>NW_022631248.1:0-318877 GCF_010015895.1 Lontra canadensis
CAAGAACTCAAGAAAGAAATGTTCTGTGATTTAAAAAAAAAAAAAAAGGAGTTAAAAGCCAAGAAATTAAACAGCTTCTGTTTGTAGTAGGTGGTGAGAAAAACGTAACGTAACACATACCATTTCCTGCCTTTGCATAACCAGTTTGAAGTATAGTTCTGTGTGAACATATTCAAAGCTTGTTGGTTTTCCTCGCAATAACAGCACAGGGAATAAGGGCTCAGTGTGCTGGAGGCACAACGAGAACTTATCCTGGACTGACTCAGGCAGAGAGGAGCCAAGTTGTCAAGACAAAAGGCAACTTAGGCACATGAATTCCGGCCTGACATGATGGTGGCTCAGTTCACAGATACAGTTCTGTGGCTGTATCCCAAGGGCCCACATTTCTGGGGACCCCTCTATTTAGACCAGGTGGTTGAGGATATTTGTGACTTGCAAAGACAACACGCTGCATGATACGAATCTGCCTTACAATTGCAAGTTTCTTTCTTTTTTTGGTAACAGCTTTATTGAGCTCTAATTCACATACTTTACAATTCACCCCTTTAAGGTGTACAATTCAGTAGTTTTTAATATATTCACAGTCGCACAGCGATCACCACAATCAATTATAGAACATTTCATTACTTCAAAAAGAAATCCATACCCTTTAGCTCTCACTCCTCAACCCCCCTGCTCCCCAAGCCTTGGGCAAACGCTAATAAATCTGTCTCTTTATATTTGCTTATTCTGGACATTTCATATAGATGGAATCACATAAGTGGTCTTCTGTGATGGAGTTCTTCCACTTAGCATAATGTTTTCAAGGCTTATCCACACTGTAGCCTGTATCAAAATGTCACTCCTTTGTTGGCTTGATAATAATAACCTCGTATGGATATATCACATTTGGCTTATCCATTCATCAGTCTGCACAACTGGGTCATTTCCACCTTTTAGCTAGTATGAATAATGCTGTCACAAACATTTGTATGCAAGTTTCTGTGTAGACATGTGTTCTTTCTCTTGAGTATGAATCTCAGAATGGAATGTCTGGGTCAAATAGGAGCTCTTTGTTTAACTTCTTGAGGAACCACCAGACTGTTCCAAAGTGACGGCACTGTTTTATATTCCCATCAGCAATGTATGAGGGTTCCAGTTTCTCCACATCTTGCTAGCACTGGTTATTACCTGACTTTTCACTTTAGCCATCCTAGTAGGGATGAGGTGGCATTCATTTTATTTTTTATTTGCATTTCCCTGATGGTGTTGAACATCTTTTCGTGGGCTTTTTGGCAATTTGTCTGTCTTTCTTGTGGTTGGAGAAATGTCTCTTTGGATCTTTTGTTCATTTTTTAATTGTATGGTCTTTTTGAGTCAAGGATTCTCTATATATTCTAGATACGAGTTCCTTATCAGATATATGATTTGCAAATACTTTTTCCCATTCTGTGGCTTGTTTTTTCACCTTTTTGATTGTCCTTGCAGCACAAAAGTTTAATTTTGATGAAGTCCAATTTATTTATTTATTTGTTTAAGTAGGCTCCACACCCAGTGTGGAGCCCAACATGGGGCTTGAATTCACGACTGTGAGGTCAAGACCTGAGCCGAAATCAAGAGTCAGATACTCAATTGACTGAGCCATTCTGGTGACCCTGATTTGTTTTTTATTCTTTGGTTGCTTGTTCTCCAAGTATCACATATAAGAATCCATTGCCAAATCCAAGGTTATAGCGATTTACCCCTATGTTTTCTTACTATACTTAAACAATGTTAGTTCTTATAATTTAGAACTTTCATTCATTTGAGTTAATTTTTGTATATGGTGTGAGGTAAAGGTCCAACTTCATTCTATTCCATGTGGATATCCATGTGAGTTTCTTTACGAACCCTCTCTTTTCATTCTGGCTGCTGGTAGTTAATGCTATTTTGATTAGAGGGTTCCTATAGGATACAGAAGTGATGTGTCTAGGCATTGTCACCCCACTGTTTCATTTTGACCCAGTCAGTACATGTTAAAGAAGCTGATGCAGGAGGACATACATTTAGACTATTTGGTCTCTGATCTTTTATATTATCATAAAAGATTGGCTTTGATATTTGTGAATAAAGCCATCACTGGAGATGAAATAGGCAGTTTTATTAATAAGACAGGAAGGAAAATTCTCCCTAGCTCTGTGGATCTAATTCAGCATTGTTCAGGGAGCTTGTAGCTCCTGGTTCACACTCCTGCCACCCTTGGCTTCCCATTGCTCTTTTCCTGTTACTTTCCCTCTGTCCCTCCCATGACAGTGGAAGACTTGGACTTCTTCTATTTATATGGAGTCCCCACACCTGTGCCCTGGCTGCCATCACTTGTTATCTGCGCAGGAACCTTTGCTTTCTATTAACTTCTATCTTTCTGATCTTTAGTCTCTACTGACCCTGCCCATTAGTATTTTAATGCTCTAGCTTATTGCTAGACTTGAATGCCTTGATCCCAATTTCCCCTTCAACCTATGCTCCCTACCTCTATGCCCTGCCCTCCACCAGCCAGTCAAACTCCTTGAGACAGTCATCTTCACTTAGGTTTTCACTGTGCCACCTTATACTCACTTCTCAGTCTATTCCAAACTTCTGAGTCCATTATACCAAGGCCCCAATGAACTCCATGCTGCCGAACACTTTTTGGTTCTCATCTTGTCTACCAGTGAGGACTAAGCATAACACACCAAGAGTAAGGAAAGAATGTACATTGGGAAGGCAACTGTCAATAACTTGACTTGACTCCCTCAGTGGTCGGTGATATGGGCCAATTCTTCCTTCATGAAATAGTCCTTCTCTGGGGTTCCACATTATTATGCTTCCCTAGTTTTCTTCCCCTTTGGCTGCTCCTTCTTAGTCTCCTCACATACAATGTTTCCTCTATCCTCCTCAGGTTTCTTCACTCTTAACCCTCTTCCTGGGTGATAATTATTCCTGTGAATTTAATTACCTTGTGGACACATGTGACCCTCAAATCCTTATCCTCTGCCTATATGCAAAGATCTCCAAATCTTTTTTTAAGAATATATTTTTAAGTAATCTCTATACCCAAGGTGGGGCTCGAACCTACAATCCCAAGATCAAGAGTCAAATGCGCAATCAACTGAGCCAGCCAGAGGCCCCTAAAGATCTCCAAATCTTTATCTCCTGCTTTGATCCATTTGTCAAGATTTGAATGTTTACAAAGCGCTGAAAACTGAACATGTCCAAAATTAAGCTCATTTTACTTCCTCCCAACTGGCTTCTCCTTCAGAATTCTGTTTTCGTAAAATGACTGTACCATTCACTCAGTTGTCCAAACCAGAAATCTGAGAGTTGTTCTAGATGTCTTGTTTCCCCTTACTCCCTGGCCCTAATTAGCCCCCAGTGCCTGCTGAGTCTACCTACTACGTGTCGACTGAGTGCTTCCACTTCTCTCCATCCCCACCATCACCACCCTGGCATTAACCTGCACAAGCAGAACCCTGGACTCCTCTCTCAGTGTCTCTGCTCTCATTTTCCACATGTTTCCCTCCAACGTGATACCCACTCTGCAGTCAAAGTCTTTCTAAAATGTCAACTGGATCGGGTCACTTACTTACATACAGTTCTCTAAGGCCTTCTCATAGCCTTAGGGTGAAGATACAAATCCTTAACCCCCTACACAAGGCCCTCCATGACCCGGCCCATTGCTGGCCTCCACATGACAAAAGCAATGACTAATACAAATTTGAGAAAGGACCCAAGGACAGAAGCTATGACCAAGTTGTTCAGCACTTAGTTTTCAGATATGTAAATCTAATCTTGAGACAGAGCAGGGACTAGACTCGGGTCCCTGTAACACTGACCATGAAGCCCAGCATTCCTTGAGAGCTGAAACCCTATGCCTCTTGAGTAGCTTATCTCGCAGGAATGCGGAAGCAGGATGCTGAGCAAAGGAGAGACTCAACTACAAAGACTGGTAAAGACCCAACCAAACCAGTCTGTGCCAAGGTGGACTCCAGTGCTGACCTTTCGCTGACCTTTTACTTCATTATGACACTAAAAATCATGGCCAGGGGAGGCGATTGAACATGCTAATGAGACACAAGATGCAAGAGGAAGCATGTTCCGTCCACTGCACCTGCGTTCCCAACTTCCTGTATCTCTCCTGCCCTTACGCGCTTAGACGTCACTCCTTCCCCACCTCAATCTCTGTGAAAACTTTTCCGGGGACTTGGTTGGGAAAAAAACAAAAACAAAAACAAAAACAACCTAAAACCTCTAGTCTGGCTTCCAGTAAATTTCTTCTGCTTGGAGAGCCCAAGGACCCTAGTTGGTAACAATCGCATGGTGAGCAATTTAACCAGGCCTACGCTTTCACCTGGATACTTCACTGCAACTTTTATATTAACTTAATACCCATTTTATTATAAATCTTTTATCTATTCCGAAACCTTTCTAGGATTATATTACTGTGTCTTTTCTCTTGCAGTTAGTATCAAGAGAGGAATTTGAAATACCTATTTATTAGATGGTGATTTGAGTATTTTTTTAAAGTTTTTATTTAAATGATCTCTATACCCAACATGGGGCTCGAGCTCATGACCAAGATCAAGTCACATGCTCTACTGAATGAGCCAGCTGGGCACCCCCTTAGTCCTGAAATTCATGTTTTTTTAAAGATTTATTTATTTGAGGGAGAGAGAGAGTGGGGCAGGGGGAGAAGGCGAGTCAGCAGATTCCATGCTCAATGTGGAGCCTGACACAGGGCTCGATCCCACTAACCCTGAGATCATGACCTGAGCTGAAACCAAGAGTTAGAAGCTCCACCATATGGGCCATGCAGGCATCCCTTGTCCTGACATTCTTAAGAAAGACTGGATATCACCTGTTTCCTAATCTAAATCTCCAGGTGCGGACTGAGATTGCCCTCGCTTAGACAAACACACCACCCAGGCCCAGTCACCTGCAGACAGAAAGAATCACGATGCACGAACATGGTGGTTTCTGAGGTAATTACGTGTGTGTGTGTGTGTGTGTGTAGTGGGGGTAAATGTTGTAGAGAGGAATAATAAGTAGTTGTTTCCAAAAGGAAAAGGAGCTCTGTATTTACAAAATAATAGTCTTCACGACAACATGGTATTTTGTTAAGATCAGAAAAAATCGTGATTTTTAAGTCTCATAGTTTTCTGTAACTTCTTAGTAAAGCAGCACTGACTTATCCCTTTCTCTTTCAACAGCTAACCTCATTCTTTCTTATTCTTTCTATTAGTCATTAACCCATAAAAAATGGAGAGTATCTGCTTTGATCCTGTCATCTTACAGAGGATGAACTCAAGCCCCGGGGGGGGCGACAGGACTTGATAAGCTCCCTCAGGGGGTTAGCAGAATGCCCTCTTCAGCACCTTTGTTGTCCAGTCCATTTCTTCTCCTCTGCCCAAATCACCTGTCCTCCTAAGCCCTCCCTACAGCTGAGCTTGTGCCCGTAGGTGCCCCTAAGTCTGTTCAGAACAAAGTCTCGGGAGGACAGCAAGCCTGACAGTCCTGTGGTTGTGTTCCTCTATCCAGCTGCATGTCCTAGCCCCTAACACAGACTGGGAAACCTTGAGTCTTTACCTGCATAATTAATCTTAACTCCCTGACATTCAGCCGAACATGGGTAGGACAAAAAGCTTTCAAGGATATACCACCAAAGCGATAGGCACATTCTGAGGTGAGGAGCTTCAGGCCTCTAAATGTTACCGATTGTTGATCTGGGAGTCTAAGTACCAGAACACATCTGAACAATATGATTGCTGAGAAAGGCCCACCCCCGGCCCCATCTCCATTGGTATTCATCTTTTTTTAAAGCACACCATTGTATTAGTGGAAGAATATAGGGTGTGCTTGAAGTATAAACTATCAGGTCCAGGTTGACTGATTGACCATATCACATAGCCTAATCCATCTTATAAGGGCAGGATGGTAAGAACAGGAATGGACAGTGGTCCAGGGTGGACCAGAAAGTGGTCCAGGCTGACAGGCAACTGCTAAAATGGTTCCCAGCAGTTGTGTCTTTATTAATCTTCTCTCCTTGAGTATGGGCTAGACCTAGGGACTTCTAACAAATAGGGTATGGCAAAAGTGACTAGGTTACAAAAGACTGTGACTTTCATCTCTCTCTCTTTCTCATGTTTGGAGCCCTTTGTTTGAGGGAAGCAAGCCGCCATTTTGTGAGCCATCCAATGAAGGGTCTATACCTCAAGAAATGGATATCTCTGGCCAACAGCCATAAGGAACTAAGGTCAGCCAATAACATCTGTCCCAGTAGAACATGGAAGTGACTACAGTCTCACCAGAAACCCTGACTGCAGTCTTGTAAGAGATGCCGAGCCAGAGTCCCCAGAGCAGCCATGCCCAGATTCCAGGCCCACAGGAACTGTGAGGTGACAAAAATGGTTTTTTGTTCTAAACTACTCAATTTGGGAGTAATTTGTTACAGAGCAATAGTTGGCTAATGTACTCAGTGGGAAGCTACCTCGTGTTGAGAACTCATCAGACATTTCATGAAATGAAGGCTACTCACTGGTGAGCTGGAGACATTCTAGATGCACAAGCTGAAAGAGAAATTTAAAGGGGAAAGATCTTACAAGAGCTGATACATCTTTTTTAGTAGAGCTATTCCTATAAAACTGGTGATAGGGATTTTGCCCTAGTACTATTAGCAGATCACCAAGGATTTCCTAATAAAACATGTCATATATTTTTATTTTTGCATGATGCTTTTGAAAACAGAGCTCTATTTTTTTTTAAGATTTATTTATTTATTTTAGAGAGAGTGTGAGTGAGAGGGAGTGAGTGGGGGGAGGGCCAGAGGGAGAGAATCTTCAAGCAGACTCCCCACGGAGCGTGGAGCCTGATGCAGGGCTCCATCCCAGGACCTGTGAGATCATGACCTGAGCCAAAACCAAGAGTCGGATGCTCCACCCACTGCTCTACCCAAGCGCCCCAAGGCTCTTTTTTAAGGAAATGAGTGTGCATTACAAATTCTGATATTTTTGGTCACTAAAATTCAGTAAAATATTTATGAGTGTAAATCACTTAATATTTAGGAACATGGATTTCCCCCATTTTCAGCCAACACTGTTGTTTGGGACCCATGGTGGCATAGTGCAGTGATCAGTAGGGGAGATTCTGAATCCGGACGGCACGGGTTCCAACCCTAGACCCACTGAGTTACCAGCTGTCTGATTCTGGGAAGTTACTTAAACTCTCTTCACTTCAGTTCCTGCATCTGAAGAATGGGGATAATAATGGTATCTACTTCATAGGGTTTTATGAGGATGGCACAAATTAATGAATACAAAGCAATTAAAATAGTGTGTAGTTTATAGTTAGTGCTATATAAGTATTTGCAATTTGGGGGGGTCAGAAAGGGTGTTCAGTGAACCAGTTTGCAGTACACGCCCCAGGAATGCTGCACCATGGTGTGAAAATTAGTGTGGCAAATGCTCCCCCTCCAAATGCTGGCGGACTGGGACCAGCTGTTTACACAGGGTATACGCCATGCTTTGTCTGATCCAAACGATGGAAGAAAATGTGGTGGCTGGTATTTCAAACAGTTAATGGATATGTTCTTTTCCCTGTGCAATGCTTTTATTCCTACACCATCATAAAGGCGTACACACACCCACACACCCTCCCAACCTCTTTTTTTTATGATTGATTTACTTTTTTTTTACCAAAGTTTATTCTTGGGGCACCCGGGTGGCTCAGTTGTTGGGCGTCTGCCTTCTGCTCAGGTCCTGATCCCAGGGTCCTGGGATCGAGCCCCGCATTGGACTCCCTGCTTGGCAGGACCCCGCTTCTCCTACTTCCCCCTGTATTCCCTCTCTCGCTGTCTCTCTCTCTCTCTCTGTCAAATAACTAAATAAAATCTTTAAAAAAACAAACAAAAGTTTATTCTTTTTTTTTTAAAGGGGGAAAGAGAGAATGAGCGAGCACTGAGGAAGGGGCATAGGGAGAGAGAGAGAGAATCTCAAACAACTCCCTGCTGAGCTCAGTGCTCAATCTCATGACCCTGAGATCCTGACTGAAGCTGAGACTGAGAGTCGGATGCTCAACTGACTGAGCCGCCCAGGCGCCCCTACAGAAGTTTATTCTTAAATGTACAACAGGATCTAAGACACTACATTCCTGCTATAGGTGGCAACAGATGCGAGGAGAGGGAATCCAGATGTTTAAACAGGAATGGAATTGAGGAGCACCATGACCTCAGGCACAAGGAACAGCTTACTTTTCGCCAGACTTCCTAATTCCACCTATAACCAGGGGGTCATTTCCTGTGACCTTTGCTTTTAGCTCCTCGAGTTTCTTCTGCTCCTCTTTCTGTTTCTGCTTAAATGCCTCGTCTACCTCATCAGTATCCTTGGCCTGCCTCTTGGGCTACTTTGGGGGCTGCTTCTTGCCATCTACGTGGCCAGACATGGCACCTGCTGCTGCTTCCCCAGTCCCTCCTCCCCAACCTCTGTTGACTAAAGATCCTTTGATTAGGAAGACGAGTCCGTAGAGAGCAAGGAACGATGGGGAGCACCCTGCTCCCTATCCCTCTCCCTCACCTTGAGTTCCCTAAATGTGAGCAGAGGAATATTAGGACCCCACAATCCACAACATTGAGTTAGAGGATCAGTAAAGGAGACCTGTGTCTCACTCCTATTTGGAGCTCTGGGAAGAGGCATGTTTCAGGGAACTCTCCAAGTACCATCAAGGGGGTGATAGAGTAGACGGTTGGCTGGGCCATGTGGGAAGAAAGGCCTGAGATAGCCCAGGGTAGCAGGGAAGAAGACAAAGATATTTTTCAGGCTGCTCTAGACTGAATGTTTGACCAGATTCATGCGTGAAATCCTAATCCTCACTGTGATGGTAGGAGGAGGTAGGGATCTTTGGGAGGTGAGCAGGTCTTAAGGGTGGAGTACTCGTGGGTGAGATTAGTGCCCTTATGAAAGAGACCCCAGAGAAATCCCTCGTCCCACCCACCATGTGAGGACACTGCAGGAAGACTGCACCAGGAACCAGGAAGCAGGGTCTCACCAGATACCAAATCTGCTGGTGACTTAATCTTGGACTTCCCAGTCTCCAGATCTGTGAGAAACGAACTTCTGCTGTTTATGAATTTCTCTGATATAGTAGTGTGAATAGACTAAGACACACACCATCAATAATGATCTGAAGAGCTAAGAAAGAAGGTCAAGGATCTGAGGGGTCTTGTAAGTAGGAAGGAAAGCATATGGCTGCAAAGGCCGGGATAGAGCCACCTCCTCCTATCCCATGGCCACATCTTGATAGACTTCAAGATGATTTTCCCCTGGAGCCTGAATACAACCCTGAGAAGAAGTGGGAAACCCTCAAATTGACTGAGAACTTCCTAAATTGACAGGTCAGCCCAAATTAAGATTAAGTTTTCAGACAAAAACAGAATGAGGGCTTTAGATAGAAATTAAGTCCAATTACAGACAAGTTTATGTTTTTGCATACCTAAGTTTGTATCCTATATAATAAACTGGCTGGCTTTACTTAGTCACACAAGTTGAAATATGTTTTTGAAAAAAGACATAAGATTACACCATGCAATTTTCATTACAGAAGAGGTTAAATAATTCAGGTTAGATCTCTTCCCTGAGCCATGCCTATTTGCATCACACATGGATTTGGTTCAAGGCTGGGTCAGTGGAGATTTCCCTGAAATATCATCAGCATTTCTAAACACACATTTCCACCCTGTAACTGGTCCTCTACTGCAACAACCTCTCTTGAACTAGCATTGCATTCATGAAAGAAAACAATAAGTATGAGTCATAAGTGTAGCTGCTCTTTGGAGGGCAAAATCAGGTACTTGTGTGCTAATAAAACTTAATTCTTGGGGTGCCTGGCTGGCTCAGTGTCACATATGATTCTTGATCTTTGGGTTGTGGGTTCAATCCCACATTGGGCATAGAACTTACATTAGAAAAAATTCTTTAGGGGCGCCCGGGTGGCTCAGTGGGTTGAAGCCTCTGCCTTCAGCTTGGGTCATAATCCCAGGATCCTGGGATCGAGCCCCACATCGGGCTTTCTGTTCTGCGAGGAGCCTGGTTCCTCCTCTCTCTCTGCCTGCCTCTCTGCCTACTTGTGGTCTCTGTCTGTCGAATAAATAAATAAAATCTTTTTAAAAATTCTTCAAAAAATTAATACTTCAAATTTTACTTAGACACTAGATATTTCATTGTTACTCATAGTAGCAGAATTATTTTACATGCTTGAATCAAGGAAAATTTTTATCTTTGTTTTCACTTTCTACATCCCCTAAGATCTTAAAACACTTAAAGTGGAGGAGCTCTAAGAGTATGTGGATTATTTTTAAGAGGGAGAAATTTGAGAGTTCAAAGTAGCTCTTCATTCATCTCATTAACCAACACTGAATGCACCTGCTATGGTTAGGCGCTAACCTTACTGCTGGGGGTCTGGAATGACTAACACAATGACACATGAAGAACATTTTGGAGAAAGAAAAATGAAGAAGATTTCCCCTGCAGATAAAAAAGGATATGATACAGTTACCATATCAGAATACAAAATATCAGAAAAAAATAAAACAGAAGAGACAGGTAAATGAAAAAGAATAAAGTTTATGAGGGGCACATAGGTAGCTCAGTTGGTTAAGTGCCTGACTCTTGATTTCAGCTCAGGTCATGATCTCAGGGTTGGGAGATAGAGCCCAATGTTGGGCTCCCTGTTGGATGTGGAGCCTGCTTAAGATTCTCTCTCTCCCTCTGCCCCTCCTATATCTCTCTCTGCCTCTGTAAAAATAGATTTTAAAAGTTTAAGAATGGATTCAAGTAGACATAGGAATTTAAAATATTAGGACTTTGTTTTCCATCAACAAACTGATTTTCAGTTAGAAATGACTGTTGAAGGGGCGCCTGAGTGGCTCAGTCAAGCATTTGCCTTGGGCTCAGGTCATGATTCCAGGGCCCTGGGATCAAGCCCCACATCAGGCTCCTTGCTCAGTGGGGAGCCTGCTTCTCCCTCTCCCTTGTGCTCTCTCTCGCTCTGTCTCTCTCTCTCAAACAAATAAATATAATCTGAAGAAAAAAAAAAGATTGTTCAAGGGGTGCCTGGGTGGCTCAGTTGGTTAAGCACCCGACTCTTGATTTCAGCTCGGGTCATGATCTCAGGGTTGTGAGACTGAGCTTTTCGTTGGGCTCCATGCTCAGTGGGGAGTCTGCTTGAGATTCTCTCTCTCTCCCTCTGCTGCTCCTCCATCTTGGGCTCTCAGTCTCTCTAAAGAAAAAAAAAAATGTTTGGTAAATATGGTTGGAGCAACAGTCTAACCTTTTCAAAAAATTAAATAAAATGGAGATTCTTACTTTATACCTATAGTCAATACAGATTAAGGATTGAGTATAAGAAGTAAAACCATAAAAAGCAAGAAGAAAATTTAGGTCAATATTTTTTATAGGTGACAACAAAGGTACACCCTTAAAGATTGTTCAGCTGTAGTAGACAATGCTAGTTTTCCAAAGTGGTTATTATAGTTAACACTTCTATGAGTAATTTATGGATTTCCAGTTGCTCCATATCCTCGCCAACAACCAGTATTGTCAGTTTAAATGTTTTTATGCATTTTGGTAGTTTAAGTTTAAATGTTTTTATGTATTTTGGTAGTTTAAGTTTAAGACAATGGTCTTTTTTTTTTTTAAGGCTTTTTATTTATTTGACAGACAGAAACCACAAGCAGGCAGAGAGGCAGGTAGAGAGAGAGGAGGAAGCAGGCTCCCCGCCGAGCAGAGAGCCCAACGTGGGACTCGATCCCAGGACCCCAAGATCATGACCTAAGCCGAAGGCAGAGGCCCAACCCACTGAGCCACCCAGGTGCCCCGTATGGTCTTTTTTTTTTTTTTTAAGATTTATTTATTTTAGGGGAGGAGGGGCAGTGGGAGGGAGAGAGAAAATCCTTAGGCAGACTCTGTGTCAAGCATGGAGTCCAATGTGGGGCTTGATCCCCTGACCCTGAGATCATGACTTGAGCCAAAACCAAGAGTTGGACGCTCAACCAACTGCACCACCCAGGTGGCCCCCTCACTGTGGTTTTAATCTGCATTTCCCTGATGACTAAAATGTTGGGTACATTTTCTGTGCTTATAAATATGCATACATTTTTAATTCAGCAATCTTAATCCTAGGGCTTTATCCTGAAGAAATACACATGCATACACACACACACACACTTTTGAATTATCCAATAATTGTATTCTGATGAACTGTTTTTGGTATATTTAAACTATGAGATATGGTTATCTACTAATAATTACTATTAATATCTTGATGGTGGTTAATCTTTGGAGTAGAGTGGTGGGTGACTTTTTTTAACCTCTAAACAAAACTTTAATACATTTCTAATTGTGGGGCGCCTGGGTGGTTCAGTCATTAGGCATCTGCCTTTGGTTCAGATCGTGATTCCAGGGTCCTGGGATTGAGCCCTGCATTGGGCTTCCTGCTCAGCAGGAAGCCTGCTTCTCCCTCTCCCACACCCTCTGCTTGTGTTCCCTCTCTTGCTGTGTCCTTCTCTGTCAAATAAATAAAATCTTTAAAAAAAATACATTTCTAATTGTGTCCTGAGAGGAGATTTTTTAAATATGTTCTTAACTTTTAGACATTTTCCGAATTTTTCACAGTATATATTGTTTTTATTTTTGGAAGATATAGCAAAAAGTATTTCTATATTATTTTGTAACAACAAATAGAAATAAAAAATTTAATCCCAAATAACCTAACAGAATACCCACAATTCGATCATAAGCAATGTCATTGGAGGTTGTTTTTCATTTAAAATGCAAAAGATATACCGAGTGCCCATATCTTTCTAAATATGATTTTTTTTTTTAAGTAAGCTCTATGCCCAACATGGGGCTTGAACGCACAATCCCAAAATCAAGAGTTGCGTTTTGCATTGACTGAGCCAGTCAAGTGCCCCCAGTTTCATCTTTAAAAAGAATCAGGGCTCCTTGGAGGAATGGCCGAGGAAAGCACAAGATGAACCAGGAACATGGGAACATTTTGATATAACAGAAAGTATGGGAATGAAAAACAAACAAAAAAGAGAGATGGGAACATGTAGAAAGAACATAGAACTAGTTTCAAGGGCAGCCCAGTGGCTAAGTCTGGGACAACTTTTGAGCTAAAGATAAACCAGGACAGTAAAGGATTATAACTCACTGAATAAAATAGGAATCTGCCAATTCATGCTGATATGATATGATATGATATGATATGATAGATAACCGAATATTTGGGGCTGAGCCAGGGAGGGTCCTTCCTTACAGTGAAATAAAGGTTGATAAATGCAGAGGGAGGGGCACGGTTGAAAGATCACTGTTTTGCAACCATCATAGTTAAGAATGGTTTGGGCAAGAAATAGCAATGATTGCTAAATCTAGGGGGGGGGGAAATGTTTGATGAAGAAGAGGATGCTTACTTAGTTCTAAACTATGTCTCCATAAATTCCTCCTTAGCTGCAAGGGAAAAACGGTAACTATACAGTGGAGAAACTGGACCACATTAACCAACAGGTCTCTGGAACCAGTAATACATTATATGTTGATTAATTGAATTTGAATTAAAAAATGGAAAAAAAAATTAAAAATTAAAGTTAAACAAACAAAAAAACCTAACAAACAGGGTGCGGACTGAGATGGTGTGCTTCCAGATCTGATACTCAGAGAAGAACAAATCATCACCTTTGTGCCCTTCTGGCAGGAGATGGAATCAAGGCCTGAATCAAGTCATGAGGAGCCACCAGGCAAGTCCATCTGAAGAACGTTCCACAAAACAACTGGCTTATGTTCTTTAAAGGCACCGATGTCATGAAAGACAAAAAATGCTACAGGACCGTTCCAGATTAAAGAACATTAAAGAAACAAGATGATTTAACACATATGTGATCTTTTGGTTAAAGCTGGTACCAGAGGGGGACAATGCTATAAGGAATTTATTGGTATAACTGACAAAATTGGAATATGGATTGCCGAATGGAAAAAAGTATGCATCAAGGTTACATTTCTTGATTTGAAACTGTGTTGTGGTTATGTAGGAAAATATACTTGTTCTTAGGAACAATACAATGGGGTATTAAGGGTATAACAAAGGCATGAGCTACGTAAACTCAGATGGTTCTGAGAAAATACATCATTACTAAGGGAGAAAAGGAAAATAAATGTGATGAAATTAGAAACAAATGATTATTCTGGATACAGGCAGTATGGAAGTTCTTTGTAATTTTGGCAACTTTTAAAAAAAAGATTTTATTTATTCATTTGTCAGAGAGAGAGAGAGAGAGCACAACCAAAGGGAATGGCAGGCTCCCTGCTGAGCAAGGAGCCGGATGTAGGACTTAATCCCAGGATCCTGGGATCATGACCTGAGCCAAAGGCAGATGCTTAACCCATTGAGCCACCCAGGTAATCCTACAACTTTTCTTTACATTTGGAATTTCTTTTTAAGTTTAATAATAATAATGCACATAGTCGTCGTTGTGGGCTTGGTTTGAATTATTTTATCCCAAACACACACACACACACATGCACTTAACTGAGATACATAGAAGTAATTTATCTGGGATAGGGGAGTAATAAGAGGGCTAATTTGGGAGGGTATGGGCATGTCCCTCATGCTTAATGGAAGACAGGCAGGGGAACAGACCATGGTAATGGGTCTCAGAAATGGAAGATGGTGGCTGAGGCTTGTGAGCTGAATACTGAGATTCCTGGGAGGTCAGTCTGCTGTCAGGCATGGCCCATAGATGTAGACATGAATGTGGTCCTAGTAAAATGGAACCTCTAGATTGTAAACAATGGAAGATAGAAGGGACACCATTAGAAACTGCCCAGGAGAAGATGGGTACATGAGGGATATGGGATTCACGGGGTCGAAATGAAACTTGGAGGTACGTGTGCGGCTCTGGAAATAACGTGTCCTTTGCTGGTGCATTATTTAAAGCATCCAGTGGGAGATTTGCTGCATTTGTGGTAGCTGTAGGGGCTGAATATTACCTGAAAGAAAGATAAGGATCATCACTGAAGATAAAATCTAGAAGTATCTTAGAGGCTTCCTAACTCTTTTATCAAAATAAGATTTCTTCTGGGACACCTGGGTGGCTCAGTTGGTTAGGCATCTGCCTTGTCTTGGGTTGTGATCCTAGGATCATGGGATCGAGTCCCGCCAGGCTCCCTGCCCCACGGGGGCGCGGGAGGGCTGCTTCTTCATCTTCTCCCTGCTTGTGCTCTCTCTCACCAACTCCATCTGTCTGTCTCTCTCAAATAAATAAAATTCTTAAAAAATAATAAGGTTTCTTCGCAGTAAAATAACAACAACAAACCCACGAAGTGTAAGATGGTGTAACCTCCTTGTTCATATCACATCACCTTGTTAGTCTCATTTCCTTTCCTCCTGTTGAAACATGAAACACTGTGGCCAGTCCCCACGCAGATACTTCGGCTTTTTTGTTTCAGCCACTAAATCCCATCAGCCAGCACACCGATTATCATCGTCAATCTCTTCTTAATCTTAATTCCAAACCGAACTCCTGTTTGGAGATTCAAGTTTTAGTTTGTATTTCAATAGCTCATATAGGCTTATTTTTCTATCATGAACAAACTAAAAAAAACTTCTATATTTTTTAAACTAGACAATTTGAAAACTACCTGTCAATAAACAAGCCAACAGACCACCATTGAAGAGGAAACTTTCTCGAATGAACAAGGCGGGGATGCCTGTGGTAACAGGAATAGGACTGTCATAGCACGCAGGAGTTATGGTTACAGATGGAAACACATTTTAGAATGGTAGGTGATCTTTGTTCTTTTGTTTCGTTTCTCTTTTTGTTTTTCTCCCCTGCAGAAAGCTTTATTGCTTCCACTGGGCCCACAGCGTGGGAGAGGGCTCCAGGGGGTTAAAAAGCTACCTAGTGATGGGGTGCCTGAGTGGCTCAGTCAGTTAAGCATCTGTCTTTGGCTCAGGTGATGATCCCAGGGTCCTGGGATCAAGTTCCGCATCGGGCTCCCCTCTCAGCGGGGAGCCTGCTTTTCCCTCTCCCTCTGCCTCTGCCGCACCCCCTGTGTTTACTCTCTCTCTCAAATTAATAAATAAATCTTTTTTTTAAAAAAGCAGGGCCTGCTTCGGTTTCTCCTCTGGACTCATGGTGGCTTCTGTGGTGTCCTGGGTTTTCCCCCACTCATCTTGGGACGGCTTCTGTAAGTCATGGAAGATGACATAGCTGCTGCGCTGGTTTCACCTCTTCGTGACATACTCAGCACACACATGCTTCTCAGCCAAACTGTGAGGGAAGCGGTGTACTTCCTCCAGGGCCACAACCTCACGGTGGAAATGGAAGCCCAAAGGAAGGTAAGTGTAGGAGGCTCCCAGATGCATTGACCAGGGGGGTTGATGGCGGACCATACCTTGGTGGAATCATTCTGGTAAATCTGGAAGCTCATGGTTGACCAGTAGTAAGGAGCTAAACTCAACCTACAGGGTTGGCCCAAGATGGCCAAGAAGATAGTTCTGAAAGTTGCATCTGGAAAAGAGGTTGGAGGGGGCCAGAGGCTGGAAGAAAAGGGTATCCCTGGGTCTGTTGCAACCAAACACTGCTGAAGCAAGAGACGGGTCCACGGGCCCACTGGTAGTTCACCTTTGACGTGGGTATAAGAAGTGCTGTGTCCTGTACCAACAGGACAGGTGGAATACAACTCAACCACATAAGGCCATCTAAAAAGGACGTGCTATATTTATTATTTATTGCCATAATGTTAAAACTTTTATGTTTTGGGAACTTTCAAATACCGCAATGAACAGATGTATTATATTTAGCTTTGCCTTTGAAACCTCCCACTGGTCTGGCCTTTGTAAAAGGCAAACCAAAGCCATTCATTCTCCTTCCCAACCCCAGTGCTTCTTGGGACAAGTAAGTAAAAGTAAAACAGACCACAGGGTTGACTATAGCTAAGATGTGGACTTGGCTAAATGATGGTTGGAAGAGACATTGAGGTTTCAAGGTCATGAGGCTCTGGTTAGTACAGTTAGTATGTGAGGCAAATGTATCTGCCCAAGAAGAGCCTAATGGAATAAAGAAGTTAATGATGCTTCGAAGCTTATACGTCATTCACCCTCAGGTAGGCATCTACAGTGGGAGGAGATGGTTAATTTTAGTTGAAATGTTCTAGGTTTATTTTACAAGGCTTCCTTTCTTTTATTTTAAAAGCATATATTTATAATCAAGTATTAACTTTGCCCCCCAAACTAAAAATAGTAGCAGTAACAAGAAAGGTAAACATTTTTCAAAGCCATCTTTGTTAAGAAACTTCTTAGGAGGGATGCCTTGGTGGGTCAGTCAGTCTAGCATCTCCCTCTGGCTCAGGTCAGGATCTCCAGGTCCTGCGATCGAGCCCCGAATCAGGTTCCCTGCTCAGTGGGGAGTCTGCTTCTCTCTTTCCTTCTGCCCTTCCCCACAAGTCATGAGCATGTGCTCTCTCTCTCAAATAAATAAATAGATAAAATCTTAAAAAAAAAAAAAAAGAAACTTTTTGGGAGAACAAAACTGCTTTCTAGGTACTCATGTCGAAATTTAGGTCTTAGTTAACCTCAGGTTCTGTAGCTTAATTTTCCTGCCCTTGGAGTCTTCTGTTTCCTCAGTGAGTGGTCATTCTAAGGTGCCTTGGGAGAAGTCACTGAAGAAACATTTCTGAAAGGCACAGAGAAAAAGGGACATCAGAGAGTATGTGAGTTGTGTTGGGGGACATGGGGACATGAGCTTAAGACACAGAATCTGTCTTACTGTAGTCGCACACAGATGTTTGTACAAGGGGGTTTTATTGTACTGTTGGTGTAGTGAGCATTTAGGAATAAATTAAATACCCATCATCACACAACTGATCTAGTGAATTGTTTGCTGGTACCGTGAAATACTCTGCAACTATTAAAAGGCATGACATAGGGGCACCAGGCTGGCTCAGTGGGTTAAGCCTCTGCCTTCAGTTCAGGTCATGATCTCAGGGTCCTGGGGTGGAGCCCCACATTGGGCTCTCTGCTCGGCAGGGAGCCTGCTTCCCCCCTCTCTCTCTGCTTGCCTTTGTGCCTACTTGTGATCTCTCGCTCTGTCCAACAAACAAATAAAATCTTAAAAAAATAAAAGGCATGACATAGAGGTAAATGGATTGATGTGGGGAGATTCCCAAGACATATTATTAAGAGGCAAAAGCAACTTGCCTAACAATGCATACAGCATGACCCTTTTATATTAAAAATCTGTATAATGGATGTACATGGGTTACATGTAAATGCAAAGAATGGGGTCAGGAAGGGTGACCACGAAACCACAGTCCTGGCTAATTTAAAGGAGGGATGGAAAAATGGGATGAGGATGCAATTTTTATATTTTATATAAAAATTTTATATTTTATATATTTTATATTTTTGCTTACTAGAATAGATTCCTGCTTGAATCATTTTAGTAACAATGTGTTCATGTTACTTGTATAATTTTGAAAAGATTTATTAATTTATTTGAGAAAGAGAGTGGGGCGGTGAGGGGAAGAGGGAGGAGAGAGACAATCCTTAAGGAGACACCCCACTAAGCATGGACTATGACAAGAGATTCAATCGCACAATCCTGAGAGCATGACCAGAGCCGAAATCGAGAGTCACGTTCAACCAACTGAGCCATCCAGGTGTCCTTCACTTGTGTAATTTTCAAAAGACCATTTGAGGGATTCAGTCTTTCCCGAAAACAAGAAGTACTAAATGCATAATGTATGTTGAACCCCTTGTGTGTGTAACTTTGACATCTGACCTCATCCTACCATCCCCCCTCAAGAGCTAAAAACAAGAGATGATTTCTGTGACAATTCCTCAAGTTCATGGTCAGATCACTTAACTGGCTTGACTTTTTTTTTTATTCTACCGTCATAATTAGAGGGTTCTCTCCCTGTCTCTCAGGGCACATCTACTTTTTTTCTTCTTGACTGCTGCATTAACCTGATTTTTCTTAGTCAGGCTCCTCTGACTTGTGTCCACTGTGGCTTACCTCCTCCTATTTAAAGTCTCCAGCCTGTAAAATGAGTGTAGGTTCAGCTTTCACTAAATTACTTACTTGGATGAAGGAAGCTGACGAAATGTTCAGTGTTCAGAGTTCTACCGGCAGTTAACAATTCCTCTTGATTACTGGCTTGGTGGTTTTACCTCAAGAAGAGGGAAGTCCTTTGAGTCTAAAGATAGAATAGACTCTGCTCTACAGAAGATTGAGCCAACGAAACTCTACTTAATCTGTGTCTCAGTTCTCTGTTTCTCATGAATTGATGGCTTGTCTCTGCTCCCCATGTCATCAGCTGGAACAACTCAGTTGGAATGATGAAGGATTCACTTTCAACATGGCTCACTCAAATGGCTGGCATATCGGTGCTTACTTAACTGGGACCTCAGCCAGGGTTGTGGACCAGAGGCCTCGGTTCCTTTCTAGGTGGGTCTCTGCCCAGGATACTTCGATTTCCTCACAGTATGGCAGCTGGATTCCAAGAGCAGTCATCCCAAGATGTGCACGATATTTTAATGACCTATCCTCAGAAGTTACATAATGTAAATTCTACCATGCTCTATTGGTTGAGAGTCTCAAGCCTACTCATGTTCAAGAGAAGGGGGTATAGACTCTATCTCTTGATTAGGGGCAGTTGTAGACCGTCTATTGGCCACACCTTGGTTTTGAGAGATAGCAGAGTTGATACGGGATCTGAAGTAGAATATGAAAGCAGTGAGGCAAACATGAAGACTGAGAAACTGATCTTCCCAGATCTCCCTCAATCAGATATTCTGTAGTTTGGTTGATATGAATTTCCCAAAGCCCACAACAACAGTTAACTTCAAACGCAAGTGAAGAAAGAATAGCAGTTTTTAAAAAACCTAACCAGGGGCGCCTGGGTAGCTCAGTGGGTTAAAGCCTCTGCCTTTGGCTCAGGTCATGGTCACAGGGTCCTGGGATCAAGCCCCACATCGTGCTCTCTGCTCAGCAGGGAGCCTGCCTCCCCATCTCTCTCTGCCTGCCTCTCTGCCTACTTGTGATCTATGTCTGTCAAATAAATAAATAAAATCTTTAAAAAAAATAAAAAACCTAACCAATCATGCAACTCTTCAAAAAAAATATTCAACCCAATTTCAATATAAAATTTAAGGTTATATATTACTTATTTATATTTGACTTGTCTAAACTTATCTTTCATAAAGGAAGTAGAGAGTTATATCCCACTACCTTATTTATTAAGTGCAAGGTAAAAGTTTACTGGGATTTTGAATTAAAGTAGATAGAGTTATTATTAAGATTATGGTGAACATTTATAGAAATAAACTAAGTGAAGTATAGTGGCAGGTAGTGAGGGTGATATTTGGACTGGCACTGGGGCAAAGTAAGCAGAGGTGGGTGTAAGTGAACAAATGTACTAAATCTGTGCATGGAGAAGGAGAAAGAAGAATCACACCCCCACAGAACAGGCAAATAGGCTAATCTAGAGAGACAAAGCACAGACTAGTGATCTCTTAGAGGGGAATGACTGCTGGTGGCCGGTGTTTTGCAGGAGAAGAGGGGATGAAATGTTTTAGAATTGATTGTGGTGGTGGTTGAGCTTTATGGTATATGAATTATATTTCAATAGAGGTGATATTTTGAAAAAGTTAACCTAAAATGGAATATAAATAAAAATACATATATGTGTAGATTTGGAAAAAAAAAACCCAAATGCACCAACTGCGTGTTCACCACTGTGTCCCTATTCTTTCTCCCAAATCATGCAACACCTTTTGCTATCCTCTTCTGTATCCTTCCAGGGCTTTAAAAATGCATATATAAGCAAATATGAACATATATTCTTTTGTTCTTTCCTTTCCTGCACATCAGAGAGCAATTGTATAAACTTCTCTGCGCTTTTTTTTTTCCTTACACAAAATATATCGGAGCTCTTTCCATGTTAGCAGAGAGCAGCCTCATTCGTGTTCACAGTACACGGGCTTCCATTGTGTGGATGGGTATTCTGTTTATTTAACCCGTCTTCCACTGATGAACCTTTGGGTTATTTCCATGTTTTTTTTTTAATTTTATTTATTTATGAGAGAGAGAGAGAGAGAGCGAGCATTATTGTGGGGGAGGAGCAGAGGAGGAGGGAGACAGAGGAGGAAAAAACTCTCAAGCAGACTCCATGCTGGGTGCGGAGCCCCACATAGGGCTTGATCCCAGGACCCCAAGATCATGGCCTGAGCCAAAACCAAGAGCCAGATGCCCAACTGACTGAGCCACCCAGGTGCCCCCTTTCGGGTTATTGGGTTGTTATAATGAGCAACCATATATATGTGTCATTTCATATATTAGCAGACAAATCTGGGAGATGAAGTGAGATCACTAGATGAGAAAGTAAATACATTCATAATTTTGATAGGTATCAGCATATTGATCCTGTTTTGATAGGTGTCAGTGTATTGACCCCTACCGGCAATGTATAATCCTTCTAGTTTCCCCATACATTTGCCTACATACTGTGCTGCCAAACTTTCTATCCAGTTGGTGAAATGGTATTATCGACATAGTTCTAATATGCTTTTATTATTAATGAGGTCAAGCTTTTTTTAAAAAAAGATTTTTTTTAAGGTTTTATATATTTATTTGACAGACAGATCACAAGTAGGCAGAGAGGCAGGCAGAGAGAGAGGAAGGGAAGCAGGCTCCTTGCTGAGCAGAGAACCGGATGTGGGGCTCCATGTGGGGCTCGATCCCAGGACCCTGGGATCATGACCTGAGCCGAAGGCAGAGGCTTTAACCCACTGAGCCACCCAGGTGCCCCAAAGATTTTATTTATTTATTTGACAGAGAGAGACATCGAGAGAGGGAACACAACCAGGGGGAGTGGGAGAGGGAGAAGCAGGCTTCAGCTGAGCAGGGACTTTAATGTGGGGCTCGATCCCAGGACCCTGGGATCAGGACCTGAACCAAAGGCAGACACTTGACTGAGCTACCCAGGTGCCCCAGAGCCAAACTTTTTATTCATATTTAAGAGCCAACTGTATTTATTTTTCTGTGAACTGTCAATGTTCTGTGACCACTTTTTTCTTATTTGCCATGTATCTTGACTTTGTGTTATTTTTTTTCCATGAAGAAGTTTTTTATTTTTATTTAATCAAGTTTATCAGTGTTTTCTTTCATGGTTCTAGATTTTGGGTAATGGTGAGAAAGGCTTCTCCTCTCCAAGGTCATGGAAGAATCCACTCATGGTGTTCTCTGGTACTTTTATCACTCATTTACTAAGTGCTTTGAAATCTTTACCAAAATAAAGAGTTGAAAGGAAAAGGAAAGCAGTGAGCAATATTTAAGACTAATACTTACTAAGAATAAACCTAGCAGGGGCACCTGGGTGGCTCAGTCAGTTAAGCATCTGGCTTTGGCTCAGTCATGATCCCAGGGTCCTGCTCTCTGGGAGACTTTTTTCTCCCTCTCCCTCTGGCACTCCTCCTGCTTATGCTCTCTCTCTCTCTCTCTCTCTCAAATAGATAAATAAAATCTTTAAAAAAAAAGAATAAGGCTAGCAATATTTAATTTAATATTAAGAGATATTAATATTAATATTAAGAGATCCAGAGATGATAGCTTATTTTATATAAGCAAAGATTGATTAACAATTTTAACAATAATAAACATTAAATGCTATTAAAGCTTTAAACAGTTAGGAAATGCTCTTGTATACAAAGATGGATATT
The DNA here is from genome assembly GCF_010015895.1 of Lontra canadensis. Classification (NCBI taxonomy): domain Eukaryota; kingdom Metazoa; phylum Chordata; class Mammalia; order Carnivora; family Mustelidae; genus Lontra; species Lontra canadensis. The sequence goes on from NW_022631248.1 coordinate 22,762, forward strand.
TTGGAACAGTTATCAGCTAAGTCTTAAAGAGTTCTCAGGTTTGGGCACCTGGGTGGCTCAGTTGGTTAAGCCACTGCCTTCGATTCAGGTCATGATCCCAGAGTCCTGGGATCCAGCTCCATATCGGGCTTCCCCTGCTCTGCAAGGAGCCTGCTTCTCCCTCTCCCTCTACCTGCCACTCCCCCTGCTTGTACTTGCTCTCTCTCTCTCCCTGTCAAATAAATAAATAAAATCTTAAAAAAAAAAAAAAAAAGAATTCTCTGGTTTGAACTTTGCACAATTCTAGAATGGAAAAGAGGTGGGGTCTATCTCCCCACCCGTTGCATCTGGGCTAGCCTTGAGACCTTACTTTGACCAATAAAACATGGCAGAAGTAATAATATATGAATTCTTCTCTTACTCTTGGAATTCAGACACCACGCGAAGAGGACTGGGCCAGCCCATGGGAGACATGTGGACTGGCCCACAGCCAGCACCAATTCTCACATATGTGAGTGGGGCCGCGCTGAATCATGCTGAATCAACAAACGAGTTCCAGGCCAGCTCCAGCTACAGATGTGTAAGTAACCCCATGGGAGATCAGCCAATCAGCCTCGCTAAGCCCAATTCAAATAGCGGAAGCACAGAATAGTGAGCAAATAGTTGCTGTGTGTTCCTTTTTAATTTTTATTATTATTTTTTTATTTTAAGTGGGCTCCACACCCAGTGTGGGGCTTGAACTCACTATCCTGAGGTCAGGAGTTGCATGCTCTTCTAACTGAGCCAGCCAGGCACCCCCACATGGTTGTGGTTTTAAGTCACTGTTTTGAGGCTTTGGTTTGTTACACAGCAATAAATAACTCATACACATGTTTTTCTGGGTAGTTATGAATAAAGAAATAAGATAATACAAAATACTGAAAGATAGTTTCGTTCATTAATCTGTTCATTCCCATCCTATCTATGACCTGCAGAAAGGATTTGATAATTGCCGTGGTGGGCGGACCCAGTGATCCCTGCCTCCTGTATTCATGTCTTCTACAATCTCGAGTGGGGGCTAAAACTAATGACTGTTTCTAGAAACATCCCTGGTGATGGGATGTCATTCACATGATTATTTTATCGTCTATAAAAGTCCATTATTCTAGTAGATTCACACTAGGGATTCTCCGGGTTGGCTTGAGGAGGTAAGCAGCCCTGTCAAAGAAGCTCACTGACAAGCAATAGCATGGGCCCTCTAGGAAATGTTAAGCCAACAGCCAACAAGAAACAGAAGCCCTTGAGGCACCTGGGTGACTTGGTCAGTTGAGGTCTAACTCTCTCAGTTTGGGCTCAGGTCATGATCTCAGGGTCCTGGGATCGAGCCCTGAGTGCGGCTTGAGATTCTGTATCTCTCCCCGCAAATTCATGCATGCACGTTCTCTCTCTCTCAAATAAATAAGTAAATAAAATCTTTTTAAAAAGAAAGAAAGAGAGGGAGAAAGGAGGGAAGGAAGGAACAGAAACCTTCAGTTCTACAACTACAGGAAGTGAATTCTGCCGATAATCTGAGCCAGCTTGGAAGGCAATTTTCTTCCAGCTGAGCCTCCAGATGAGAATGCAGCTGAGCGGGCACCTCGATTTTCTCGTTGTGGGTCCCAGAGCTGAGGACCCAGGTAAGCCAGGCCTGATGCCTGGCCCATGGAAACTGTGGGATAATCAGTCCACAGCACAGAAAACTAATACAGATACTCAGATACTCAGAGAGCGTCAGCACGCAATCCTTTAATGGGAAAGCAACCTATGTTCCTAGAAGTAAAGAGGAAGACATTTTACAGCTTTAGAAGGTCAATTCTTTCTCATCACACCCTGATTTCTTTAAAATCCTGGACAAGACAGGGCCCCCTGGTTGGCTCAGTTGGTTAAGCATCTGCCTTTGGCTCACGTCATGATCCACCGGTCCTGGGATCCAGCCCCACTTGGGGCTCTCTGCTCAGTGGGTAGTCTGCTTCTCTCTCTGCCTCTGCCCCCTTGAGCTCAAGCATGCATGCTCTCTCTCAAATAAATAAACAATCTTAAAAAAAAGAAATCCTGGGACACCGGGGTGGCTCAGTGGGTTAAGCCTCTGCCTTCAGCTCAGGTCATGATCTCAGGGTCCTGGGATCGAGCCCCACATTGGGCTCTCTGCTCGGCAGGGAGCCTGCTTCCCCCTCTCTCTCTGTCTCCCTCTCTGCCTACTTGTGATCATCTCTCTATCAAATAAATAAATAAAATCTTTAAAAAAAAAAAAAAAAAGAAATCCTGGACAGCAAGACATTTATTTTCATGGTTGACTCAGGAACCGAGGATCATTTATTTAGAGAAGGGGTGGCAGGAACAAATTAAATTTGTATACTTGTGAAAGGGATAATTTTATGCGTAACAATGAGGAAGCTTCCAATTTGCACTGAGTGAAGAAAAAGGGAAGGGTGTAGAGTGCAACAAAAGCACAGAGGGTTTTACCTAAACCTGAAGAAAATTCTAAGATGGTTTTGGCCTAAAACTTCTAGTCACAGTTAGAGACCCTTACTTTTAAGTCAGGAGATACCCTATCTCCAGGCAAACTGCTTCCCATATCCCGCCTCATATAGACTAACTTAAGGATTTAATTTAAACACTTAGAAAATTTCCTGATGACCATGGTGGGAAGACATCATACTTTATTTGGTAAAACCTGAAATCTTGCCATTCTAGATTTCTAGGGAAAATGAGTAGGCTGTTGGAAAAGTGTCAGAAATGTGTATTGTTTGATATCTTGAGAGCTCCTTAAACTTTATAATTCTAGAATTTGTGACAGATTGCTATGTAAACAAAGAACTAGAACTAGAATTATTTTTATAGCTTATCTAGTCTCTGTATTCTTTCCATGTTTACAGTATGTGTTTTCTCAATGAAAGTAAATAAAAATGCTTTGTTCTATATTTGTTTATAATTTTAAATCCTAGGGCGCCTGGGTGGCTCAGTCGTTAAGTGTCTGCCTTCAGCTCAGGTCATCACCCCAGGGTCCTGGGATAGAGCACCCTGTCAGGCTCCGTGGAGAGCCTGCTTCTCCCTCTCCTACTCTCCCTGCTTGTGTTCCCTCCCTCACTGTGTCTCCCTCTGTCAAATAAATAAATAAAATATTAAAAAAATTTTTTTTAAAAATCCTAGTCCAAACTTAGTGGTTTAAAAAATATGAGTATAGTATGTAGAGAGTTTTATTATCCTGAAAGTACGTTTGTTTTTCATCATCTCCCTATGAGCAAAACTTGTTCAAAACATTTTAACCTAAAAATTAAAAGCACATATTATAAAAAGTAAATTTTGAAGGGGCCAAACCTTTTTTTTGCCACGGATAATAAAGTATTTTAGGACATGTTCCTAGCCAAACCTAATTCAAAAATCCCTAATTTTTGTTACTAACAGACTTATTGAAATATAATTTACATACCATTCAAGTCACCCTTTTAAGGTATATAACTCAATGTTTTTTAGTATATACAGTTGTGCACCCACCACCACAACCAATTTTAGAATATTCTCATTACCGCAAACGAGAAACTCTGGATCCATTAACAGTCACTCCCCATTCTCCACCCCACCCTAAACCTCCTTAGCCCAAGGCAATCACTAATCTACTTGCCTTCCCTATAGATTTACTTATTCTGAGCATTTCCTATAAACAGAGTTGTGCAAAATGTGGTCTATGTGATGGCTTCTTCTACTTAGCATGTTTTCAGGGTCTTCATTTATCAGTACCTCATTCCTTTTTTAATTTTTTAAGATTTTATTTATTTATTTGACAGACAGAGATCTCAAGTAGGCAGAGAGGCAGGCAGAGAGAGAGGGAGGAGGAAGCAGGCTCCCTGCTGAGCAGAGAGCCTGATGCCGGGCTTGATCCCAGAACCCTGGGATGATGACCTGAGCCGAAGGCAGAGGCTTAACCCACTGAGCCACCCAGGCACCCCCCTTTTTTTAATCTAATAATATTTCATAGCATGAATACACCACATTTTACTCCTCCATTCACCAGTTGCTGGGGATTTGAGCTGTTTCTGCTTCTTCATTCTTATCAATAATGCTGCTATGGATATTCATGTACAAGTTTTTGTGTAAACATATATTTTTGTTTATCTTGGGTATATAGGTATATGTGGAATTGCTGGATCATTTGGTAACTCTTTGTTTAAAGCCAAACAGTTTTCTGGAATTAGTGCGCTATTTTATACACCCATAAGTACTCTGTGAGGAGTCCAGTTTCTCCATATTGTCAGTAACACTCGTTAATATCTGTCTTTTTCATTACAGCCATTCTAGGGGGTGTGAAGTGGTATCTCCTAGTTTTCACTTGCTTTTCCTTAATGATTTGCAGCATCTTTTCATGTGCTTATTAGCCATTTCTTTATCTTCTTTGGAAAAGCATCTATTCACATATTTGCCTATTTTTAATTTGAGTGACTTGTGTTTTTGCTATTGAGTTGTCAGTTATTTATATATTCTGGATATAAGACCATTGTTAGATATACGAATTACAAAAATTTTCTCCTATTATATGGATTGTCTTTTTTTTTTTTTAAGACTTTATTTGAGGGAGAGAGAACACAAGCATGGGGTGGGATGGAGGGAAAGTAGAAGCAGACTCCCTGCTGAGTAGGCAGCCTGATGCGAGGCTCAATGCTGGACCCTGGGATCATGACCTGAGTGAACACAGATGTTTAACATACTGAGCCACCCAGGCGCCCTATCTTTTCATTTTCTTGGTGGTGTCCTTTGAAGTACATTTTCTTAAATAGTGTTCATTTGATGATATTTATCTATTTTTTTCTTTTGTCGCTTGTATTTTCGGTGTTATAGCTAAGAAACCTGATTCAAGATCATGAAGATTTATGCCTTTCTTTCTTTTTTTTTTAAATTTTATTTAACAGAGAGAGAGCATAAGTACTTGAGTAGAGGGAGCGGCAGGAGGAGGAAGAAGGAGAAGCAGGCTTCTCGCAGGGCAGGGGTCCCAATGTTGGGCTCAATCACAGCACCCTGGGATCATGACCTGATCCCAGAAAGCAGACACTTAGCTGACTGAGCCACCCAGGTGCCCCTCCTTGTTTTCTTCTAAACATGTTATATTTTTTATCTCTCACCTTTATTTTTTTTATTACTATTTTAAAAGATTTTATTAATTTGAGAGAGAGAGCATGAGAGGCGGGAGGGTCGGCCGAGCAGGGAGCTGATGGGGGACTCAATGCTGGGAGTCCAGGATCAGGACCAGAGCCGAAGGCAGTTGCTTAGCCAACTGAGTCACCCAAGTGCCACCTAGCTCTTACCTTTAGATCTTTGATCCATTCTGAGTTGATTTTTGTACATGATATAAGATAAGGGTTCATTTCATTTTAAAAGATTTTATTTATTTATTTACTTATTAGAGAGAGAGAGCTGGTGTGTGCATGAATAGAAGTGGGGGGAAGGGCAGAGAGAGAGAGAGAGAGAGAATCTTAAGCAGACTCTGTGCTGAGTGTGGAACTGGATTCAGGGCTCGATCCCATGACCTAGAGATCATGCCCTGAGCCAAAACCAAGAGTCTGGTGCTTAACCAACTGAGCCGCCCAGGCATCCTTTCTTCTTCCTCTTTTTTTTTTTTTTAATGTGAATACACAGTTGTCCCTGGGTTCCTAGGATTGAGCCCTGCATCAGGCTCTTTGCTCAGCAGGGAGCCTGCTCCCCCCACCCCCCTGCCTACTTCTTGGCCTACTTGTGATCTCTGTCAAATAAATAAATAAAATATTTTTTAAAAATAAAAAAAAAAAATCTTGTCTCAGCTGATTCAAGTCTCTCTCATTAGGAAGGGGTTGGATCTGCCTTCAAAGGGACCACCTGATTATGCCAGGCACAAGGGGGTTCCCTCTCTTGATTAACTCAAAGTGAATTAATTAGGGACCTTAACTACATGGGCAACACCCTCTCCCCTTTTGCCATATTCTAGTAGATGGTAGCAAGTCACAACTTCTGCCCACACTCAAAGAGAGGGAGTCACACAAGGGTGCAGATACCAGGGCCGCAAGAATCCCGAGGGCTGTGTTGGAATTAGGGCTCTGATCAATGGCTCGGAGACAATAGTGCAACTCCTTCGTATACATCCCTTTTATCATTTTGATTTGTGAAGTGAGTTTCTTATTCAAAAATAAAATAAAATTTTACATCTTTGAAACTCTGCATGGGTGTTTTATGTCTTTTATGACAGAGACCACTCCGTGTAGTTTTTTGTCCTAACTTCATCGAGTCACTGGGAGATTCCAGTAAGACCCTGGCCTCTGGGGTCAGGCTGTGGAACTTTAAGGAAGCTATTTCATCTCTCTGTCTCGATTTCCTTTTCTGCAAAGTGGGGCTGTTATCCCCCATAAGCAGGATATTGTGAGCACGAAGTGAGCTACTTGTTAACACAAAATCTGAGTGGCGGACAGCAGTGCTCGCTTCGGCAATGCATAAACTTACTGGCAAACAAGAGTAAGCATCTATTGCCCCAGTCGCGGCGGCTAGCGTGACTCGGCAGGTCTGGGCTGGCCTTGGCTAGGCTTGACTCCAAGCTGTGTGTTTGCTTTTGTCCACTTCCTTCTCATTCTCCCGGGGCTAGCAGACAATCCAGAGGAAGTGTTTGCACGGCCACAAAAGACGCTCTTCTCAAGCCAGCGGCCAGGAGCCTAAAAGGAAAAGCACAATGGCCAAAGCCTATTTGACGCCTCCGTTTGCCCCCTATGGGGTAACATCCGGGCCAGCCCCAAGGCGGAGACTGAGGTCAAGCCCAGGAGCAAGGGGGGATGAAGTATACAGCTTGGTCTAAAGTTAATGTGCAAAAGGGGCCCTCGGGTGGCTCAGTCTGTGGAGCCTCTGACTCCTGGTTTCGGCTCAGGTCACGATCTCACAGATGTTGAGATCTAGCCATGGGGTTCCCCGCTCAGCAGGGAGTCTGCTTGAGGATCCTCTCTCCCTCTCCTCTTTCTCCCATTCACACACATGCGCGGGCTCTCGCTCTCCAATAAATAAATCTTAAAAAACCCCCATTAAATCAATGTGTAAGCATTTAGAGCCATCTCTGGAATATAATAAATGCTCAATAAATTTTTGTAATCATTGCACCAATTTTTTTTTTAAATTTTATTTATTTCACAGACAGAGATCACAAGTAGGCAGAGAGGCAGGCAGAGAGAGAGGGGAGGAAGCAGGATCCCTGCTGAGCAGAGAGCCCAATGTGGGGCTCGATCCCAGGACCCTGGGACCATGACCTGAGCTGAAGGCAGAGGCTTTAACTCCCTGAGCCACCCAGGTGCCCCCACACCGAATTTTTTAAAAAAGAAATAATGTTATTGAATGCTTCTAAGAGGTTTGCTAGTTATGTCAGTAATATTGCTGTACTTCAGAGCAAAGCTGGGGTAGGAATGTGAAATGGAGTAAGCACTCTGGAATGCATTTTGGCAGTTTCTTAAAAAGCTAAACACTCATTCCCCATAAGGCCCCAGTTGCACTCCTGGGTATTTATCCCAGATGGAGGAAAACCATGTGCGCCCAAATACATGTGCACAAATGTTTGTAGCAGCTTTATTTGTAATAGACACAATTTGGAAAGAACCCAGAGTCTTTTAATGGGTGAGTGCGTAGTGTGGAACCACCCTACCATCCACAATAAAAAAGAACCAACTATCGATACACACGATAGATCTCAATAATGCTGACCGACAAAAGGCAATTTAAAGGCTACCTAGCATATGATTCCATTTACACAGCTTTCTCAAATGACTAAAATGATAGAACAGATGAGTGGTTGCCAGGTTAGTGGTTAGTGGTTAGAGATGGGGGGTGGGACTATGGGGGGGTAATATGAGGGATCTTCATGGTGAGAGAGCAGTGTTCTGTCTTGATTGGTGGTGGTTACACAAACTACACATGTGGTAAAATTGCATAGAACTACATGTGCACACACACACACACACACAAATAAATGCATATAAAACTTGTGAAATCTGAATAATGTTGTGGATTATACCAATATTCCTCTCCTGGTTCGGGTATTGTACTATGGTTATATAAGATGTTACCATTGGGGACTACTGGGTTAAGACTACACAAGACCTCTCTGTACTAATTTTACAACCTCTTGTCAATCTATAATTATCTTTTTTTTTTTGAGAGAGAGAGCAAGCAAAATGGCCGTGGGCGGTGCAGAGGGAGAGAGAATCCCATGCACACTCCACCCCAGTGAAGAGTCCAACATGGGGCTTGATTTCATGACCCTAAGATCACGGGTGACCTGAGCCAAAATCAAGAGTTGGTTGCTTAACTGACTGAGCCACCCAGGTGCTCTAATCTATAATTATTTGAAAAAATTTTTTTTTCAAATTTTGGATCATGTGAAGAAAGACATCTTTTTTTCTCCAAGGTTATAAGAGAGTTCACTCATAGTTTTCTTCTTGTGCTTTTACAGTTCTGTTTTCTAGGTGTCTTGAAATTTTTATCAGATTGGGGGCACCTGGGTGGCTCAGTGGGTTGGGCCGCTGCCTTCGGCTCAGGTCGTGATCTCAGGGTCCTGGGATCGAGTCCCACATCGGGCTCTCTGCTCGGCAGGGAGCCTGCTTCCCTCTCTCTCTCTCTCTCTCTGCCTGCCTCTCTGTCTACTTGTGATCTCTCTCTGTCAAATTAATAAATAAAATCTTAAAAAAAAAAAGAAATTTTTATCAGATTGAAACAGAAAGAACCTCCTGTATATCCAACTGCCTATACAACATCCCTTCTTGGAAGTTTCATATGCTTTTCAAAAACTGAACTGAAATAAACTCAAATGCAAACCTGGTTAGGGCCCAGTAGTCCCTATCTCAGTGAATGGGCTGCCCTGTACATTTTTTTTTTTTTAAAGATTCTATTCATTCATTTGACAGAGAGAGAGAGAGATCACAAGTAGGCAGAGAGGCAGGCAGAGAGAGAGGGAGGGAAGCAGGCTCCCTGCTGAGCAGAGAACCCGATGCGGGGCTCGATCCCAAGACCCCGAGATCATGACCTGAGCCAAAGGCAGAGGCTTAACCCACTAAGCCACCCAGGCGCCATTGTCCTGTGCATTCTTACACAAGCCAGGGATGGGGGGAATCATCCCTGAAAACCTCTCTTCCTTGTGGCCTAACACACTTCATAATCAATCTTCCATTGAGTTCATTAATTTTGCTTCCTAAGCATCTCTTGGAAACTGTCACTTCTTTCTATCTCTTCTTCCATGGTCATACTTAAGTTGCTATTAGGTCCTTTGGGATTACTGCAAACTAACTGGCTGCGGTATCCATTGTGACCATCTCTTTCCTGTATCGGGGGAGCTTTTCAAAATACAAATCTGGTCATATTACATACCCACCTATTCCCTCCTTCCCTCTACAAGGGAGGTATTTATTTATTTATTTGGAGGAAGAGAGAGAGTGAATGGGGAGGGGCAGAGGGGGAGAGAGAGAGGGAGAGAGAAAGAGGGAGGGAGAGAGAGAGAGAGAGAGAGAGAGAGACTCCCTGAAGTCATGACCTGAGCTGAAATCAAGGCCAGTCACTTAACTGACCGAGCCACCCAGGCTTCCCACAAGGGCGGTATTTAAAAGCAACTTTGATGGCTTCTCATTGTGTTTGGTTGGAAAAAGACCAAAATCTTTATTTTTTAATTTTTTTTTAAATTTTAAAAATTTTTTTAGTTTTTTTTTTTTTTTTTATTTGACAGAGAGATCACAAGTAGGCAGAGAGGCAGGCAGATAGAGACGGGGAAGCAAACCCTCTGCTGAGCAGAGAGCCCGATATGGGGCTTGATTCCAGGACCCTTAGATCGTGACCTGAGCCGAAGGCAGAGGCTTAACCCACTGAGCCACCAGGCACCCCAAGACCAAAATCTTTAAATGGACTTATGGCACTGCATGATTTGATCCTTGTCTGTCACTATTGTTTTTGACAACAATCTCCCCCTTAGCCTAGCCAAAATGTTGGTTTGTGTTTTTCCTTAAGATTTTTATTTATTTATTTCTTAGAGAGAGAGAACACAAGCTGGGGCAGAGGGAGAGCAAGAAGCAGACTCCTCATTGAGCAGGGAGCCCGACGAGGGACTAGATCCCAGGACCCCAGGATCATGACCTGAGCAGAAGGCAGATGCCTAACTGACTGAGCCACCCCGGAGTCCACCTAAATGTTTTTCTATTTCATTCTCCATCATCCCATGATCTCTCCTTGCCAGAGGGCCTTTGCACATGCTATTTTCCCTCAGGAATGAGGTTTCGTTTAGTAATCACTCTTCATTCTTTCGCTTACGACTTCCTCAGAGTTGCTTTCCTTGAGTCCCAGTTAAAATATAAGTTTCTCATATATTTGAGAATATATGCTCTCATAATACTATATTCCTTCTGCATGCAAATATATTCAAAGCAGTTCTCCATTTTACATTAATGTGTGATGATTTGCTTAATATCTGTGCCCTCCACTACACAGCCTCATGAAAATTGACTGGTATCTCTTTGTTTTTTTATAATATCCTCATTGCTTAGCACAGTGCCTGGTATATGGCAAATATATATATATATACAAATATTTGTTTAATGATTGAATTAAGGACCGAAGTTCTAATGAAAATATTTTCCATTAATGCAGGGTCGCAATTGACCAGAAGTGGCATATTGGACAGATTACTTAATTTCTCTGAATTGCACTTTCTTCACAAGTAAAACGAGTGTCTTAATCCTGGATTTCAAGAACGCAGAGTCTAAGACAAAGGCTTTTGTGCCACTATTTTGTTAGAGAGCGTGTTAACTCCCAAGAACAGGAGTGAGGAAGAGGGGAAGGGTAAAGGGCAGAGAGACACATCAGGAATGTGTTGTTGAACTTGCCACGGCTAAGTGCTGCTGAGAAATTGTAGAAAAGATCTCAGTGACCCATCTGAGGAGAGAAAGGGGAACTTCAACTACCCACCTGAAGTGCTCTTTCCAGTGTCCTTCCAGGTTCCTCCTCTTGGGCAGGAAGCATGCTGAAGGGCTTTGCTGCTGGGGTGGCTGGTGTTTCCTTGGAGGAGCCCTACCTCGTCTAGAGGATTCTGGTGGCGGTTACTGGGGAACATGCCTGCCCCATCCTCAGCAGTCATAAATAAACAGTCACTGTTGTTAGGTATATGTATTTTGATTCCCAAAATACCATATCTTTTTTTCCTTTTTTCCTTCTTTTTCTTTCTTTCCAAGTAAGGTGATTTTGAAGTCTAGCTTGTGGAAAATAAACAAGGAAAAGTGCTAGAAAACCTCTGAAAAAACAAATGATGAAGTTATGTAAAAATCTCATTAATTAATCATTAATGACCATGCATTTTTGTGGACAAAATATATGTGGCGATTCATTATATTTATTACGGTATTGTTTGTAATAGCAAAGAATTGGAAACAATCCTAATGTCCATCTACGGGGGGGTGACTCAAGAAAAAAGTACATTACAATAGAATACAACGCAGCTGGACCAAAGTATGAAGAAGCTGTTAAGCACTGATACAGAATGTTTTCCCACATTAAGTGAAAAAAATCAAGATACAAAATAATGTGTATTATGTGCTATTATTTGCATTAAAAAGGAAGGAAATCATCTTCATACTTGCTTGAATATACATAAAAAAAAATTCTCTGGAAGGATAGCCAAGAAAGGGTTAGTAGAAGTCGGTTATTTTACCAGCAAAAGTGGGTTTATTTGGAAACACCAAAGAAATGCATAATAGTTATGGCTCTCCCTTGTAGCCTCCCCTTTCCAGCCTCCTGACTTCTACCTTGGTGACGTTTCCCTGTATTGATTTTTATAACAGTGCTATTGGGTGCCTGGGTGGCTCAGTTGGTTAAAGGACTGCCTTCAGCTCAGGTCATGATCCTGGGGTCCTGGGATTGAGCCCCGCTCATCCCGAATAGGGCTCCCTGCTTGGTGGGGAGCCTGCTTCTCCCTCTCCCTTTGCTGCTCAGCTTGTGCTCTCTCGCACTCGGTCAAATAAATAAATAAAATCTTTATTTTTTTAAGTTTATTTATGTATTTTTAGTAATCTCTACACCCAACGTGGGGCTGCATCTCACAACCCCCAGATCAAGAGCTGCATGCTCTACTGATCAAGCCAGCTTCACAACCCTGATTTTCATAACAGTGTTATTAGTTGTCACCTATTTGTATAAGCACCCAAATATTTTAATACCTATTAAGGCATAACTGCATAAGATGTTAACTAAACTTAGCATCTTAAGGCAACCGAGATTCGTTTTTGTAGCTCAAAAGTTCAAGAATGGCTTAGCTGGGTGGTACTGACTGGCTCAGAAGTTTTTGATGAGATTGCAATCACCTGTGAGCTAAGGACTTGACTGGGGCCGGGAGAGCTGCTTCCCAGAACCGCTCATTCCTAGGATGCGGCGCCTGAGGCCTCAGCTCGTCCCCAGCTGGACTGCTCCATAAAACTGCTTGAATGTTTCTGATATGCCAGCCGGCCTCTCGAAGTGAATGATCTGAGAGAGAGAGACAGAGGAGAGGGACAGGGAGCGGCAGCACAAGAAAAGAAGCTGCAGACTTTTATGATCTAGTCTAAATCACACACAGTCACACCTGCCACAGTGTACTCATTTGAAGAGGCAGAGTCAGGCCCACACTCAAGGGAAGGAGAGTTAGGCTTTCTCTTTTCAGAGGAGTATCGGAGAATTTTAAGTATTTTGAAACCACCCTGGGAGGAGAAGAGAACAACTGGGTGAACAGTGGCAGGGCTGGAAGGAAGATTTTTCACTATATTTATTTTTATACTCCTTGAACTATGTGTATTTGACTATACGAAACAAATTATTAATTACATATCTTTTAAAAATATATTTTAAGCTATTTGGGAAAGAACTGGGAGAGAAAAGAAAAAAAAGGGGGTTTGAAGGGGATGTGAATGGGGGTCTGTAAGATACGAAAAAGAGAGGGTCTACTTTGTGCTCACCTTGCTCTCTTCCCACCTCAGATTTAGCATTTTCACTTTCTAGGGTTTGGGGTGGTGAGGGTCTGCGGCCAGTAGTTTCGGATAATGGGTTTGTAGAGGAGAGAGAACTCTGTAGCAAGAATGTTCTATGGGATAGTTTTACTGTGGGTGTTTATCATTTATTACAGCTCAAGTCCTGTTACAACAATATTTCTCCGGTCTAAGTCACTCTGCAGCCATGGCCTATGGTCATTGCTGATTTTTAAAAACACCGCATGGCATACAATACCATTTCTGGATGTTTTGTTTATAAGCTCCACCCTTCCGGCCCCCCCACGAACTCCCCCTCAGGTCTGACATCTACGCTCTAACAGAACTTGCATAAACTGTCAAGCACGACGAGATGATTTCACCTGGTGATAAAATTGGGGGAGATTTAATTTGTACAAAGACGTGGCATGAAACCCAACGGGTTTATTGTCTCTATAAAAAGGTCTTTAAGGTCAAGTGTACCGAAGCGTAGCGCACTAACTGTACTCACGGCACCCGGTCACTTTACAAGTCGGGAGGCGAGGAAAAAGTTTTAACCTCTCTTTAATACACGTAGTAAACACTAAAAGCCCACTTTGAAGCCATTTAAATGCACTTATTCCCCCTGAAGGGTCAGGGCGCGTGGGCGGAGAGCGAGCTCTCTCCTCGCTCCAGCAGCGGCGAGCAAAGTCCTTCCCGCTTCTCTCGCGGACCCCCCGACTCCAGCCCCCCCGGCCCTTCCCCTTGCCCGCGGCCTGCTCGGAGGACAGTGGTGTCTGGGGTGGTAAGGGCATGGCTTGAGGCAGAGCGGTGTCCACCGTCGCAAGGCCACGTCTCCCCCATTCGTGGGGGGGCCTCGCCAGTCTCTGGCTGCAGGACCGATTTCTCGACAGGCGAAGGAAGAGACGGACGAAGGGAGAACACGTCACGGGCCGCGGGGGGGGGGTACCGCGGGGTCCGCGGCCACGGGAGGGCGAGCGCCGGCGGAGACCCCAGAGCCCGGGAAGAAGGTCATAGTCGAAGGATCTCCGCCCTCGCCCCCGCCGCCCGGTCCCCTCCCGGAGCTTCCGGTGTTCTCCCGGCCCGCCCCGCCTCGCCCCGGCTGTGCCACATCCTCCGGTGACGTCAGTCAGCGCCGCCATATTGGGAAGGCGCCGCCGCCGCCGCCGCCACCACCTCCTTCTCTACCTAGGAGCTCGGGTTGCCTTGGGGCCTGCGGCCGCAGGAGGGAAGAGCTCTTCCTCCGCTTCGCCGGCGCTTGGCCCGCCCGTTTCGCCCCGACCCGTCTCCCCATGACTGCCCCCCGCCCAGCGGCCGACGGACGTCGCCTCGGAGCCGGGATTTAACACGGAAGCCCGGGTCAGGGGCCGCGGGGGGAGGAGGAGGGAGACCCGGTAGGTCCCGCGTCCCTCTCGGCCCGGCGCGGCGTCTCGGCGGGAGCCATGACCTCGCTGACCCAGCGCAGCTCGGGCCTGGTGCAGCGGCGCACCGAGGCCTCCCGCAACGCCGCCGACAAGGAGCGGGTGGCGGGCGGCGGCGGCGGCAGCGGCGAGGACGACGCGCAGAGCCGCCGCGACGAGCAGGACGACGACGACAAGGGCGACTCCAAGGAAACACGGCTGACCCTGATGGAGGAGGTGCTCCTGCTGGGCCTCAAGGACCGAGAGGTGCGGGCGCGGCGGGCAGGGCGGGGGCGGCCGGAGTCTGGCGCTCGGCGCTGGGCCCGGGCGCAGGCGGGAGCCCGGCCTCCGGCTCTGCGCGTCTGCCCTCCGGAGTTCCTGAGCTGAGCGCCCAGCCGGCCCGGTGCTTCCAGGTCCTCTCCGCACCGATTGCTTGGATTTCCCTTCCTCCTCACACAGTCACTCCTTTCATTTTGACTCCCTGGCAGTCTGTGTGTCTTCCTTTTTCCGCGTGTTTAACCGGTGTAGACCCCAGGGTACGATTCCACCTGGAGACTGCCCGTTAGAGTGAAACACCTGGAACCGAACTCTCCTGGGTTTTGCAGGTTTTAGAATCTGGGAGGGCTCCACGGATCTGCTTTACGGGAGATTAGGAAAAAAACAACAAACCAAACCACACCAAACCAAAACAAAAAAACCCCCACCAAACTTAAGGTGTATCGTTTGGAATTTTGAAAAATTTCGGTGAAATGGTAATGGAGGCAAAAGTTTTTTTTTTTACATCTAATAAAGTTAAAAGTCCAACAAAATCCACATGACACCTTCTGGAAAATGACTTCTTAGGTAAACCTTGCTTTGGGTAAGAGAGTATTTTTAGTACCACTTTTATATTTTGTCAGTTGATGAGTCTGCAGAAAATCTTGACGTCTTAAGGAAGGACTTTTTTGGGGGGCTGCTTAAAATGCTGGGTTTTGATTTGAAGAAAGGTCTCACAGCCATAGGTAGGTTAAAGTTGCTATAGATCTGTTTTCGTGTTGTGACTTCGAAAGATTATTTTCACTTTAGTATTTTAAGAGAATTTTCACACATAGAGAACTTGAAGAAAACTGCTAAAGTGGACATGTATATTCTCCTCCTAGGTTCTGTCATTAACGTTTTCCTGTGTTTTCTTCATCCCATATCCATTTATTTACAAAAATGACTATTTTTAGAGATTTGCAGCCAGTCAGCCAGGTGAATGGATATTCTGTAAATCACATATGGTTTGGTAGTTCTAGAAGCTTGTTTTATCTCAGCATGGAATCTACAAACAGTACATTCTGAGAGTCGGATACAGAAAATACAGAAATATCCAAGTTTTGTTTAGTTTTCCCAATTCACAAAGGTGGGCAAAAAATTTAGTCTTTGTAATACAGTTTAGTCTTATTTCACCAAAACTTAGTAGATATAGGTGAGTTTTCTGTAGACTGTGGCCTCCTAGTATTTAGTAATTAAGTGAATTAAAATTTACTTTGATAGAAATGTCTAGAATATTTGCAATACCAAGGTTTCCCATTTGCAAGTTTTAATGATGATCACTTGGAAAGATGTCCCTCTGGTGTTAAAGGGGCTCAGTATGTTTATTAATTACTGAGTTCTGGAAGCAGACTCTGAAATTCCTTTTTGTTCTGTGGGAAAACAACCTGCAGATCTTAACTTATGATAGGGTTATGCTCTGATAAACCCATCATAAATTGAATACTTTAAGTTGAAAATGCATTTAATTAATACCCCTAATCTACCAAACATCATAGCTTAGCTTAGCCTACATTAAATGTGCTCAGAACCTTTACGTTAGCCTACAGTTGAGCAGAATCCTCTATGACAAAGTGTGTTTTATAATGAAATGTTGAGTATTTCATGTAATTTATTGAATGGTATATTGAGAGTGAAAAACAGAATGGTTTTAAGTGTATCGTTAGTTATGCTTGTGATCACGTGGTTGCGCCTAGCAAATTGTATGCATATCACCAGCCCAGGAAAATATAATAATTTGAAGTATTAATTTTGTGCCGTCATAAAGCTAAAAAATTGTTCAGTTGGGGATGGTCTGTCGATGTAGAGTGTCCTAGAAGTGTGATTTTTAGGAAGTATTCAACCTGCTTCACAATTTAGAATCTTGGTAATTCACATTTTTCTTTTAACTCTTTATCTTTTTCCTTTGGAACAAAAATATCATTTTAGAAAATACAGAAAAAATGAAGAAAGCAAGTCATCTATATTCCTGTATGAACATTTTGGTTTATGATAGTTTTCTGAAGGGATACGTCCTGTGCATAAAACTAAAACTTAACAAAACCAAGAAACAAAAACCCCAACTAAAACCCAAATTAGCTTTTGGGTTTTAGTCACTTCAAGTGAGAAATTACAGTGAAAAAGTCCCTTTTTTTCCTCAAGTATATGTTACTGGAAAAGGTAAAGCTAAAGCATATTAACTTGCTATGTTTCTGTGCTTGGTTTTCATGAAGATAATCTAAAGAATTTGTTGAAGCTTAATGGTACTTAAAAAATGTGGACAGTTTAAATTTCTTTGGTGGCAGGTAATTGAAACCATGTGTTTTGTTCATGTCAGGAGTCACTATACTTTGCTATATTGTGGCTAATGTCCAGACACAAGCCAGTTCTGACTATTTCTTGCTGATTTCAGTAGTCACATAGAGAAATTTTTTATTTCCCTTTTTGCAGGCAGGGAATTGAAGTGGAGGTAGGCGGGCTTGGGATTTGGCGTTGCTGTAGATTGAGGTTTTAGGCATTAACCTAGATAACTTCTTTTGTCACATCTTTACAATACTAATAACTAAACCTGCCTGCCACCTTCTCCGTAAGTTTTGGGAGATTCCCCCCCCCCCATTATCATTCTTTTTAGGCGGTCAGGAATTATTCTGAGAGTCTAGGCATTTATGCTTGTTAATATTAGATTTTAATTTATCTTTAATACTAAGTTCCAAGTTTTAGGCACAGTATATAGCTTGATAAATACACTGCTTTAGCTTAGCATCCATCTTTGTTGTCTTAGGGTACTCTTAAGATATTAAAACCTAAATTTTAAGGTTAGGCAGGTTATTAATGATAGATGATATGTGCGTGTGTGTGTGTGTGTGTGTGTGTGTGTGTGAACTATTGTATTTGAATTCAGAGAGTTGAGAAAAAGTGTAAAGAAATTGTAAAGTGGTGAATATTAGTTTTACTTTTTTTTTTTATTTTAAAGATTTTATTTATTTATTTGAGAGAGAATGAGTGAGAGAGAGCATGAGAGAGGAGAAGGTCACAGGAAGAAGCAGACTCCCCAAGGAGCTGGGAGCCCCATGCGGGACTCGATCCCGGAAGTCCGGGATCATGACCTGAGCCGAAGGCAGTTGCTTAACCAACTGAGCCACCCAGGCGCCCCACTTTTTTTTTTTTTTTTTAAGATATTATTTACTCATGGGGGAGGGAGAGTGCACTCAAGAGAGAGCACAAGAAGGGCGGGGAGGGGCAGAAGCTGGGAGCCTGGGACATGACCTGATCCTAAGGCAGACGTCTGCTTAGGCCACTGGGCCACCAAGGTGCTCCTTACTTTGACTTAAAAAGCAAAAACAAAAACTGAGACATTATAGCTTTTTAAAAATATTTTTTGTTCAGTAATGTGTGCAGGAAAGTGCACATAGGTGTGATGAATTTTCACAAACTGAACACAACTGTTAAACAGCACCTAGATCAAGAAACAGAGCACGACCACTTTCCAGAAGCCCCACTCAGTGTCTTTCTAGTTACTGCCTATTCCTCAGGGGTAGCCACTAGCTTTACTTAAGAATTAAACATAGAATAATTTTTGTTCATTTTTTAAAAAAAGATTTTATTTATTTATTTATTTGACAGAGATCACAAGTAGGCAGAGAGGCAGGGGGAAGCATGCTCCCTGCTGAGCAGAGAGCCTGTTGCAGGGCTTGATCCGAGGACCCTGAGGTCATGACCTGAGCTGAAGGCAGAGGCTTTAACCCACTGAGCCACCCAGGCACCCCAATTTTTGTTCATTTTTGTACTTCCATTTGCATTTTTTGCTTTGGATTGTGACATTCATCCATATTGTATAGGTTGTCATTTATCCATTTTCTCTGAATTATCAGTCTTTAATACATCTGTAATCTACAATATTTAAAAAATGACATTGACTTATATCCTGAATCTAGTGTCCCTCCTGTCCTCTCTTCACTAACCAGAAGGCTCCGCTCGCCAACAAACAGATGGTGTGGCCTCAGATTACCTATTGGGAGTGACTTAAAGTCATTGTGAGGAATTTTTTTCTTTCCTTTTTTTCTTTTTTGAATTTAGGTACACATTTTACCCTTTTTACCAATGATTTTCCTTTGTGGCTTTTATTAAAATACAGATGCTAGGTCTCTCTGGTGATTCCAGTGCTCGGTCTGGATTGAGCATCAGTGACATAGATACTGAAGTAAATCTTCAGAGGCCACAGCAAGGATGGCTGATAGGTTTAAATTTGAATTCAACTTCCAAATTAGCAAAATTCCTGTAATCTTCCCCTGTGTTTGAAGGCTGAGGGCAGCTGATGAGCCAGATATTTTCCTTTCCCTGACTTTTTAATTTTTCCATAGATGCTTCCAATAGAGTTTTCAGAATGCCTCATGGAGAATTACCTCAAATATGTGGTGTCATGGTTTTTTTTTTTTTCCCCACTTTATTTCCTTACGACATCATTGTTGTATTTATTATATGTATTATTATATGTATTAAAAATTTTTATTTTATTTCTTTTTTTAAAGATTTATTTATTTGACAGAGAGGGAGAGCACAGCAGGGGGAGCAGGAGAGGGAGAAGCTGACTCTCCGCTGAGCAGGGGGCCCAATTCGAGGCTCCATCCCAGGACTCTGGGATCGTGATCTGAGTGGAAGGCAGATGCCATTAAAATTTAAAAAAATTTAATTGAAGTATAGTTGACATAAGAGTTTTAGGTGTATAACAGTGGTTTGACAATTATAAACATTTCAAAATGCTCACCTTGATAAGTTTAGTTACCATCTGTCAACATAGAAACTTATTAGCATATTATTGACTAATCCCTATGTTGTACTTTCTATTCCCTTGACTTATTTTATTTTACTTTATTTATTTAAGTAGGCTCCATGCCCAGTGTGGAGCCCAGCGTGGGGCTTGAACTGATGACCCTGAAATCAAGATCTGAGCTGAGATCAAGAGTCTGACACGTAACTGAGTCACCCAGGCGCCCCTTGAGTTACATGACTGGAAGTCCCCTTAACCTGTTTCACTCATGCCCCCCCACCCGCTGCCCTCTGGCAACCACCAGTTTGTTCTTTGTGTTTATGAGTGTTTCTATTTTTGTTTATTTGGGTGTTAGATACTTTTAAATATTTTCATTGATGGCAGATCTTAGTGCTTTAATGTTGGACTTAATTATTTTAAGTGGCCAGGTATAATTTAGAGTGTGCCTGTGCAGTAGTAGAAGTGGAAAGAGGTGTCATAGTCTTTTTCTGAGATGTATCTTTTGTTTTACATGTGTTCTTTAAGTCCCCTGACCCTCAAAGTTATTTAAAATGGAGAAATAATTCTCTCCCATGGTTCTGATTGGACTGTTGTAGACATTTATTGTTTTACTCTCTACCACATTGTGTCCCTTCTCTCTTCTTACCTCTCCTTCACTTCCTTTTATAGGGGTTCCCCCATTGTGTATAGCTCTAGGATGCCCTATTGAAGCATTTACCCCTCCCCTTTTGTAGTGCAGTCATACCTAAGCTTTTCCACTCACATAATTTCTTCCAGGGCTTTGGATCTTGATAGTGGAACTGGCCATGGGGTTTTTGAAGACCTATCAAGTGGTGCCAGTGGGTGGATCAGAATGTTTTCTGACTCTGTTCCTTGAGATCAGACTATCCTCTGAAATGGTTCTTTGAGCTTCTTTTTCCCTGGCCCATTGATGCTGTCTTTTCCATCTTGGTTTTCCATATACCTTTCCTCTAGTTTTCCATTTTGTTTTGTTTTTTGTTTTTTTTTGTCTGTTTTTAAATAAGCTCTACCCCCACATGGGGCTCAAATTCACAAAACCAAGATCAAGAGTTGCCTGCTTTACTGATTGAGCCAGCCAGGCACCCCTTCAGGCACCTTTCAGTTTTGTAATCTTCAAGATCCTTGCATTAAAGTCTTTTTTTTTTTAGATTTTATTTATTTGAGAGAGAGTGTGTGCACTAGCGGAGAGGAGAGGGAGAAGCAGGCTCCTTGATAGGTCCTTAGTAGGACCTCGATGCATATTTGATCCCAGGACCCCGGGATTGTTACCCGAGCGGAAGGCAGACGCTCAACTGACTGAGCCACTCGCACACCCTAAAGGCTTTTTTTAAGGGCTACATGCCTGGCTTAGTCAGGTGGAGTGTGCACACTCTTAGTCAGTGGAGTGTGCGACTCTTGATTTTGGGGTTAAAAGCTTGGGTTGTGAGCTCGAGCACCACATTGGGTATAAAGAATACTTAAAAAAAAATTAAAAATATTTTTTAAAAGATAGCCATAGTCTATTTGTTTTTAAAGATTTTATTTATTTGACAGAGAGAGATCACAAGTAGGCAGAGAGGCAGGCAGAGAGAGAGAGGGGGAAGCAGGCTCCCTGCCAAGCAGAGAGCCCGACGCCGTACTCGATCCCAGGACCCTGGGATCAGGACCTGAACTGAAGGCAGAGGCTTAACCCACTGAGCCACCCAGGTGCCCAGCTATAGTCTGTTACTAATGTTTCTAATGCTTGTAGACAAGAACCTTAATGCAATAATTCATCCTGTATCTTGAAAATTAGTAGGTGGTTCAGCTGAATAATACACGCTAATATACAATAGTTAAGTAACCAAAGTGATGGAATTGACTTTTGTATGGCCTTTAAACTGGCTCCAAAGATTGATCACAGAGATGTTCCAGTTTTGGAATAAGGTTCTTAAGGTCACTATTTTGAAATACAGTACTTACCAAGATGTATAATTTTGTTCAGAAATCTTTCTCTGCATGCAGTGATATATACCATCTTTGCATATTAAATTTGTTAACTAGAAATCTTTCTGCAGATACTCAGAATTTCTACATGTGCTAAGATTTTAGTAACTTAAAATCTAATAAAAGCTTCTGAGCTTTGGAATTTTATGATTCCTTTATTAGTACAAATAATCTTTTTTTCATATTTTTAAAAGATGTATTTTCATTTTTTTCCGGTGTTTTTAAGAGTAGGTACACAGTATAAGACACACAGGATCTCAGAAATTAGTTTTTAGAGTTCATTGAACCATTTGTACCTTTTTTTTTCTTTTTTCTTTTTTTCTTTTTTTTAAGATTTTTGTTTATTTATTTGACAGAGGGCACAAGCAGGGGGAGCAGGAGGCAAAGGGAGAGGAAGAAGCAAGCTCTCTGCTGAGCAGGGAGCCTGATGTGGAGCTTAATCCCAGGACCCTGGGATCATGACCAGAGTGGCCGGAGCCCAAGGCAGTCACTTAACCAACTAGTTGCCCCCCATTTATACCTTTTTTTTTTTTTTAATTTTATTTATTCATTTAACAGGTAGAGATCACAAGTAGGCAGAGAGGCAGGCAGAGAGAGAGGGGGAAGCAGGCTCCCTGCTGAGCAAAGAGCCTGATGCGGGGCTCGATCCCGGACGCTGAGATCATTACCTGAACGGAAGGCAGAGGCTTAACCCACTGATCCACTCAGGCGCCCCCGTTTATACCTTTTAAAAAAAAATTTTATGCTATTGAAATTATTTTTGGTGCTTTGGGGTTCTTTCACAGTTGGCCAACATACTCACTAATCTTATAAGCCATCTTAATATTTGATAATGTATTAATTAATTTTAAACCATCTGATGGTCCCTGTATGGGTCATTTGATACATGATATCATACAATATTTCCAAGTATTTGATATACATTAGAATTACTGTTTTGGTTTTTTTTTTACTTTGAAATTATTTTGATTGAATTTTGACATACTTGATATTTAAAGAAATACACTGTTAACAGTGTCAGCTTATGTGTAAGTCTCAAAGACTTAATCATGCTTTTCCTATTAAGTCATGGTACATTTTTGGCCCAACACTCCTCTATATCCATGCAAACTTTTTCTACTTTCTATCAGCATAATTTTTCTGGTATTAATCAGAGTAAGTGGTTGCTGTAGTCTTTGTTTTTAGGTCATTTTGTTTTCATGAGAGTCTCCTTTTAAAGCAACACAAAGATTGTGCTTGTCCCATGTTTCTTCCATTTAATAAGTATAAATACAAGTGCCAAAGGTGAGAGTCTGGTTTCGTTTTCAATTGATGTCTGTGGCTTTAGGTTTCTTTAATCAAAGATTGAAAGACTGCTGCCGGTTTCAGTAGCATGTGCAGTATTATAATGCAATTTAGTAAATATTGGGGTTTTAATTTAGGTATTACAGGTATATGTAGAAAATAGTCTGCTTCTCTTTTTGTTTGGTAATAAGCCTCTGAGCTGTAAGAATACCATCATGATTAATAATGTACATTATGTTACTAGAACGAATGCTTCTGGTAAATACATTTTTAAGCTTAAATTTAAATTTTAAAAAGTTAATTTATTTATAAATTTAATAAACTACTTGGTTTACGTATTACATTAATGGAAAAGTTCTTAAATTGGAGTTAACAGATGGAGTTTAGAAACTGAGCACTCTGCAATTCTGTATTTTTCTGGAGAAAGAGGACATAGCTTTCATCATAATATTGATTTTAGTTTAATTTTTTGGTTTTGCATTGTTTTCTTTTTTTTAAAGATTCTGTTTTTAAGTAATTTCTACACCTGTTGTGGGCCTTGAACTCACAATCCTGAGATCCAGTTGAATGCTCTACCCGTTGAGTCAGTCAAGGGCCCTGCTTTTTCTTT
This sequence comes from Lontra canadensis, assembly GCF_010015895.1. Taxonomy (NCBI): domain Eukaryota; kingdom Metazoa; phylum Chordata; class Mammalia; order Carnivora; family Mustelidae; genus Lontra; species Lontra canadensis. The sequence continues at coordinate 46,045 of NW_022631248.1, forward strand.
TTTTCTAATTAAATTTTTTTTTACTTCATTTATTTATATTTTTAAGAGCGGAAGTGGGGGAGGAACAGAGGGAGAGGGAATCCTAAGTAGGCTCCACTCCCAGCACAGTACAAGCAGGGTCCTTTTTACCACCTTGAGATCATGACCTGAGCGGAAACTTAAGGTGCTCAACTGACTAAGCTACCCTGGGGCCCCTTGTCTTTTTTTTCTTCCTGAAAACTTACTACAGAAAATTCCAGGTTTCAGGGTTGCAGTGAGTTGGATTTGAGTTGTTCAGATTCGAGGTAGGGGGGTGCCTGGGTGGCTCAGTGGGTTAAGCCTCTGTCTTCGGCTCAGGTCATGATCTCAGGGTCCTGAGATCGAGCCCCGCATTGGGTTCTCTGCTCAGCAGGGAGCCTCTGCTTGCCTCTCTGCCTACTTGTGATCTCTGTTGAATAAAAAATAAAGTCTTTAAAAAAAAAAAAAGATTCGAGGTAGGAAGCTGATGTTTGTGTACCCTGGTCATCTTGTTGAATGACATCACAAGCTGTGTAACTACATCTAAAATTCTAACAATGTTCATGCATTTGTCAGATATTTACTGAGCCAGACCCTTGACTAGGTACAAACACTGGAAAGAAGATCTCTATTTTCAGACCCATTTTATTTTAGTTCTGTGTGTCAAAACTCATAGTAAACTACGAAACTAAATTGTGTTGCTGTTCTAGAATTTTTTTGGTAGTAAATATCTCTCCTGGCATATACTGTTACTCAATAAGTGTTAAGTAAATCATGTATTTCTGATGGGGGTATTGTGATCCCTAGGGATCCCAGTTGGTTCTGGGATGGTGGTGAAAAGTTCTTACTCTTTTTATATATAAGTATAAATATACATAGGTCATATAAACAGATGGTGTATCTATCTTATTAAAATTTCATGGGGGAGACAGTGGTTAGGGGAAAAAAGTCTGAAAAAGCTCATTTAGGGAGTAAAAATGGAGAAAAGTTGAGAAACACTGAAATGAATCAATGTTGAAAATACTGTTTGTGCTCTTACCTGAGGTTTAGAAAATTCTGTTAGGAATTTTTTTTTTTTTTTAATTTTATTTATTTGTCAGCACACATACAGGCAGAGTGGCAGGCAGAGGGGGAAGGAGGCTCCCCGCCCAGCAGGGAGCCCGACACAGGACTTGATCCCAGGACACTGGGATCACGACCTTAGCCAAAGGCAGCCACCCAACTGACTGAGCCACTCAGGTGTCCCAGGAATTTTTATTGTAATAGAATTTGGCTTCTAGTTCAGTAGTAGGAAGAACAATTTTAGCATAGTTATAGGAGATTGTGAGTGGAATTTTAAGATCAAAGTTATTTTTGGTGGTTAATAATGTATAGGTAAAGTTTTGTGTGTCATCCCTCTGCCCTTTACCCCCAGTATCCTCTAGGAGGGGCTGGAAATTAAAGGACTGCATATAAATTCCTAATGGTTATTTTTACTCTGATTTCATTTTCTGGTTTCAGTTTCTTAAACACAGCTGTTAAGGTTTTATGCTCTATTAACAAAATAAGCTCAAAATAACATTTAAGAATTATACTTTAAGAAAAAAAAAGAATTGAACTGAAATTTCAATTTGTTCACTGAATTGAGCTTATCCTTTAATTTTTGGGTCTGTATTATATAAAATGGAAGCATGTTTAGTGTCCAAATATTCAGTTAATCCAGTTATTGAACACATTCTATATGTTGGTCTCTTCTTGGTGGTGGGGTTTCAGAGAAAAATCTCTTAACCCTCAAGGAGCATTCAGTTTTTGTAGAGGACATATGTGCAAATGATTTCCATAAAAAAGATCGCTGCCTTTAATGGAAGTACATGTTAAGTGCAGTGTGGACATAATGGGGATGCCTTGGATCAGCAGTGAAAACACTGTGCCGTGTTCTTGGCTCCCTCCTTGCCCTTGACTAGTTAGAAAAACTAGGATAAATGATTTGAATTCTTAGACCCTCAGTTTTCCCCTGGGCAAAATGGGCCTACATTTGTGGGCTGTTCCATAACCTATAGATTATAGGGACCCAGTGAAGTGGCATATGTGTAAGTGCTTTGAAAACTGCAAAGTGGGTGCTTTGGTGGCTCAGTTGGTTAAGCTACTGCCTTGGGCTCAGGTCATGATCCTAGGGTCCTGGGATCAAGCCCCACGTCTGGCTCCCTGCTCATTGGGGAGCCTGCTTCTCCCTCTCCCTCTGCTGCTCTGCCTGCTTGTGCTTTCTCTGTCAAATAAATAAATAAAATCTTAGAAAAAAAGAAAACAAAAGAAACCTGCAAAGTGCTGAACAATTGCAAATGGGTAATTACCTAGCCTTCAGAAGTGACTTAAAATTTATAGTGGTATTGATAAGTATTTAATATTTTCCTATTTTTATTGTTTCTTGATCCTCTGTATTTCATCTGCTTGGTTGAGTAGAACATTCCTCTTCTAACCCTTGTGATCACCAATTCTTCCCACCTTTCTCTGGTCCTACTGCGGTTTTTGATGCCCCCCTCCGTCCCGCCCCCGAGGGGTGGGGAGTTCTTGCTCCCTGACTTCAAAGCCAGGACCTTCTCTTTAGGATGGTAGGGCTGGGTTCTCTGGAGAAGGCATTGGCCCACAGTCCTTTCTTTGGTATTTTATTTCATTGAAAAAGGTTTTCCTATTTCCTTCCTGTCTTTTAATTTATTTTTCATTTTTTTTTTTCCTCACTGTAGATTGTTTGGCTACCAAAGCCCTTTCCCTGAGGGGTTTGAGAGTGGGGAGATGTGGGAACAGCAGTTTCCAAAGTTGCACTGGATTACAAAATTGTATTTCGTGGGAGGCTTTTTGTTAATGAGTTTAGGAATAAAGTAACAAGAAAAGTCTTGGTCTTCACAAGTTTATAGTCTAGTACTGGAGGGACAAAACATGTGTGAATTAAGGTACCAGCACCATCCTAAGTGCCACTTGGGTAGTGGAGACAGTGCATTTTTAGTTCAGAGGAAGTAGCGAATTAGGCTGAGGCTGTCCAGGAGGGTGTCAGGAGCAGAGGGGAGTTGAGCTGGGCATTATACTACTTATAGAAGGATGGGCATTCCATTCTAGGAGAGGAGAGGGAGCTGGGGCTTGCAACAAAATTCTATTCACGAAGGAGTTTGAAGCTGACTGGAAATTGCTTTTGGGATTAACTTTCTTTTGATTGTCATAGATAATCTTTTAAGGAGGCATCTCAACCAGGTGTCCCATGCACCTATGAAATTTTAAATTAGAAAGTTGTTTTAACATACGTTGGAGTGATTTTCATAAAATACTGGATTTGTTTAGAAATTTTTGTGTGTAAGTTTGAACTTAATCTGTCTATCCATCATCCATCTCTTGTTCTCAAATAGTTGAGGATCTTGTATGAACCTGGCAGTGTCCTGACTGCTGGGCTAGAAACATTAAAATGGTTTGATTCCACAGTCTCCACAGACTTACTTGTGAATGATAGGTCTGGAAGAGTAAAAGGAAAGCTCTAGGTTCTTGATTTTTAAAATTTTTTTTATTGTGGCAAAATATATGTCACATAAAATTTATGATTTGAACCATTTTAAAGTGTATAATTCAGTGCCATTAAGGACATTCAGATTGTTGTGATGGTACAACCATCATCACTAACCATCCGTAGAACTTTTTCATCGTTCCAGACTATACCCATTAAACACTAACTCGTTTCCCCCTTCTGCTCGCCTCTGGCACCACTATGGATAATCCCCAACTTGCAGTGGTGTGACTTAAAATTTTTTGATTTTATGATGATGTGAAAGGGATATGCATTCAGTAGAAACCGCACTTTGAATTTCGATCTTTTCCCAGGTTAGCGATGTGGCTGATGACACTCTCCCTTTATACCGGGCAGAGGATAGTGAGCAGCAGCTACCAGTCAGCCCCGTGGTCACCAGGGTCAACAACTGATAAACTTCGAACTATTCTGAACCCATACAACCATTCTGTTTTTTCACTTTCAGAACCGTTTTCGATAAATTACATGAGATATTGAATACTTTATTATAAAATGGGCCTTGTGTTAGTAATTTTGCCCAATTAAAGGCTAATTTTAAGTGTTCTGGGTAAGTTTAGGTGTATTAAATGCATTTTTAGCTTACAATTATATTTTCAACTCTGGGGTTTATTGTATGTAAGTTGAGGAAGATCTGTATTCTACTTCTTTTATCTCTGAATTTGACTGTCCTGGGTTACCATGTACAAGTGAAGTCATGTGTTTGTCCTTCTGTGTCTGTTTCACTTAGCATAGTATTTTCACAGTTTGTTCATATAGTGTGTATCGGAAATTTTATTCCTTTCTACGGCTAATCTTATTCCGTTATATGTATGTACTGCATTTTGTTTATCCATTTATTTGGTCATGGGCATTTTGGTTGTTTCTGCTTTTTAGCTATTGTAAGTTTGCTTTGAACATTGTTGTACAAGTATCTCTTTTGAGTCCCTGCTTCAGTTCTTTTGGCTATATACCTTAGAAGAGGGATGGCTAGGACATCTGGTAATTCTGTGTTTAATTTTTTGAAGAACTACCATATTGTTTTCAACAGTGGTTGGGCCAGTTGACATTGCCAACAGCAGTGCACAAGGATTGCAATTTCTGCATGTCCTGGCCAACATTTGTTGTTTGTTTGTTTGTTTTGGATGATAGCCATTGTAACAGGTGTTAAATGGTTTTGATTTGTATTTCTCCAATGATTGGTGATGTTGAACATCTTTTTATGTGCTTACTGGACATTTGTATGTCATCTTTGAAGAAATACCTATTCAAGTCTTTTTTTTTTTAATAAAGATTTTTATTTATTTATTTGACAGTGATCACAAGTAGGCAGAAAGGCAGGCAGAGAGAGGAAGGGAAGCAGGCTCCCCGCTGAGCAGAGAGCCTAATGTGGGGCTCGATCCCAGGACCCTGGGATCATGACCTGAGCTGAAAGCAGAGGCTTTAACCCACTGAGCCATCCAGGCCTTTTTTTTTTTTTTTTTTTTTTAAGTTTTTATTTATTTGACAGAGATCATAAGTAGGCAGGGAGGCAGGCATAGGGAGAGGGGGAAGGAGGCTCCCCTCTGAGCAGAGAGCCCAATGCGGGGCTTGATTCAAGGACCCTGAGACCATGACCTGAGCTGAACGCAGATGCTTAACCCACAGAGCCACCCAGGTCCCCCCCCATTTAAGTCTTTTGCCTGTTTTTATTTTTTGCTTTTATTTTTTGAAGATTTTATTTATTTGACAGAGAATGAGGGGGAGAGGGAGAGAGCACAAGCAGGGGAGCAGCAGAGGAAGTGGGAGAAGCAGACTTCCTGCTGAGCAGGGAGCCCAGCTCAGGGCTCAATTCCAGGGCACTGGGATCATGACCCCTGCCAAAGGCAGGTGTCTAACTGACTGAGCCACCCAGGTGCCCCCTTTTGCCTGTTTTTTTAAAATCAGTTTGTTTTGTTTTTGAGATTTAGAGGTTCTTTATATATTCTGGGTATTAATCCCTTAGTAAATACATGATTTGCAGCTATTTTCTCCTATTATGTAGGTTTCTTTTTACTATGTTGGTAGTGTCCTTTGATCTACAAGTTTTTAGCGTTAAGTCAGCTTTATTTTTTTTCTTTTGTTGCCTATGCTTTTGGTGGAATATCCAAGAAGTCATTTCAAAATTTAATGTCCTGAAGCTTTTCTGCTGTGTTTCCTTCCACTAGTTCTATAGTTTTAACTCTCTTGTTTAGGTCTTTGATCATTTTGAGTTAGTTTTTGTGTATGGTATAAAGTAAGGGTCTAACTTCATTCTTTTGCATATGGATACCCAGTTATGTCAGCAGCATTTGCTGACAAGATTGTCCTTTCTCCATTGAATGTGGCATGCTTGTCAAAAATCACAGGACTATACACGCAAGGATTTATTTCTGGGCCCTCTTGTAGTCCATGGGTCTCTATGTCCTTATGATAGTAGCACATTGTTTTGGTTATTGTAGCTTTGTAATAAGTTTTGGAATCAGTAATTGTGAATCCTTCAGCTTTGTTCAAGCTGTAAGTTTTTGAAAATGGGTAAAAAACCCATCGATCTGCCTAAAAGTTTAGAGCCCTTGAAAGGAGCTCAGAAGTCTGATTCGGACAGTATCCTAAAGTCTGTTGACTTGTCTTTATATAAACTGTCTGCTGATTTGTCCTGGGTTGGGAAGGTGTTTAGGAAATTCAGAAGGAAAAAAAGAAAAAAAAGAAAAAGGAAATTCAGAAAGAGTGATCCAGTATCCAATTATTTATACTTAACCTTATGTATGTTTACCTTAGTACTTCAGTAGGCAGTTACAAATCTGGGTTTCTGGAAATGGAGATTTGGAGCTGCATCTTTCCCCTAAGATTGTTCCTATACTCTTTGTCATAGTCCGTTCTCCAGCCGCATAGTTGCTTAGGTCACACTCCATAGCCTTCTCTTTCACTGTCCACATCCAGTAGGTAACTCAGTCTGCATTCTTTGAATTTGTCTTCTCCTCTCTATTTTCAAGGTGACAGCCTTACTTCTGGTCCTCACTTATTCTCCCCTAGATTGATTCTCCCCAGTGACTGTTTAAAATGTTCACCACTCCCTTAAAGTCTCTTGTTTTACTCCTTCCTTGCTCTGAGTCTGTATATAAAGAGTTTTCCTTTACCTCTCTTCCTCCATCTACCTTTATCTACCACTGCTTTCTGTTACAGGCGGAGGGGCTTCTACTTAAAATTAACCCCCTTCCCCAGTTCAGTATGTTCTCCTTCTTTGGAAATTGTGTTCCCTCAGCTCTTAGGTCTCCGTCTCCTCCATCCATCCATCTCCTCCAGTGAGTGCACATTACCATTCGTCATCATGGCTTTATTTTCCCTGTAGCTTTGTAGATGTGATTATAAACTTTGTTACTAGAAAGTTTACTTAACCTTCAGTACAATTGCATTGAAGGTCTAGAGTTTGTTTTTTTATGTGGTTTCTTTCACTGTTTAGTGTGTGAAGTGACTCTTCTCTAACCTCCGGATTTCCTAGATCACATTTTGGGTGGTGCTTTTGCTTGGTTTGTGGAACAGTGGCAGCCTTTTCTTATTCCTATAGTGAAAAACCTGTTACCATCTTAGTGGCTGGTAAGACAATGCCTGTGAAGGGAGGAGTTCCTCCTGTGGGCTGTTGTCCATTTTTTAATGAGGAAAGGAAAAGTGATTCCCTTATCACTGGTATAGTGTGTGGGAATGCTGAGTGCTGTGAGGAGTGGGGAGTTGAGGGGGGTTGTGCCCAGAGAAGAATGTTGGAAATGGTAGGGAATACTTTTGAGCAGAATATTGAATGAGATGTAGCTTGTCACTTGATGGGAAGCTAGCATTCTAAACAGGATATATTGTTGACAGGGTATATATGAAAATAATTATATGGGAAAGTCTAAAACTTTCTAAAAATGATGTTATTTTACACAGCTAAAGAAGAAAATCTGTTGTCTAATAATGAGAACTAAGTTACGAGGAGTAGTTTGTGTGGAATAGGGAAAACAAAAAGTAATTAGTACCTTGTGACCTTTGAACATAAGTTGAAGTGATACTGGCAGCAGTTGGAGGTTTTAAAGATAAAGTAATGCTGTAAACTGAATTTTAAGAAAGGCGGTTCCTTTAAGTGAAGAAAGAATCGGTAGATGGAGAAGCGGGAGGCAGGAATATTGGTAATGGGCTTGAGGGTATTAGAATTTGTGATATTTGGTGCCTGGGTCTTTGATACTGAGAGCACAGTCTTGATCAGAAAGATAATTTTTATAGAAGTAATAGGATTTAATTACCATTAAAGCTTAGAGGAAAGAAGATGATTGGTTTAAGGAACTATTAGAGTAGTAATACTATCCTGATTATTTTCTTGTATAAGTCTGTGCTCCTTGTGGAAAAAGATGTAGAAAATAATGCATGCTTGAGCTCAAGGGGGGCAGAGCAGAGGGAGAAGCAGACTCCCCACTGAGCAGGGAGCCCAAGTGGGGCTTGATCCCAGGACCCTTGATCATGACCTGAGCTGAAGGCAGACGCTTAACTAACTGAGCCGCCCACGTGCCCTGAGAATTGGTTTAAACAAGTTTTCTCACAGTTCTGGAGGCAGGAAGTCTGAAGATTTGGTTGGATTCTGGTGAGTTTCCTCTTTCAGTATCCTCACATGGCAGGGAGGCGCAGCAAAATCTGTGTTGTCTCTTCTGATGAGGGCCCCACACTCATGACTTCATCAAAACTTAATTATCGGTCAAAGGCCCCATCTTCAGTAACATCACATGGGGGCTAGGGCTTCATAATACGAATTTTTGGAGTATACAGTTCAGTTCATAGCAACATGTTTTTGGAGTAAAGGAATGAAAGGTTGCTGTTTTATTCATATTAGTATTCATATTGAATTATAATTTTATTTCCATGCTGTGCCTTCTGTCTTAACCTCTGCTTAGCAATGTTTTGGCACTCAGTAGATGTTTATTGAATTCAGATTATATTTTCCTGTTTAAAGAATTAAAAATACGTTTTATTGTATGTAACTTTGTGTCTCTGTCTCCCAGATGAGATTGATTTACCGCTAGAAAATCAAACACGCACCAATATCTAATAAACAAATGTTTTATGGTGACTTGGTAGAAAGCTTAACATGCTTTCATTACTATATATGCTTTTCAAAATGTCCTCAACTTAAAATACTGCCAGTGTGATGTAGTGGTGAAAGCACCGTAGGGTCCCAGCACTGGCCTTTAGTTAGATGTGTGCTGGTTCCGTAGTGTGAACGTGGGCATATTTTTCCTCTAAACTTCAGATTTTTCTTTTCTTTCTTTTTAAAAAAATTTTATCTTTAATCTACACCCAGCGTGGGTCTTGGACCTACTACACTGAGATCAGGAGTCGCCTGCTCCACCAACTGAACCAGCCAGGTGCCCCTGAACTTCAGATTTTTCAAATGTAAAATGATAGTGTTTTCCTAGGTTATTCTGAGGTAATTTATATATGTGAAAACAGCTTTGCAAACTGAATTGTTCTTGTATTGTGTTTATTTTATAGTTAGGTTTTTGTTAATAATCTGCTGTTAAATACATTTTTTAAAACTTCACTGGTCAAATGAGTATACATTTTGCCAAGGATCTGTTAAAAAATCTCTTTTCTTTTCTTTTTTTTTTTTTTTTTTTTTGAGAGGAAGTCAGTTTGTCCTCACACTTAGTTTTGTGTTTTCGGATTGAAGTGATCAGTGGCAAGTCTGGAAAGAAAAGTGAGTACGATAGTCCCCCGTTAAATAAAGGGTAATGTTCCAAGACCCTCAGTGGAGGCCTGAAACCCTGAATAGAACCTAACCCTGTGTGTGTGTGTGTGTGTGTGTGTGTGTGTGTGTGTGTGTGTATACATACTGTGTTTTTTCCTGTACATGCATATTTATGGTAAAGTTTAATTTATAAATGAAGCACAGTAAGAGATTAACAGCTAATAATTGAGCAGTTAAAACAGTATCCTGTAGTAAAAGTTATGTGAATGTGGTCTTTCTCTTTCTCAAAATGTCTAATTGTACTGTACTCACCCTTCTTCTTTTGATGATTTGAGATGATAAAATGCCTACATGATGAGATGAAGTGAGGTAGATGAGTAGGGACATTGTGACGTAGCATTAGACTACTGTTGCCCTGACAATAAAGTCAGAAGGATTATCTGCTTCTGGAAGGTGGTGGGTGGAACATGGGTAACTGAAACTTGGAGGAGGAGGGGGAGGGGAGGGATTACGCTAATATTTTCTTTCACTTTCATGGGGCTCAAGTGAAGCACACCTAGATTACCCATTAAACAAATAGGTCTTGTAAGGCAAGAATAATAGAGCCAGGGGTTTGGAGCTAGAGAGACCAGTTTCACTTCTGCTTTGCCATCAGTGACTGTGGTAGGTTCCATAATTCCCTTGAGCCTCCGTTTCACTATCTTGTGAAAATGGAACAGTAATGCGTACTTTATAAAGTCTTCTAAGGGTTAGACATGGTGTACCACTAAATGCTTAGCCCAGTTTTAGCATATAGTAGGCACTTGGTATATGGTAGACTATGACTATGTGCATATTGAGGAAAAAAAGGATTTGGGGAGGATATGTTTGAAATGTTAATAGAAGTTGCCCTTGAAGGACTGGGTGAGAATGGAAGGGGAGGGTGGGGACTTTAATTTTCACTTGTATACTTCTATTTGAAAACAGTTTTTATTTTTTTAAATTTTTATTTATTTACCTATTTTTTAAATATTTATTTATTTGACAGAGAGTGAGCACACAAGCATGGGGCGAGCTGGAGAGAAAGAAGCAGGCTCCCCTCAGAGCAGGGAGCCCAATATGGGGCTTGATCCCAGGACACTGAGATCATGACCTGAGCCAAAGGCAGATGCTTGACTGACTGAGCCACCGGGGTGCCCTGAAAACAATTTTTAAACAAGTGAGAGGGACTCAGCTGTTCTCAGGAAGGGTGTATAAATAAGACAAGGGGTGCCTGGCCTGCCCAGTTGGTGGAGCATGCAACTCTTGATATTTGGGTTGTGAGTTCAAGTCCCATGTTGGATATAGAGATTACTTAAAAATCTTAAAAAAAAAAGTGTTTATACAGGATGAGACCACTGAGCATTATACCTGGGGAGTGGATGGGAGAAGCCTGAGCAGCAGCTGCTGAGCCTTGCAGCAGAGTGGTGGTGTGGAAGCCCTGGGGAGGTGGGGCAGTGTCAGCAGCATCAGACGTTTCAGGGCAGTTATTTAAGAGAAGGTTCCTTGGGAGTTGTATCACATTGCGTGGGTTTGAGAGTGAAAGGGAAGTGATGGAGAGTTATTTTTTGACTTAACAGTTGACCCTTGAACAGTGTGGATATTTGGGCATCAACACCAACCATTGCCCTGTGTGTTAGAAAATTCATGTATAGCTTTTGACTTCCCCAGAGCCTAACTAATAGCCTGCTGTTGACTGAAGGCCTTACTGATAATGTAAGGTCTGTTATCACAATTTTGTATATTGATTATATGCTGTATTCTTTAAATTAGAGAAAAGGAACACCTGGGTGGCTCTTCTGGTTAAGTGTCTGCCTTTGGCTCAGGTCGTGATCTCAGAGTCCTGGCATTGAGCCGCGCATTGTGCTCTGTGGGGAGTCTGCTTCTCCCTCTCCCTTTGCCCCATCCCCACTGTGCCCTTGCTTGCTCTCAAATAAATAAATAAAATCTTAGAAAATGTTATTAAAGTCCTGAGGAAGAGGAAATACATTTGCAGTGCTGTACTATGCTGAAAAAAATCTGCAGATAAGTGGACCTGTGTAGTTCAAACTCATGTTATTCAAAGGTCAACTGTAGTTTGGTTTTATTTGTTTATTTGAGAGAGGGAGTGAGCGAGCTTGGGGGGGGGGTACACGGAGAGGGAGAAGCAGGTTCCCTGCTGAGCAGAGAGCCTGACTTGGGGCCTGTGGGGCTGTGTCCCATCTGGGATTGTGACCTGAGTGGAAGGCAGACGTTTAATGGACTGAGCCACCCAGGCACCTGGGGTCACCTGTAGTTTGAAGGAGTTTGTGGTGAATGGGGAGGATATAGGGCAGGACTGGTCCATGTCTTCCTAGCAGGCCAACTTGAGGATGTTTGCATATCAATAGGAAGGTACTACTGTTGGGGCAGAGGTTTAAGATGCTTTAGAATGACAGGAATTGTGAGGAAAGGTACTTTTTTTTTTTTTTTTTAATTTTATTTATTTGACAGAGAAACACAGCGGGAGAGGGAACACAAGCAGGGGGAGCAGGAGAGGGAGAAGCAGGCTCCCTGTAGAGCAGGGAGTCTGATGTGAGACTCTATCCCAGGATCCTGGTATCATGACCTGAGCCAAAGGCAGCCACTTAACTACTGAGCCACCCAGGGGCCCCGAGGAAAGGTACTTCTTGAGATGGAGGAGCATGGGTAATGTGTGAGCCTTAGGCAGTTTTTCTGTTGTAACCGGACAAAAGAATGAGGATGGACAAAGTTGAGTTTATTGGTTTGGTTCATTGCTAGAAGTTGAGGCCATTCCTATCAGATGGCATTTACCTCTTATGAAGTCATCTGCTTCATAAAACGGAAGCATAAATGTAAACACAAGAGATTTGAGGAGAACGGAATTTTGAAATAGCAGCCGTGGGGAATGGTCAGAGCTTTGATGAGGGAGGCTTATAGAAGGATTTGCCAGGTATTATTGATGACTTAGTTTAAGTTGTTCGGAGATTGCAAGATATTTTTCCCCCACTAGCAGTTCAGAAGCACAGAAAAGGAGACAGTGGACAGTTGGATTGTCTGGAGTTGGGTTTTGCTAGGCAAATGCAATGGAAGAAAAATAGAAAATGTACTTAGGAAATTAGCAAGGGTGTAGTTGAAGTGGTGTATTCTCAGCTTGTTTTCCCTATTTTTGAATTGGGAATAATAATAGTACCTCAGAAGGTTATTATGGAGGTGTAAATGAGTTACTGCACGTTTAGTATTTAGAATAATATTTGGCATGTGAGTGCTCAGTAAACGATTGTGTGCTTACTGGAGGAGAGGGTAAAAATGGAGGGGGCTGATGTGAGGAAAGGAGGGAGGCTTGGGATTGGAGTCCCCACATATTAAGGAAGAATTGGATGTAGATTGAATTTATTACTTGGATTGGGTTCTAACAGAGGTTTTTGGGGTTTGAGGCTGGTATGCAAGTTCCTACGGAGTGGGATTCTTATCCTGGAGTCAGTGGTAGAATTCAGGATAAGACACTTGAATGGGGAAAAAAGAATTTCTTTAAAAATAAAAAAATTGAAACAAGAGTTGACATATATTACTTACAGGTGTATAATGTAGTGAGTCAGCATTTACATACAAAATGCTCACCACAGTAAGTGTATTTGTCATTTGTCATCATACAAGGTTATTGCAGTGTTATTATGTACCCTATGCTATCTTTTTCATCCTTGTGAGTTACTTATTTTATAATGGGAAGTTTGTACTTCTTAATTGCTATTCATCTATCCCACACCCTCCTCCCCTCTGACAACAAGTTTGTTCCTTATGAGTCATTTTCTGTTTTCTGTTCTTGTTGGTTTGTTTTATAGATTCCACTTATATATGAAATACAGTATTTGTCTTTGACTTATTTCACTTAGCATACCTTCTAGGCCCATTCATTTTGTGAAGGGCAAGATTTTATTCTTTTCTATGACTGAATAATATTGTGTATATATGCCATCCCTTTATCATCTTTCTGCCGTTGGACACTTAGATTGCTGCCATATCCTGGCTGTTGTAAATGATGCTGCAGTAAACATAGGGATGCGTATATCTTTTCAAATTAGTGTTTTCCTTATTTTTAGGTAAATATCCAGAAGTGGAATTACTGAATTGTATGATAATTCTATTTTTAGTTTTTTGAGGAACCTCCATACTGTTTTCAAGAGTGGCTGTAACCAGTTTACTTTTCCACCAACAGTGTATGAGGGTTCATTTCTCTCCATATCCTTGTCAAGTATTTGTTATATCTTGTCTTTTTGACACTAGCCAGTCTGACTGATGTGATGTGATTTCTCATGGTTTTGATTTGGATGATCCTGGTGATTACTGATATTGAACACCTTTTCATGTATCTGTTTGCCATCTGTATGTCTTCTTTTAAAAAATGTTCAGGCCCTTTGCCTATTTTTAAGCAGATTATGGTTATTATTTTGATGTTGTCTGAGTTCTTTCTATATTTTGGATATTAACCACTTATCAGATACATGATTTCTGAATATCTTCCATTCAGCAGATTGCCTTTCCTTGTGATGATGGTTTCCTTCACTGTGCAAAAGCTTTTTAGTTTGGTGTAGTCCCTATTTTGTCTGCTTTTTTCCCCCTTGCCTCTGTAGACATATCCAGAAAAATGTTAAGGCTGCCGCCTATGAGTTTACTATGTTTTCTTTAGGAGTTTTATGGTTTCAGGATTTATATTTAGATCTTTAATCTGTTTTGAGTTTATTTTTGTGTATGGTGTAAGTGGTCCAGTTTCATTCTTGTGCATGTAATGTCTAGTTTTCCCACACCCATTTATTGAAGAGACTGTGTTTTTCCTATGGTACATTCTTTCTTTCCTTTTTTTTTTTTTTAAAGCCTTTATTTATTTATTTGGCAGAGATGCAGTGAGATTGACCTTAAAGTTATGGGTTTATTTCTGGGCTCTCTCTCAGTCCTCTTCCATTGATTTATGTGCCAGTATCATACTGTTGTGATTATTATAGCTTTGTAGTATAGTTTGAAATCTGGGATTGCGATACCTTCATGAACTTCCTTCTTTTTTCTCAAGATTGCTTTGGTTCTAGTCTTTTTGTAGTTTCATACGACTTTTAGGATTTTTTGTTTGTTTGTTTAGTTCCGTGAAAAATACTGTTGGTATTTTCATAAGGATTGCATTAAATCTGTAGCTCTTTGTATAGTGTGGATATTTTAATAATACTAATTTTCCAATCCTTTAGCATGATATATCTTTCCATTTATTTGTGTCTTCAGTTTCTTTCATCAGTGTCTTAACAGTTTTCAGCATACAGGTCTTTCCATTCTTGGTGAGATAGATGTATGTATGTATGTATGTATGTATTTATTTAAAAGATTTTATTTTATTTATTTATTTGTCAGAGAGAGAGAGACAGAGACAGAGAAAGAGAGAGAGAGAGAGATAACATGCATGCACAAGCAGGCAGAGTGGCAGGCAGAGGCAGAGAGAGAAGCAGGCTCCATGCCCAGCAAGGAGCCTGATGTGGGACTTGATCCTAGGAGCCTGGGATCACTACCAGAGCCGAAGGCAGTGGTTTAACTGGCTGAGCCACCCAGGCGTCCCTTTGGTGAGATTTATTGCTAGGTATTTTTATTCTTTTTGATGGAATTGTTAGTGAGATTGTTTTCTTACTTTGTCTTTCTGATAGCTTGTTACTATTGGATAGAAACAGCAGATTTTTGTGTATTGGTTTTGTATCCTGCAGCTTTACCAAGTTCATTTCATGTTCTAACAGTTTTTTGGGAGGGTTTTTAGGATTTTAGATGAGATTTTTATAGTATCATGTCATCTGCAAATAGTGACAGTTTTACTTTTTTCTTACCAGTTTGAATGCCTTTTATATATATATTTTTTCTTGTCTGATTGCTGTGGCTGGGGCTTCCAGCACTGTTTTGAGTAAAAATGGCAAGAGCAGACATCCTTGTCTTGTTCCTAATCTTAGAGGAAAGGTTTTTGGCTTTTCATCCTTGAGTATGATATTAGCCGTGTGTGGGTTTGTCGTTTGTGACTTTTATTATGTTGAGGTATGTTTTTCCTAAACCTACTTTGTTGAGGGTTTTTATCGTGAGTGGATTTTATACTTTGTTAAATGCTTTTTCTGCATCTGTTCAGATGATACTGTGGTTTTTATACTTGATAATGTGGTGTTGTATCATGAATATTGAACCATGATCCATTTATGAATATTGAACCATGTTCGCATCCCAGGAATAAAGCCCAGTTGATTGTGGTGATTATTTTAGAATATATTGTTGGGTTCAGTTTGCTGATATTTTGTTGTGGGTTTTTACGTCTGTATTCATTAGAGATAGTGGCCTGTAGTGTTTTTTGTTTTGTTTTTGGTAGTGTCTTTATCTGGTTTTGGTGTCAGGGTAATGATGGCCTCAGAGAATGAATTTGGAAACTCGCATTCCTCTTCTAGTTTTGAAATAATTGGAGAAGAATAGGTATTAATTCTTCTTTATTTTATTTTTATTTTTATTTTTTTTAAGTAATCTCTGTGCCCAACATGGGGCTTGAACTCATGACACAGAGTTAAAGAGTTGCATGCTCCACTGACAGAATCAGCCAGGCACCCACCCCTCTTTTACTGTTTCGTAGAATTCACTGATGAAGCCACATGGTCCTGGACTTTATTTGTGGGGAGTTTTTTGATGAGTGATTGAATTTCATTACTAGTAATCAGTCCGTTCAATTTTCTCTTTCTTCTGTATTCCTAGGAATTTATCTATTTCTTGTAGATTGCCAAATTTGTTGGCATGTGATTCTTTGTAGTAGTCTTTTATAATCCTTTGTATTTCTGTGGTGTTCTGTAACTTCTCTTTCATTTTTTATTTGATTCAAGTCCTTTTTTTCTTGATTAGTCTGTCTAAAGGTTTATCAGTTTTATTTTTTTCAGAGAACCAGCTCTTAGTTTCATTGATCTTTTTTATATTTGGTCTTTATTTTGTTTCTGCTCTGATGTTTTAGAATTTCTTTCCTTTCTTCAAACTTTGGGCCTTGTTCTTTTTCTAGTCCTTCCAGGTATAAGGTTAGGTTGTTTGAGATTTTTCTTGTTTCTTTAGGTAGGCCTGTATTACTGTAAACATTCCTCTTAGAACTGCAGGGAAAAGGTTTCTTTATTTTGTAAGGACCTATAACTGAAAATTAACCTCTGCTTCAGTTATGAATGTAGGCAGGCAACAATCTAAAGTGTTAGCAGTGTCTGAGTTTGATATCAATAGAAACTAGAGAATTTTCATATCATAAGACAGCTGTTGTAGACACCTCACATCATTGTGTGCTCATCACTACATTGGAATTATAGTAGTTATTTGACTTGCCACCAGAATTTGTTTAATGTGCTAATAAAGCACATATCACAAATTTGTTTACTTTTAATATTTTCATAACTGTCAGTGATTTGGTTTCCTTTGTAATCCTGTTTTTTTAAAATGCACTTAACAGAGAGGGTAAATACTTAATTTTCTTTTTAAGGCCAGGTTTCAGATAAAGGAGGTTAGTATTACTTCCTGTGAGGTGTGGGTATTTTTTTTTCTTTTCTTTTTAAAAATTATGTCTTGTGTTTTTCTTTTTAAATATGTTCTTGTGTTTCTGTCACTTACCTTGATCTTTTTGATGTTCAGATTGTCCCACCTTTGGCCTGTGGGAATTTCTTTCTTTTGGCTTCAGTGTTCTTTTGATAGGACCTATTGACCTTTGATAACTTGCTTTCTGTCAACACCAACTGCTGTCCCAGGCTTCTCTTATAGATGCCTTATTTCAGACCTAGAATCCATCATTCCTTTAGCGAATGCTAGTTTTTATTTGTGGGGAGTAGACTGGTTACTGGGTATACTCAGTGTTAATGGGTTGTGATTGGTTGGTTCTAGGACTTTTTAGTGCACAGAGAATAGGTTTTCTTTCCTTTTTTTTTTTTTAAGATTTTTATTTATTAGAGAGCAAGCACCAGCAGGGGAGGGGCAGAGGGAGAAGCAGACCCCCCCTGAGAAGAAGACCTGTTGTGGGGCTCAATCCCCGACTTGGGGCTCAATCCGTGCACTCCAGGATCATGACCTGAACTGAAGGCAGATATTTAACTGACTGAGCCACTCAGGTGCCCCTAGAATATATTTTCATTGGGGGACAGAACTAGCAAACACTTTTTAGGAGGGAAAAAAATCAGTTATATAGTTTCTGGTTCAAATTTAACATTGTGGATTTTTATTTTACTCACTGGATTTTATACTTTATCTCCTTTTCTCATTGAAAATCTTGATTTCTAAAGTATTAACATATTTGTATTGGCTTACTGTATGTATTAAAATAGTTTCAGCGGTACCTGGGTGGCTCATTCAGTTAAGTAGTCTGCCTTGGGCTTAGGTTATGATCTTGGGGTCCTGGGATTGAGTCCCATATTGGGCTCTGAGCTGAGTGGGGAATCTGCTTCTCTCTCATCCTCTGCCTCTTCTCTTCCCCTCTGTTCTTTCTCTCTCTCTCAAATAAATAAAATGTTAAATAAAATGTTTTCAAAAATAATAATAATTACTACTAATTGATTGTTGAGTTCAGCCTTAAGTTTCTGTGTAGTACTTTTTAAAAAAAATTAATTAATTAATTTTAGAGAGAGGGACAGCATGAGTTGGGTGGGGCAGAGGGAGAAGGAGGGAGAGAATCCTGAGCAGGCTCCATGCTCAGTGCTGAGCCAGACCTTGCTCTGATGACCCTGAGAGCATGACCTGTGCCAAAATCAAGAGTCAGATGCTTGACCCCCTGAGCCACCTATGTGCCCTACTGTGTAGTACTTTTACTGAAGATGTACATTTAAAATGCTGCCTTCTTTCTATTTCATTCCTTCCTTCCCCTATTGGTAATTTTTTTTTTTAAGATTTTTTATTTCTTTATTTAACAGAGAGAGAGATCGCAAGTAGGCAGAGAGGCAGGCAGAGAGACAGGAGGAAGCAGGCTCCCTGCTGAGCAGAGAGCCCATGTGGGGCTCGATCCCAGGACCCTAAGATCATGACCTGAGCCGAAGGCAGAGGCTCAACCCAGTGAGCCACCCAGGTGCCCCATCTATTGGTAATTTTTAAAAAAATAGTTTGGGGTTTATCTTTCCAGTGTTTCTTAGTAAAATTATATATATTCATTCTTGCCCCTCTCCTCCATATACAAAGGATAACCTATTATATATGTTGTTTAGTGTCTTCCTTTTTACATGTTCTAGCCTGAAGATTGTTTTTATCATTATGTAGAGGTCTTTTATGGCTCTGTATTATTTTATTATGTGTATATCTTTCTGTATTCATCAAGTCCTTTATTGATGGATTTATGGGATGTTTCCAAGTTTTCCCAACTTCAAATAATGTCACATTTAATGACCATATGCGTATATTGTTTTGTATTTATGAATTTTTTTTCACAGTAGATTCCTAGAAGTAGGATTGTCTGGTTGAAGGGTACATAATGATTTTTCTAGATTTCCAAATTCCCCTTGGTAGTAGTGGTGTCCGCTCTGCGTTCCCATCATAGTGTGTAAGAGTGCCTATTGTTCTCATCTTTGTTAACACAGCATGTCGTCATATTACTGGATTTTTGCTAGCCTTGATAGGTAAGCATTGTTTTCTGTAGCTTTAAAAATTGTAAAATATACACAGCATGGAAGTTACTATTTTAACCATTGTTCGCTGGCACAAGGACATTCTCATTGTTATGTAGCCATCACCACCATCCACCTCAAAAAGCACTACATCATCCCAGACTAAAACTCTACCCTTTAAATAACTCCCCATTACCTGCCCACCTCCCCTGGGCAACCACCATTCTGCTTTCTGTTAATGAATTTGACTATTCTAGGTACCTCATGTAAGTGGAATCATTATGCTTGCCTTCTTGTGACTGGCTTATTTCACTTGATAAAATGTCACCCAGGTTTTTCCATGTTATAGCATGTGTCAGAATTTCTTTTTAAAGCTAAAATGGTACATTGTATGTATATACCATATTTTGCTTATCTAGTCATCTGGTGATGGACACTGGTTTCTTTTTGAACTGGGTTTTTTTTGTTGACGGATTCTTAATGTAATTTAAGCATGTATTTTCTTACGAATGACAGAAAGTATCTTTCCATATGTTTAAGTCCTTTTGTGAATTTTTCTGTTTATGTCTTTGCTGCTGCTGCTTCTTTTTTTTTTTTTTTTAAAGATTTTATTTATTTATTTGATAAAGAGAGAGCATGAGTAGAGGGGCAGAGGCAGGGGCAGAGGGAGAGTGAGAAGCAGATTCCCTGCTGAGTAGGGAGCTTGACGGAGGGCTTGATCCCAGGATCCCAAGACCATGACCTGAGCTGAGGGCAGATGCCCAACCAATTGAGCCATTCAGGGGCCCCTTGCCTTTTTTTTTTTTTTTTTTTTCCTTTTGGAAAGGGAGTGTGGTGGTGGGAAGGGGCAAAGGGAGAGAGCAGATTCCATAAAAATAAAGGTTCCATATCCAGCACAGTACCCAATGGAGGACTTGATCTCATGACCCTTAGATCATCACCTGAGCTGAAAGCAAGCGTTAGGTGCTTAACTGACTGAGCCACCCAGATGCCCCTGTATCTTTTGCTTTTATAAAAATTGAGTATTCATCTTTTTTTCCTTTAATTTTTAATAATTGTATATTAGAGATATTAGCCTTATGTCTGTGATTTTTTTTTTTTGTTTTTAAGATTTTATTTGTTTGACAGAGAGAGACAGTGAGAGAGGGAACACAAACAGTGGAGTGGAGGGAGTGGGAGAGGGAGAAGCAGACTTCCCGCTGAGCAGGGAGCCTGATGGGGGGCTTGATCCCAGAATCCTGGAATGATGACCTGAGCTGAAGGCAGACGCTTAAACGACTGAGCCACCCAGGCACCCCTGTGATACATTTGCCTTTGTTTTTTGACTTACGGTGTTTACCATGCAGTCTTTAAAAAATTTGTATAATTTATCAGTCTCTTTTTTCTTTTAGATTCAGGTAATAGCTGCAGTTTTTTCCCCACACCAGGGTATGAAAGTATTCACTCCTTTTTTCTTTTAGTATTTACATTGTTTCATTTCACATTTCAGTCCCTGATCCATTTGGACTTTCATTTAGAAATATAGTATGAAGTATGGATACAGTTTTCTTTTTCTGAGTGGCTATATCCATCTTCCCATTTTATACTGATTTGAGGTTACAGTTTTATCATGTATTAGATTTCAATATATTGGTTTTTTTTTTTTTTAAAGATTTTATTTATTTATTTATTTGACAGACAGAGAGCACAAGTAGGCAGAGAGGCAGGCAGAGAGAGAGAGGAGGAAACAGGCTCCCTGCTGAGCAGAGAGCCCGATGTGGGGCTCCATCCTGGGACCCTGGCATCATGACCTGATCCGAAGGTCAGGTTAAAGCCCACTAAGCCACCCAGGTGCCCCTCAATATATTCTTGAGTCTCTTACTGAATTTTATTCTTTTGGTCGTTTGTTCATGTATTGGTATCCTAACATTTAATTTCAAGAGGCTTTAAATCTGTTTTACTGTCTAGTAGGGCACTTTGATTTTCTGTTCCTTACATATTGTTCCCTCCTCCTCCCCAGTTTTCCCGGTTATTTTTTTGAATTTATCTTTTTTTTTTTCTTTTTTTCTTTTTTAGTAGGTTCTTTCATTTATTTCTCTTATGAGCTTAGTTGTAGCTGGATTTAAAGGGATATGGGACTAGTAAAGTCAACAGGTCCAGGTTGGGGACCAAAGATGATACCAGAAACAGGTTTCTGATTACTCTTCCTTTTAGTAGTACTAGTTTTGTGAAGGTACTCAAGGAGCTGCTTTAGGCAGTGGTAGTCTCTTTAGCCGCCTTTATCGTAGCCAGCATCCACTGCTTTTGTTTTGCCAGGCACTTCGTGGCAGAATAATGTGCCCCCCATGATAGTGGTGATGGTCCTGGTAGGCCTTGGCCATCTGGGTGAACTGAGCCAGCTCCTTGGCACAGTTCTGCCTGTAGCTCTCACATTCCCTCTGCTGACAGGTCTTCAGCCTTTACTGGATAATGTTGACAATTTCTTGATCAACTTTACAGTCTCTTCTCTATTGCATTTCTGCTTCAGACATGCACAAGATAACCTTTTCCTGGCACTCGGTGATGTCTGGCACGTGGCGGAACTCCTGGTGGTAGTAGTAGTACCTGTTCTTCTCATGCCACTGCTATATAAACTCTCTGCTAGGTTCGCCGGCCTGTCCATGAGGAGGTGGAAGGCCTTCGTCAGATAGGTTATGGGGTTGGGCAGTGAGGTCTGTGGTGCGGGCGCAGGCATACGGCGCAGGGTCTCAGGATCTCCGGGTGGAGTATGTGTCCTTGTCCCAGCTGTCTGGCATGGTGGCAGCACACGGGGGAGGGGGGCAGATTCACTCTCTGACACACAACCCTCGCCTCTGCCTGGGTCCCATGGCCTCTATTTATTTTTATGAACTTTATTTTTAACTTTTATAGCTCTAGATAAAAACAAAACTTGCTATTTTTATTAGGATGATACTAATTTTATAAGTTAGGAAGAACTGATAACATAATGTTGTTTCTGTATCCAAGAGTGAGACATTTTCCATCTTCCAGGTCTGTTTTTAAGTCTTGCAGGGAAGTTTTAAGCTTGCTTTCTTTCTTTTTTTTTTTAAGATTTTATTTATTTATTTATTTATTTGACACACACACACACACACACACACACACACACACACACATCACAAGTAGGCAGAGAGGCAGGCAGAGAGAGAAAGGGGAAAACAGGCTCCCTGCTGAGCGGAGAGCTCGGTGTGGGAATCCCAGGACCCTGGGATCAGGACCTGAGCTGAAGGACCTGAGCTTTAACCCACTGAGCTACCCAGGCACCCCTTAAGCTTTCTTTGTATAGGTTTGCCTAGGTATTTTCTTTTTTTTGGTTAAGATAGTAAATGAGGTCTTTGAAATGATAACTTTTTATATTACTTCTTTTTTATTGTTTGTTTATGGTTGTTATTGATGTTTGACAATTTTATAGTCCTAGTTCTTTTCTAAATTCTCTTATTGTACTTTTTCCATTTATATGCTTCAGTTTTTTGGGGTATCCATTTATGTATATATGTATGTATGTATGTATGTATCTAGTTATATCACCTGCAAGTGTAGGTAGTTTTCCAGTTTCTCTGTCTCTTTTTGCTTATTCTTGCCTAATCTTTGAAGTCTGTCTTTATCTGAAGTCACCATCCTTCTCTTGATCAGTTTAGTTATTTTTGCTAAGAACTTTTTCACACTTCTTTCAAAATAATTAAAAGTTCTTAACAAGATTTCAGAAGTAATTTCAGATATAAGGTATGTTAGTTGTCTTCTTTGAGATAGAATTCTTATGCCATAAAGTTCACTCACTTTAAGTGTAGAATTCAGGGTTTTGTGTACGTTCACAGAGTTGTGCAGCAGTCATTACAGTCAATTTTAGAAGTTTCATTACCCCAAAGGGAAACTCAGACCCTTAGGCCGTTACCTCCCTTTTTTCCTGTCTGTCCATTATTAGGGGGCCTTATGTTAGTTATCTTACACTCCGTAGCAAAATTTAACAGTTTGAACAAAACCACCAGTGTATTTTCTGTCATAGTTGTCTGTAGATCAGGAATCTGGGCATTGCTTAACTGCGAGGCTCTGGATCAAGGTCTTCCATGAGATTGCAGTTCAGTTGTTGGCCAGAGAGAGCTTCGGTTTCATCTGAAGGCTCAACTGGAGGAGGATTCTGTTTCTTGCAGGTTGCGGGACTGAGCACCTCAGTCTTTGCCTGGCGTGTCTGTGTAGGACAGCTCAAAGCATGGCAGCTGGCAGAGCAAGGGATGAGGCCCAAGGTGGAAGCCTGCAGTGTATTTGTGACTGACCTCTGAAGTGACAGACCTTGATATTTCTCATACTCTGTTAGAAGCAAGTCCAGTGTACGTTCACAAGGAGGAATTATATAAGGGTATGGATGCCAAGAGGCAGGGGATGTTGGGGCCTGTCCTAGGGGCTGCTTCTGTACAAGGATAGGATAACTAATTTTTCTGCAGTCTATTTTGTTTTTTGGCTTTTTTTTTTTTTTAAGATTTTAATTATTTGAGAGAAAGGGCAAGAGTGATGGAGCACGAGTGAGCATAAGCAGAATGGGGTTGAGCACAAGCCAGGGGAGGGGAACAGGCAGACTGCACTTGAGTGCAGAGCTGCACACAGGGCTGGATTCCATGACCTTGAGATAATACTTGAGCCTAAATGAAGAGTTGGACACCACCTGAGCTACCCAGGCACCCCTGTTTTTTGGCTTTTTAACCCATATTCTTTCTGATGATAGGCTACTTTCTATAGGGCTCATTAGTTACCTCAACAAGCAGGATGTATGGTTTTTAGGCAATAGTGGTGATCTTTAGATTTCTGTGTACTCTGGGTCCTATCAGCCTGAGAGTTTAATTTGAAGTCTTAAAATCTAAATGTAGTATAACTTGCCATGCCTCTGTAACTTACTGGTGTGGCAGTATATTCCCAATTTTCTTACCAGTTTGACATTTAAGAAGATCACATTGTCAATTGAAAACTTGAAATTCCTGTCCTCTTCTAGGCTTATGTATAGCAGTGCCAGACACCAGTTTTCAGGTACCTCATTATAAATGCTTATCTATCCTGAGATGTGTTAACTTTATTCTTCAGACAGTTCTTTATATCCTATTGAAGAGCTTTTAAGGGGTGCCTGGGTGGCTCAGTTGGTTAAGTGTCTCCTTCAGAATCAGGGTGCTGGGGTCAAGCCCTGTATCAGGCTCCCTGCTCATCAGGGAGTCTACTTCTCCCTCTCCCTCTGCCCCTCCACCCTGTTCATGCTCTCTCTCAGAAATATGTAAAATCTTTTTAAAAATATTAAGGGGCTTTTTAGAACACCCTTGATGATTGACTTGCAAATGCTTTTTTGGAATTTAACATGATGGAGTATCTGGTTTTGCCCT
This sequence comes from Lontra canadensis, assembly GCF_010015895.1. Classification (NCBI taxonomy): domain Eukaryota; kingdom Metazoa; phylum Chordata; class Mammalia; order Carnivora; family Mustelidae; genus Lontra; species Lontra canadensis. Next base: position 70,255 of record NW_022631248.1, read on the forward strand.
AAGTCACGTACCCCCTTAGGGAATTCTTAATTGCTTAGACTCACACTTTGCAGAATGGTTGAAGTCTGTCTTTTTCATGATGTAGATGAGAAAATGGAGACACAGGATATTAAATGACTTTCTTAAAATCCTGTAAAACATTTTCCTTATGGCCAGGGCTGGTACTAGGATTTCTCACATCTGGTGCAGCCTGGTTCTACATCTCAGTGACACTCTTTGTGTAACGGTTTTTATTACGCAATTCTGTTTCTTGTTACGGGCTTATTCTGATTTTTATTTCTTATTCAGTTGGTTTTGGTAATTTGTGTTTTTTCAGGAATTTGAACATTTCATCTGAGTTGTCTGATTTATTGGCATACAGACATACATATAGTGTTCCCTTGTAGTCCTTTAAATTTCTGTAGGTTTAGAAGTGATGTGTTCCTCCTTTTATTTTTGACTTTGGTAATTTGCATATCTCTGTCCTTTCTCTGCCTTTCTGCCTTTCTTCCTGTCCTCCTTTCCCCTGTTTTAACCTTGATTCTTTCTTTCTTTATTTTTTGTGAAATAACTTTTGACTTCATGGATCCCCTACCTCCCATTTTTGTATTTTGCATTCCATTGATTTCTGTACTGATCTTTATTTCCTTCTCTTTGGTTGATTTGGATTTAATTTGTTGTTTTTCCTAGTTTCTTAAGGTGGGAGAATAGGTTGTTGATTTGAGACCTTTCTTCTTTTGTAATACAGGTATGTAATAGAGATGCAGATTTCTTTCTAAACACTACTTTAGCTGCATCCCATAGATTTTGATAATTTGTGTTTTTATTTTCATTGAGTTCAAAATATTTCCTAATTTTTTGTGTGTGTGTGATTTCTTTGACCAGTGGATTATTTAGAAGTCATAGATTAATTCCAAATGGAGATTTCCCAGATTTCATTCTGTTAATTTCTAATTTAATTCCCTTGGAGTAAAACATACTTCATCGATTTCAGTCCTTTTAAAGTCATTGTTTTATGGGCTACCATGTGGTCCATCTTGGAAAATATTCCAAGTGTGCTTGAAAATCGTGTATATTTTACTGTTGGTTGTTGGTGAGTTTTATAAATGCCGTTTAAGTTGACAGGTTGGTGGTGTTGTTCAGTTTTGTATCTTTGTTTTTTGTCTAGTTTATCAGTTATTGTCATTGTAGTTAGTTACTCTTACTGTATTGTGTTACAGTAATTACAGTAATTACTGTTGCTGTATTTCTCTTGTCAGTTTTTGCTTCATGTATTTTGGGATTCTGTTGTTAGGTGTGTTTATGTTTGTTTATAATTGTTGTATTTTCCTAAAGGTTAATTTCTTTATCATGAAAATGCCCCCTTTGTTCCTCTTAATTTCCTTTACTCTGAAGTACACTTTGTCTTTTAACAAAGTATACTTTGTCTTTTAACAAGAAAACTGTTCCAGTTTTCTTTTGATTCTTGTTTGCATGTTGTTTTCATTCTTATAAACCATTTTATGTTTTGGAATTTAAACTGTCTTTTATAGACAGCATATGGTCAGGTTTTTTATCCAGCCTTACAGTCTTTTATCTTTTTTAAATTTATTTTTATTTTTACTTATTTATTTTTAGATACTATTTATTTATTTGAGAGAGAGTGAGCAAGAGAGGTCACAGAAGGAGAAGGAGAAGCAGATCCACTGCCAAGCAGAGAGCCCGACGTGGGTCTTGATTCCAGGACCTTGAGATTCATTAATTGTATATATCGCCCAGTGCTTATCATAACATGTGCCCTCCTTAATACCCATCACCCGGTTACCTAATTCCCTCCCTGCTCCCTTCTGTAACCCTCTGTCTCCCGGAATCTAGAGTCTCTCATGGTTTGTCTTCCTCTCTGATTTCTTCCCATTCTGTTTTCCTTCCTTTCCCCCGTGGTTCTCTACTCTATTCCTTATTTCCACATATGAGTGAAACCATATGACAATTGTGTTCTGCTTGATTTATTTCACTCAGCATAATCCCCTCCAGTTCCATCCACGTCAGTGCAGATGGTGGGTATTCATCCTTTCTGATGGCTGAGTAATATCCTCCTTTATCCATGCATCTGTTGAAGGGCATCTCCGCTCCTTCCACAGTTTGGCTGTTGTGGACCTTATTGCTATGAGCATTGGGGTGCATGTGGCCCTTTTTTTCACTGCATCGGTATCTTTGGGGTAAATACCCAGTAGTGCAGTTGCTGGGTCTTAGGGTAACTCTGTTTTTAATGACTTGAGGAATCTCCATACGGTTTTCAAAAGTGGCTGCACCGACTTGGATTCCTACCAGCAGTGTAAGAGGGTTCCCCTTTCTCCACATCCTCTCCAACACTTGTTGTTTCCTGTCTTGTTGATTTTGGCCATTCTTACTCATGTAAGGTGGTATCTCATTGTGGTTTTGATTTGTATTTCCCCATTGGCAAATACGGTTTTTTAAAATTTACCTTTGTATCTACCTTTCTTCTATATGGATTTGAAATACCATATGACTTTCAGCAGCAGGACTTCCTTTAGTTAATTTCTAATCAGTTTGATCTGCTAGCAGCAGATTCATTATTTATTTCACCTCCTTTTTATTTTATTTATTTATTTATTTATTTTAAAGATTTTATTTATTTATTTGACAGAGATCACAAGTAGGCAGAGAGGCAGGCAGAGAGAGAGAGAGGAGGAAGCAGGCTCGCTGCCGAGCAGAGAGCCCGATATGGGGCTCGATCCCAGGACCCTGGGATCATGACCTGAGCCGAAGGCAGAGGCTTTAACCCACTGAGCCACCCAGGCGCCCCTCGCCTCCTTTTTAAAGGTTAGTTTTGTTGAGTATAGATTCTTGCTTGATGGTATTTTTTCTTTGAGCACTTCAAGTATGTTATCTCAGTGCCTTCTAATCTCCAGTCTCCAGAGTTTGTAGTGAGAAGTTCACTGGTAACTGTATTGCTCCCTTACATGTGAGAAGGTGTTTTGTCTTGCTGCTTTCAAGATTTTTCTCAATAGTTTGACTCTGATGTGTCTAGGTTTGACGATCTCTTTGTGTTTATCCAGTTTGGAGTTTATTGAGCATCTGGATCTTAGATGAATATTTTCCTAGTTTGGGAAATTTTCAGCTGTTACTTTTTCTGCTCTTTTTCTGAGAACTCCTTTTACTCCTATTCTGGGAATTTTGAAGACCTTAGTCTCTGAGGCTTTCCTCATTATCTTTTTCTTTTCTTCTTCTTTTTAATTGAAGTATACGTGACATTCCTCGCTTTCTTCTTTTTTCTTGCTGTTCTTCAAGTTGCTTGATACTCTTTAATTTTAAATCTGCTGGCTCTTGTAGTGAACATTTCATTTCAGTTATTAATTTTAACTACAGAATTTTTTACTCTTTTAAGATTCTGTATTTGATGAATCATTGTCTTAATGAGTTATTGTCATTCTTTCCTTTAATTGTTTAAATGTGATTTCCTTTAGTTCTTACCAGTTACTTAACAGACTGTCCCTCAAATTGGATTTGTCTGTTTTGTAAATACTTTTTTAATGTGTATGTGTGTTTTTTTTTTTTTAAGTGTGTGTTTTTTACTTTTGTAAGGTTGGGAATCTCAGGATTTAATTTGCTTCTAATTAGAGGAGATTAATTGGAATGTGGACTTAAGTTGTAAGTGGCATTTATTTGATTATAGGTCCTAATTTGCTGTCTTACAAATGATAATATGGGTGAATTGGACCGCTGTTTATTTATGAAATAAGTAGATGCCCTTATGATAAATAGGCTAGTTAAGTGCATGTAGATTTGAATTTTTTAGCCATGCACAGTATTTGTTGGCCTATGTAAATCTTTTAGTTGTAGTTTCTATACTTCGAGATCTTTGTCAGATACATAATGTCAACTCATTAAATTTCTTTTAGCTTTATTGGAAGTTACTTGCTTTGTAGTACCAAAATGCCTTCAGAGTAGTTTAAGATAAGGAGATGCAGGTGTTCAGGAGTATAGCCCAAACACATAGGAAAAGTTCTGTTGCTAGGATGCTATTCTTTATGTGCATCTGTCTCTGTATGTCTGTTTCTGTATTTCTTGGTTTGCCTCAACGTTGTGTATTCTCTCATTTCTGTTCTGCGTATCTCTTCTGTTTTCCGTTCTTTTTATTTTTTTCCTCTTCTGTTTTCTTTTCTGTTTACCTTCATTCTCAGACTGTAAACAAAATGACGGTGGCTTTGCAAGCCACGTAATCAGTTAGAACTCAAATGCCAGTGCCCATGCCCGACCATATGACCGATGCAGCCTCTGCGTCTCCAAATTAGATTCCCAGGAGGGAAACTGTGGTTTGCCCATCCTGGTCCAAATAGATGTGACAGGGTACAATCACCTCGTTCTGTAGAATCTGAAGGTGAGGGCAGAATTTCAAAATAGGGTGTATGTGAACCAAGAGTGGCCTCAATAGTACAACTTTTGGATTGGGTTTGGTAGTAAACACCAAATATTTTGGTAACCTGATATTTTCTTTTGCTGAGGAAAGTCTGTTTAGAAAGCCATTTCTAAAAAGATTGATCACACCAGAATTCAACACTGTATAGAAGATAGATGCTTAACTGACTAAGCCACCCATGCGCCCTTCGGAGTTGATTCTTTTTTTTACTTCTTTTTTTTTTTTTAACGATTTTATTTATTTGACAGAGAAATAGCACAAGTAGGCAGAACACTCGGTAGAGACGGAGAGGGAGAAGCAGGCGCTTCACTGAGCGGGGAGCCTGATGTGGGGCTTGATCCTAGGACCCTGGGATCATGACCTGAGCCAAAGGCAGCTGCTTAGCTGACTGAGCCACACAGGCGCTCCTAATTCTTAACAAAAAGATTCTCATTAAGTGTTTCTGGAGCTTGTAACTCAAATGGTGAGAACTCAGTGTTTGTATTTTTAGGGGACCAATAAAAGAACACCCTTTCCCCATTCAAATTGAGCCACTGGAGAGAAGTAAAGGGAATCAGGCAACTAGAGACCCAAATATATATCATCTTATCACTGAGGAAAAGCTGTGTTGGAGATTGTTGCTTAGACATGTAGCAGCATAGGGCTTTTTGTTGTCTCTGTCCTCTAAGTTTAGATCTTGGAACTGCCCATCAAGGGAAGAATTGTGTCTGCAGAGCATGTCCCCAAGATCATTGCCTCATTCGTTATGTACCATTCATTTTTTTTTTTTTAAGATTTTTAAATTTTTTTTATTTGACAGAGCACATAAGTAGGCAGAGCGGCAAGCAGAGGGAGAGGGGGATGCAGGCTCCCCCTGAGCAGGGAGCCCGATGTGGGGCTTGATCCCAGGACCCTGGGATCATGACCTGAACTGACGGCAGCCGCTTAACTGACTAAGCCTCTCAGGTGCCCTTATACCATTCATTCTTTGCTTGGGTCCTAGCTTCTGAATGGCATACTATATGGTAAAGGTAATTTATCTCAGTTTATGTTCCACAACCTTCAGGAGGTCTGCCCTAAAGTTTGGCCATTTGTCTGAATGAGTCTGATGCCAGGGATTCTGAACAACAAAAGATTGACTGAGGGAGGACTCCATGATTAATGAATTAATTTAGCTGGTATCCCATTGGGAAAGTTTCTACTTATCTGGTTCTTATTTGTAGTTACTCGAGTAGAGATGCTTTGAGTTAGTTTCCAGGGCCCTTGGATTCCCTGTCTTTTGTGTTCTATTTTTAGTTTTGTTGGAGGCCTTGTGAGCTGCACATGGTATCTTTAAATGTGTCATTTTTTGTTTTCTAGCATCCCAGCTCATCAGTATGACCATATTGGTGTCTTAATGCATTCTCTATTCTTGCATGTTCCCTCTTGTTTTGGACCCATGAACCTAATGAAGTCATGTTTCTCTGGATTTTGTGAGAACCTCTCTGTTTGACATAGCTGCCTCTTCCATCCCTGTGTTTGGAAAATATTGGAACTGATTTCTGATCACAAGCTTGTAGGACCCCAAAATAGTTTTCTTTTGGTCTTTTAACTCCTAGTTGTTTCTTCTACAGTGAGTAGGGGACATCCTCAAGGTCCTATGGCTGTTGGTATTCTTAGTGCAGCTGCTCCTGCTTCATCAGTAAGTGGATTGTGTGGCTGTGTGGACCTCCCTAAGTGTGACCCTGAACTTTGAGTACCTCTCCTTAGACCAGCCATAGGCATGAAGATACTCCATTGCTGGTGATAGAATCTCAAACCCATTTAGGCATTTGAAGTGATTATTGACATCTGAATACAAGAGCTGTGTGGTGTCACTGACTACTTAGTCATTATCGGGGCTTCTTTACCTTCTCACACATGGTTGCAAAATATATGAAGTTGTGCCTTTTGAGCCAGATCATAAACTGCGTTACAGTGCCGGGTTTTCCTCACGGTTTTAACTGTTACTCTTAATATGCCTGGCTTGCTCTGATTAACAAACGGGTTACATTTTTAAGGGCCCACAAACTCAGCGTGCCCTGAATATATAACCATCCTTCCTGGATTACAGGTTCTTGGAATTTGTTTCAGGGGGTAATGGGTTGAGGACAAAATCCTTTGGGCAGGGGTATTGACCTGCCCTTATAAAATCTTTTTACAAGGAAGGTAGGTATATTGGTGGGAAGTCTGGATATGGCTATCCAGTCTTGTACCAAGTTTTAAGTACTCCAGGTAACTGACAGATTGGACCCTAATTCATCACTACATTGCCCTGGATGTGTGGGACCTATGCCACATGTTTCTTCTCTCTTCCATGGGTTTAGTTATTAGCTCAGTAGCTATGATATGACATTTCCTTTAAGGTACCGTCTTATTTTGAAATGCATCCCAATTTTAGAGATAATTAACTTCTCCCCCTTTTGAGAAAAAAATGGACAAATACATCGCTGTATAAATTTAAGGTGCGGAACATGATGGTTTGATTTACAAATAATGTGAAATGCTTATTACCCAAATAGATTTAGTTAATATTCATCATCCATATAGAGACTGTAAGCTTTTAAAATGTATTATGTTTTGGGATTGATGTAGTTTTAAGATTAGCACTAGAGATGAAAAGATTAAAGGGCTGCTTCACATTTGTAACTGAATAATTTTGTCACCGCTGCTGGTCTGTCATACATGTGTTGGGACATGAATTTACTGCAGAATCTTGCTGGTCTACTTCATGGCCAGATTCACTTGACTTTTGTACAGTCTACTGCTTTTCCTGTAATACACTTAATTTCAGGGATGGCATTGTCATCTTGGTCCAGATAATGCATTCAGATTTTTAAAATTAATCTTGCCCTTTTACTGCCCATGCTCATTTGTCAGCTTTCCCACGTGAATTTAATTCTGTTTAAATATATGTCTTTTGATGGTAATGCCCAAAAGCTTTTCACATAAATGTAGCTCTTTAAAGTCTGCTATTAAAGACTGCATTTTGCTAAGCCTATACCATTACCCTGGGAGCAGTTGAGGTTGAGACCTACTTCATCCTCTGCTAGCAGATGTGAGCTTTTCCATATGGTTTGTCCGGAATTTCCGGCTTGTAGACAGAGACAGAGTGTGGTGGCTGTCCACATGCATTACTGTATCATGAGGTGTTTCTGTTGTTTTCAGTTTGTAAAGGCTTACCGGGGAGCTCCAGCTGCATGTCCAGGTCAGTAGGGGACCAACATCTGTAACTTTGATATCATGTGGAATCTGTTCCCAGGCTTCGCAGGACTTTAATTGGCATGGGAACACAGGCCATGGGATTTTACCTAACCTCTGTAATTTATTGGTTTCACTACATGTCGCTAAACCTCTGGCAGTCTTACTATTTTTTTTTTTTTAAGATTTTATTTATTTGACAGATCACAAGTAGGCAGAGAGGCAGGCAGACAGACAGACAGAGAGGGGGAAGCAGGCTCCCCACTGAGCAGAGAGCTTGATGCGGGGGCTCCATCCCAGGACCATGGGATCATGACCTGAGCCGAAGGCAGAGCTTTAACCCACTGAGCCACCCAGGCGCCCCAGGCAGTCTTACTTTAAAAGATTTTTATTTATTTATTGAGGGAGGGAGCAAGAGAGGATAATCAGGGGAAGGGGCAGAGGGAGAGGGAGAAGCAGGCTCCCCATGGCAGTCTTACTTTAATCAGACCCCTACCATTTATTAAGTTTAAGAGTAGACTCTCAAATCCAGTCAGTCTCCTGTCATATTTAAATTGGCCTCGCTAAATTGATATTTTGTTTATCCTTTTGTGGCTCCCTTAGTGTGAATTCTCACTTTCCCAAAGCCTAGTCCCTTAGGAGTGGTAGCTTTATTAGGCTAATTTAAGTCCCTTTGTCAGTAGTGGAATCCCATTGACCTTGATGGTCGGTCAGTCATCTTCAGATACACAGGCTGACCACTGTGACCTGGCAAAGTACCAAGATTGACCTTGAGAAAGTGACAGAATCAAGGGGCTAGGCCCCTTCCAATCCTTGGCCCTCTGTTCTTCACAGAATGTTCTTCATAGAATCAATTGGCCACTCTCCCTCCTACCAAGATCATATGTTACCTTGTTCTGAGAACCAAGTTCTGCTTTTTCCTGAGTTGGATACTTTAAATTAGTAGATGGCGCAGAGTTCATGGCTTCTTATTTTGAAGAACTACAGTTATTCACTGAAAAAGTGCCCTGACTTCACCCGGTTGATTTGAGTGTCCCCAGATCTCTAGATGTCTGTCAATTTCATTCTCTCTGGTGGTTCTTTCACCTTGGATGTTGCCCCTAAATTTCTCTTGGGGGTGTGTTATTCAGAACTTGAGGCATGGACCCTCACATCAATTTCCCAGTAAATTCTTCCAAAATTATCTTTGTGTTTTTATACTAAAAAGCATTGAATGAGAGACGTTTTAATTCTCTGTGAGGCTACATTAGGCTAGATTGTGTTTCCTAAGCTTTTTAAACTTGCCCACATGTACTACTAATAAACTGCTATCATCAGGAGTTAAGTGAGTGAATGAATCCAGGTTCTGGCAATCTGAAAGAGCCTTGTAAGCATATAACTTAAGAAAAAAGACATTATCTTCTTAAACCTCTGACTTCCAAATTTATTTGCTTATGTGCATTAAGGATTAGTGGTGAAAAGACAATTAACACCTGAAAAATCTGGATTAGTAATGTATGATAATTGTAATTTTTCAGCATTTTATTTAAAATTATAACTACAAAATGATATGAAAGGTAAAAGGCACAAATAACTTTGGCTAAGGATATTTCTGTTTTTGAATCTGAATTCAAAGTAAATTAGCTTTTTTGTTTTCTCTCCCCCCACCACTTTCAACTAGGGTTACACATCATTTTGGAATGACTGTATATCGTCTGGATTACGTGGCTGTATGTTAATTGAATTAGCGCTGAGAGGAAGGTTACAACTAGAGGCTTGTGGAATGAGACGGAAAAGTCTGTTAACAAGAAAGGTAAGAGGAGTGCTAATAAGTAACATATCCTTTTTAAAGAGTTTCCGCTGACTAAAAATGAAAGTTTCTACTAATACATTGAAAATTAAAGAGAAAGTTGATTTTAAAGTTAAGACTTTATTGGAAATTGTGTTTCCATGTCTTTTTTGCATTTTTGGTTTCTTGAATCTTTGCACATAATGATTAATGTGTAACTCGTTGTTAGACTCACTGGCCCCGTGTCTTGCATATTCAGAAAGACTCCATATCTCATTTGCTTGCTTCTGAAAGCCATACTTCGTAAAGACTTGATAGAACTTTGTTTTAAAACTCAAGGTTCTTACTTTGCAAGTTAACTATCCATAGGCTGTTGGGGTTTTTAGCAGAATATGAACACTTTTTAGATCTCTACCTTCTCTATTTTAAAGGTCTGTGTAAATAGTTAATTTTGGCTAGTTTTAAAATTTTAACTCCAGCCTTAACCTCAGGTATTCAAGACTGTTTCTCTTCTAGTCTGTCATTGTGTTTCTTGGGGCCCTGGTGTTTCAAAACTGATTTTTCCCTTTAATACAGCATCTTAATGAAATCTACAAAATTTTAGGTCAGAACTGAATATTTCTTTTTTTTTTTTTTTTAAAGATTTTATTTATTTATTTGACAGAGATCACAAGTAGGCAGAGAGGCAGGCAGAGAGAGAGAGAGGATATGGGGCTCTCTGCTCAGCAGGGAGCCTGCTCCCAGGTCCCTGGGATCATGACCTGAGCCGAAGGCAGAGGCTTTAACCCACTGAGCCACCCAGGTGCCCCAGAACTGAGTATTTCTTGATTGATATGCCATAATCCTACAGGAAAGAAAGCCACATTAATGGCTTTCTCGAAAGTTCTGTGCAGAGTAAACATCGTGTAGCAGAACATGTTCCTTATGCGATTTTGTCATTCAGAGTAGAGTAAATGAGTTGGTATGAAGTTGGTGTAACAATTTCCTTTTAGAGAACTAGATCATAAAGTGGAATACAATTTTTACTCCGTTTTACTCTGCAACCATAGATTTATGGAGGGGAAAAAAAACTTCAACACTTTGTTGCAGTTATCACTGAAATATACATATAGGTTGTTACTAATTATAGTAATTATAAAAATTTTTGAATTAACGTTACCAAGCCCTGACTTAAAGTGAAAAGATTTTGATAATAGTTTTTTTGTGGGAACAAGAACCAGCTTTGTGTTGGTTATTGGCAAATTATTTGCTCTTTTGTTCTTTTATTTCTTTATATTTATTTAATGCTTACGTCTACCATATACAGTGCTCAATTCTGGGGATACTGTAGAGACCAAGAGACATGTTCCCTGCCTGCATGGGCTTTCTGTTTTAGTCTATTTGTGTGACCTTAACTAGGTTTGTTGACAAATCCTTTGGAAAAATACTCCAATATCATTTAATTTATTGACATAAAATAATTACTGCTTTCATTAGAATAATATATATATATATATATATATATGTAAAATCAAATTGTAAAAGCTTTATAACAAAAACTAGTTGTCTTCTATTCACTTTTCCCCACTCCTTAGTCCTCTTCCTGAGAGGCGGTCATTCTCAATCCTTGTATCCGTTTTGCAGGGTCCCCTTAACAAATTACAACAGACTTGATGGCTTAAAACAACTAATAAGTATAGTCTCACAGTTCTGGAGGCCAGCTCATGTTGTGTTCTCATAGACAGCTCTAAGGAAGATTCTGTTCCTTAATTCTGCTAGCTTCTAGTGGCTCCAGGATTTCCTTGGCTTTTGGCCGCATCTCTCTCTGCTCTGTCTTTACACTGCCTTCTCCTGTTGTCTCTCCTTTGTGTGTCTTTTATGAAGATGTTTTCATTGCATTGAGGGCCCCTTGATAATCTAGGATGATCTCATCTCTGTATCTAATTTTCTTCTTAAAGATTTATTTATTTATTTATTAGAAAGAAAGAGAATGCTTGGGCAGGGAGGGGCAGAGGGAGAGAGCAGACTGCCCGCCAAGCATGGAGCCTGACCCTGAGATCATGACCTGAGCCAAAATCAAGAGTCCAATGCCTGACTGAGCCATCTAGGTGCCCCATCATTTCCATATCTAATTTAACATAATCTCATTTATAAAAATGAACTGGGGATTAGGTTCTAGGGATTAAGACCTGAACACCTCTTGGGGACCACTGTTCAACTTGCTGTAGCTCTTAGTTATTTCTTTTGGCATTTACATCCATACTTCTAAGTGAGCTTATACTGCCATCTCTCATTTTTATTTATTTTATTTTTCTCTTTTTTCAAAAATTTTATTTATTTATTTGACAGCTCAACAGTAGTCAGAGAGGCAGGCAGAGACAGAGAGAGGGGGGAAGCAGATTCCCCACAGCAGAGAGCCTGACGTGGGGCTCAATCCCAGGACCCTGGGATCATGAACTGAGCCGAAGGCAGAGGCTTTAACCCACTGAGCCACCCAGGCATCCCATGCCATCTCTCATTTTTAAAGATTTTATTTTTATGTAAACTCTACAACCGAACTTGGGGCTTGAACTCACAACCCCAAGATCAAGAATCACATGCTCTGTCAACTGAGCCAGCCAGGTGCCCGCCATTTCTTGATAAATCACTTTGAAATGCTGTTTACTTTCTGTTAGAAAAGATGAGGGAAAAAAAAAGTTAAACATTTTGGCTCTCTTAATACCACTTACCTCCACCCACAGCGTTCCTGATAGATTTACATCATAATTTTTTGCAAAACCATAAAGGTCGTTTTATATTGCTACAGTTATATTAAAACCCTGCAGAGTTTGGTTATATCCTATTGATATTTTTTTCATTTTTTAATTTTATTCATTCATTTATTTCTTTATTAGATTTTATTTATTTGACACAGGGAGAGATCACAAGTAGGCAGAGAGGCAGGCAGAGAGGCAGGTGGAGAGAGAGAGAGGGGGAAGCAGGCTCCCCACTGAACAGAGAGCCCGATGTGGGGCTCGATCCCAGGACCCTGAGATCATGACCTGAGCTGAAGGCAGAAGCTTAACCCACTGAGCCAACCAGGAGCCCCCTTCTTTTCATTTTTTACAAAAGAATTTATTTATTTATTTGTCAGCACACAAGCAGGGGAAGCAGTAGGCAGAGAGAGAGAAGCAGGCTCCCTGCCTTGGGGCTCAGTCCCAGGACCCCAGGGTCATGACCTGAGCTGAATGTAGACGCTTAACCAACTGAGCCACTCAGGCGCCCCTCTTTTTTTTTCCCTAGAGTTTTAATAATTTTCTTTTTAAAAAATATTTTCTCTGTACCTTTTTCTCTTAAATGCTCCCTCAGAGAAAAACTAGCATTATTAATTTTCAAATGTTCAGATACATTAGGTAACTCCATTAGAATTTGCTTTGTGCTTCAGTCTGGACTGGTTATGGTTTGGTTCTGTTGGGACTTCTGGTTTCTTTTTACTGCTTTAAACCTCCTGTTTCTGGATCTAATATTTTTTTTCTATCCTTGTGGGAAGAAAATGTTTTGAGACTTCACATGCCTGAAAATTTCTTTACCGTACTTCATTTTTATTTGACAGTTTGGAAATAGAATATTAGATTTAAATTATTTTTTCACAGAGTTTTGAAGTCATTTCCCCATTGTCCTCTAGTATACAGAGTTGCTGTTAAAGTCTGGTGCCCTGTTGATTTTTATTCTTTGTGCGATACCTGTTGTCCTGTCTGGAAGGATTTCTGATCTTCTCTTTATCCCTGTGTTTTGATATTATACAATATGCCTTGATGTGGGTCTTTTAAAATTTATTATTCTGTGCTCACTTTGGCAGCACATACATTAAAATTTGTTACGCATGGGTTCTTTCAATCTAGAAATGTTCAGTTTTGGTTTTATAAAGTTTTCGTCTATTTCTTACATCTTTGCTCCATTTTCTAGAACTTGAAGTTTGATGTGCACCTCTCACCTAGTCTTTTTTCTTGTTCTTACTTTCCTACCTTTATTAAGTTACAAGTGGTCTTCCTTACCTTTTTTTTTTAACCCTCTTTTCAGGTTTTTTTTAATGTGGTTCTAATGTTTTTGATTTCCAGGAGCTTTTTCTTGTGTTTTGTTTTTGTTTTATCACGACCTCCTGTTTCATGGATGTAACATCTTCTTTTAAATCTCTAAGACTATTATGGCTCTTTTGAAAATTTCTTTTATCTGTTTCTTCAAGTTCTTACTTGCTGTCTTTTGGTTTCTTTGATGTTGAAGGTTTTCTTTCAGTATCTTGTCATTCTTGGTTAACTGTTCATATTTTAAGATGAGGCTCTCATCTAAGGTGCAGTGTGGTAAATAGAAATTAAAGTGTGGGCAGAGCATACTTACCAGTGTGCCACAGATTGCTGAATTTTGTTAAGGGGTTTAGTACTGTTCTAAGGCAGTGAGGAGTTTTAAGCAGAAACTGAGATAACATGGTAAGACTTAACCTTTTAAAAAGATCAGTGAGGAGGATAGGTTGAAAGTAGTTTGGGAAAACTAGTTAGGAATCTTAGTCCAGGTGAAAGATTACTAGATTGAGTGGAATAACTGCAGAGGTGATGGAGAAGAGTAGTCCCATCTGTAAGAGACTGAGGGGACAGGATTTCTTGAGAAAAAAGATCTCCCCCCCAGACCAGATTATTGTGACCTGATAAAAGACAGTCTCCGAGGGTAGGCATGGGGTGGGTGTTGAGGCCAGATGGCAGTAAATTTAAGGAGTAAGTGGGAGGTCAGAAGTGGTGTTGTGACCACATTATATGAACAAACAACTTTTTTCTGTGAATGTCCTCCTTTTGGGGCGCCTGGGTGGTTCAGTCGTTAAGTGTTTGCCTTCAGCTAAGGTCATGATGCCGGGGCCCTGGGATTGAGCCCCGCATCGGACTCTCTGCTTGGCGGGAAGCCTGCTTCTCCCTCTCCCACTCCCCTTGCTTGTGTTTCCTCTCTCATTGTCTCTCTCCCTCTATCAAATAAATAAGTAAATCTTTAAAAAAAACAAAAACAAAAACAAAACCTCCTTTTTTCTTACTCTCTGACCCCTTCCTAAAAGCATGGTCCAGAGTAGTACTATCCAATAGAACTTTCGTGATGACGAAATGTTCTGTATTTGCCAACATGCTAGCCACTAGCCATGTGTCTGTGAGCCAGACACTTGAAATGTGGCTAGTGAGATTGAGACATGTTGTAAATAAAAACACACTGGATTTTTGAAAACTTAACCGTGAAAAAAGAAGATTGTAAAACACCTCAATTTAAAAAAATTTATTACATGTTAATATTTTGACTATAGTGGGTTAAGTAAAATATATTAAAATCAATTTCACCTGTTCGTTTTCCTTTTTTAATATAACTACAAAAATTTAAAAAGCTTTGTGGCATGCATTTATTATTCTGGTTATATTTCTTTTGGGCCATGCTGTCTCAGAAAAAGACATACCGTTGTATATATTTTAGTCTTTCAGAAGATTGAGCAGAAAGGTAAAGGACACATGTTGAAGACAAGTTTAAGGGAGAACTGCATTTAAAAAAAATATTTTAAAATTGTATGACATTTTAATAGCTAACAAAGTAATAGATTAAAATTCGGTATTACAGGGGTGCCTGAGTGGCTCAGTGGGTTAGAGCCTCTGCTTTCGACTCAGGTCATGATCCCAGGGTCCTGGGATCGAGCCCCGCATCGGGCTCTCTGCTTAGCAGGGAACCTGCTTCCTCCTCTCCCTCCTGCCTGCCTCTCTGACTACTTGTGATCTCTGTCTATCAAATTGAAAAAAAAAAAAAAAAATTCGGTATTACAGAATTTTAACTAGAAATTTGTTGCTTAGCCAAGAACTCAGTGAAGTCTGCAGTAAGCTAATACTTGGCTAAAGCAGTATATAGCATTTTCTTTATCTTTTTCTTTTTCTTCCTCTTCTTCTTCTTCTTTTTTTTAAAAGATTTTATTTATTTGACAGAGAGCACAAGCAGGGCAAACAGCAGGCAGAGGGGGAGGCAGGCTCCATGGTGAGCAAGGAGCCTCGTAGTGGGGCTGGATCCCAGGACCCTGGGATCATGACCTGACCCGAAGGCAGACCTTTAACTGACTGAGCCACCCAGTCACCCCTATAGCATTTTCTTCCCTCATTTCCCGGCTTTGTATTTTTCCACTTTTAGATGGATTCTGTATCCATCTTAGCTTTAAAAAGTTTTGTAGCATTAAAAAATTTTGGTACCAAGCTTGTTGGTATTTTCAAGGTTTCTGCTAGTTGCCACTATTTTGAAAAAAATTTCATCCCCAGATTGTATTTTGTATTTAAATCTTTATCTTTCATTGTGGCATAAGCTCTGATGAGCCAAGTCGTACTTAATTTTTAATTTTAATTGGTTAGCCAGTTGTTTCATTAACATCTGTTGAAAAATTATTTCTCCACTGCCGTAAAATGCTACCTTTATCATATGCTGAATTGAATATATAACTGTATGTGATTGAGTTTGTTTCTGTAACTAATAAATGTTTAAAAAGTGAATTTCTTGATCAAATAGCCCAAGGTTTAGCAATGAAAAGAATTAACAGTGAGTAAAAACTGTTCTAGCCTTTTGCTTTATTAATTCTTGCACAGTAACTTTATTTTCATTCATGATTGTGGCTAATCTGGTTAAGTTTAAATGTTGGATTTCTTTTTTTTTTAAATGTTGGATTTCTTAATAGAGAATTAATTTAAAATTAGAACCTTGACACTGTGTGTACACATTGGGGACTTTAAGTATAATGAACTATTTGTGTAGTTGTTTAAGTTTTTCATTTAAAGGGATGGTAGGAAGAAAGAATTAGTGGATCATTTCCTTCTTATTGCTTACATTTTAGGTGATCTGTAAGTCAGACGCTCCAACGGGGGATGTTCTTCTTGATGAAGCTCTAAAGCATGTTAAGGAGACGCAGCCTCCAGAAACGGTTCAGAACTGGATTGAATTACTTAGTGGTAAGCTTTTGTGTATAAACTAAAAGGTGAATTCTGTTTAAAAGACTTCTGTAAAAGCTGAAAATTCTTTCGAGAGGAAGTTACACAAAATGGCCAAAAGCTTGTTTAGTTATTTAGGCAGACTTGAAAGTTATTAGTCACTGAATGGGGAAAATAGTTTTAAAAATTCCATTCCCTCTTAACAAGACGGAGCAGATAGATGGTTCAGTGAAACATAATATTCTTCCTTAGAGCTTCAACCATTCTTTATCAAAATTACCTCATGCTGCCTTACACGGGGTACACTTGAGTTTAGCTGCAATAACAGACAACCCCCAAACCTCTGGCTTTAAACAGCAGATGACTTTTCACTCGTGTTCTAAGTAGTCACCGGCCACTTCGTTCTTGCTCTGGCAGCCAACCAGGCAGAGAATGCTGCCACCGTCTAGAGCACTGTCTGTCGCTATCGTAAGGGGAAGATGAGTATAGCCAGTTGTTCAGGCTCCTAAGTTTTTGTTCAGAAAGGACATGTGGTTCCAGTTTCATTGGTCAGAGCAAGTCGGGTCGCCTCCCCTCACTTGAAGGAGAAAGGAGAGTGCAGCCGTAGGAGGGAGAACCTGAAATACTTGGTTGACAGCACTGGTGACCACATTTACATTTATTTGTGTATTTGTCTAATCCAGACAGAGAACTTTGAGTATAGGACCTAAGTGTAGAGTGTAGGACGAAGGTTCTCTTGCTCTTCCTCTTTACTAAATACGTAAAACATTGCTTCTACTTACATGTATTAGTTCACGTTCAGACATGCTGCTCTTTTAAAAACTTTTAAAAGCTTTTAAAACTTTTAAAAGCATTTGGATGTTGTTAGATTAGTAATTAAATGCCATTTTTTCCTCACAGTTTTTAACTTAACAGTTTCTAAAAATCATTCTGTTATCCTCTCAGTAAAAGAGTTTGAGTTTTGCATCTTTGTTTAAAAATATACACACTCCATTCTTAGCTAACAGAGCAACAGTAGCACCTTATACTTAGGGCAGTGTTCATTCTTTTTGTTACTGATAGAAAACAAACTTATTCACAAGGTAGTTTTGATGAATTTTGCAATTTTTCTCTTGTGGCCATCCCTCTTGTAAATCTTCTAATAAAGGTTCTTTTTACTTCACTGAGTAAAAAAAACTTTAACCAGCCCTTTTTCCCCTTGGTGCTATGTTCAGTTATAATTTCTTCTGCAGGAATCTTTTAAAATTACGTTGCCCATTTGATCAGGGTTGGTTTGGTTTGAACTAGATTCTTGCTTAGCACCTACCAGTACTACATGTCACATTGCCCAGCATGTTGTCAACCTTCTTTGTGTTAGTCTTCCACCTAATGCCTGTTGGTGACACATGGCCATTTAACAGAGACTCACTAAGGACTTTAATGTTAAGTCCATATGTTAAATATTAACAAATATTTTTTCAGATAAAAATAGAAGTGCTAACAATTTCTTACTGTACGCTGATGAATCATTTTGTACTTTCTCTGGAGATCACCTAAGCAATATTTGGGTCTTACTCATGTTGGCCCATTACCACTTCTGGTAGTAATTGGTATTTGTAGTTAAGTTCTCAACTAGTTAAAAGCAGGATTTTTCAAAGTTGTAGTTAATTTTTTTTGGCAGGTAGGTCAGAGTGTTTTTCTTTATGGAATGTAGTTGAGTCTTAGGTTAATGTTATCGATACCAACTTTGGTACCACTTAGCACTATGGAGATGTTTTCACACTCCTCTGTCCATTAACGATCTCTTTATACAAGCTTACATCATACGTGCTGATGGCACATTGGGATTTGGTTTACTAATTCGTCTTAGACAACCAGATTTCCTTTGACTGTTTATATATGTGTCATGCAGCTTACGAGTTTATAAAACAAGATCTTTATCAAAAATTATCTCATGCTACATTATACTGCATAGGCTACATTAAGCTATGGAAACAAGCCACCCCAAAGCCTCAGAAGCCTTAGGACTTCTCACTTATGCTGTGAGTCTGTCATAGGCCACTTCGTTCTCAGTAAATGACTCTGAGTGTCCATTTGGACTGGGAATTCAGAGTGTCTGTTTGAATTAGGAATTTGGGTAAATTGTGAGGCTAATTGCTTAGAACAGTTTTTTATTTTTTTAAAAAGCAGTGTTGGGACGCCTGGGTGGCTCAGTTGGTTGAGCTGATGCCTTCGGCTCAGGTCATGATCCCAGGGTTCTGGGATCGAACCCCAGATCGGGCTCCTTGCTCAGCAGGGAGCCTACTTCTCTCTGCCTCTGCCTGCCACTCTGCCTGCTTGTGTTCGCTCGCTCGCGCGCTTGCTCGCTCTTTCTCTCTCTCTCTCTCTGACAAATAAATAAATAAAATCTTAAAAAAAAAAAAGGCAGTATCCTGTGAAGTTTAGGATTGGCCATCAATGCTTGAATATCACTTGTACACTTTAGTCATGTGTTTCTGACATACATTAGGAATGACCTGTAATTTTAGCCTAAAAGTAGGGAATCCAGAATGGGAGGAGGAAATAAAGCAAATTTATTTATTTTATTTTTTTTTAGATTTATTTATTTATTTATTTGACACACAGAGATTACAAGTAGGCAGAAAGGCAGGCAGAGAGAGAGGAGGAAGCAGGCTCCCCGCCGAGCAGAGAGCCTGATGCGGGGCTCAATCCCAGGACTCTGAGATCATGACCTGAGCTGAAGGCAGAGGTCCCAACCCACTGAGCCACCCAGGCACCCTGCAAATTTATTTTAAATTAAGAAAGCATCTACTTCCTGCCTAATGAAAGTACTGATAGCTTGGTGATTTTTTAAAGAATTTTTTTTTTCTTGTGAAAACATACAACATAGCATTTACCATTTTGACTTTTTAGATGTTCAGTTCTGCAGCCAACTTGTTGAATTGTAAGTTCTTAGAATGTCTTAAGTTGCTTCCTGGTGATGTAATATCAGATACCAGTTCTTGCTGCTCTAATGACATAGAGGCTGGGAAACTTGAAGTGCTTCCATATTGCAAGCATCTTAAAGTCCATTTGGGGAACAGTTGTGTCTTTCTTTCCTTTCTTTTCTCTCTCTTTCTTTCTTTCTTTCTTTCTTTCTTTCCTCCCTCCCTCCCTCCCTCCCTCCCTCCCTTCCTTCTTTCCTTTCTTTCTTTTTCGTTTTTTTTTTTTTTTTTTTTTTTTTTAAGATTTTATTTATTTGTCATAGAGAGGGAGAGACAGTACCAGCAGCGGCAGGCAGAGGGAGAAGCAGGCTCCCCACTGAGCAAGGAGCCCGATGTGGGACTTGATCCCAGGACTCTGGGATTATGACCTGAGCCACCAAGTTCCCCAGCAGTTGTGTATTTCCAATAATTTGATGACAGATTAGGGTTTAACAGTGTGATTCTCTGAAAGTCCAGTAGCTCAGAGAAAAGAGAAATCCTTGGGAGCTTTAGTCATTGGAAGAGGAAGCAGAACTTGGAGTAGGCCTTTGAAGGGTAAGACTGAGATGGAGATGGCAGTAAGTGCTCTTGTTCAGAGGGGCTAGAGAGATTGGTGGGTTTATCTGTCCTCATGTAACTAAGTCCAGGATTGCTACTTGCTTGTCAGGACTGTAGTTCTGTGCTGTAGTATTGGCGGATATGTGCAGAGGAGGCGAGAGTCTGTGTGCAGAAGAGAGCATGTTGGTCTGGTGGTTACTGGTGAGGCAGAAAAGGTGCACGGGGGTCTAACAGAGGATCTGACAGAGGGCTCTTGTTTACCTGAGGTGGCGGTACCTGAAGTTTCATATTACTGTTATTTACACTGTACATTTGTACACGCTAAAACTACCAGTATATTTTAAGCATTTATATATCTCATTAATTAAAAAAATAATAAATATACATGTATTTGAGACAAAGACTACTGTTTTTTATTTTTGACTTCATGAAATCTTGACGTGTAGTTGATCAGTTTGGTCACAAGGCGTCACTAGGCTGCCAGATTTATGAATAAGGCTGCTTTTGGTTTTGTAACACATCCAGAGGAATAGCGAAGTTTTTTTTTGTTTTTTTTTTTTTCCTTCAGCAAAATCATTAAGGTACTTCTCAATATGACATTTTCACTGAAGTAATTGTTGGGCTGTGGACGTAAATAACCTTTTCTTCTCCGTGTGTACTTCTCACTGTTTCCTTTACAGTAGTGAGCTACAAATACATTCTGTACATTTTAGTTTCCTTGTATAGCTTATAAAATCTTTTCACATAATGAATAATTTAGAGGCTGATGAATAACAATATGGATCACAGTAACATCTTTTAATCTAGAGTTTTGAACACTTAAGTCATCAGGCATTTATTATAAAATAATTTAAAAGAGATCTGATATTCTGCTTAAATTGAAGCAGCTCAGTCTTTAATAGCTGTGCTAGTTTAAACATTTATCGTATATTCACTCTTCCAGCTACCCTCCATCCCAATTTATACTGGTTTCTAAAGTATGTAATTTCAGGGGTGACTTTACTCTTTGGATTTAGCTTAATTTATTCTTTTCTTTCTTTTTTTTTTTTAAACAAAAGGCAGAAATGTCAGGATGCCAAGACACTTTCACCACTCAGTTATTTCATTGTACCTTTTTTTGGGAGCCAGGAATAGTATTAAACACTGCGTTTTACCCCTGCTGTTTCAGCCTTCTGCATGTGAGATTTCTTCATTTTTTCAAATATCTGAGGAGGTCTGAATAACATTTGTATTGGAGTGAGCAGGTGAGATGTGCCCTCTTTGAGGGAACTATTGCAAAGAGAGATGATGTCTGAGCCCCTTTTTATTACTTCCTCTGAGGCAGAAACTATAGCCCATAAGAAGGTCCAGTCGTAAACGGAACACCTTATTTGAAGGTAGGCCTGTGTTTAGGCTTTTCTCATTTTTAGTAGCAACACTAAATTGTGAGGTAGCATACTTTGAAATTGATAAATTTCTCATAGGAACTTAGTTTTTAAGATTTAATTATGGAGAGAGTGGGTAAACATTAGTATGATTTCAGTACAATAAACAATAAGTTATACATTGCTAATCCCATTCATTTCCCATGAGAAAAGAAATCATTGTATAGCAACATTAGAGGGATTTTATATTTTTAGGTCTGCAAAGAGATATTATTATTACTATTTTTTTAAAATTTTATTTATTTATTTGACAGATCACAAGTAGGCAGAGAGGCAGGCAGATAGAAGTGGGGAAACTGGCTGCCCACTGAGCAGAGAGCCCAATGTGGGGCTCGATCACAGGACCCCTGGGATCATGACCTAAGCCGAAGGCAGAGGCTTGACCCACCGAGCTATGCAGGCACCTCGCAAAGAGATGTTTAACTGTGGACTTCTCAGAATAATCTTGATCTTTCCCCCCCTCCCATTTTTGGAATTAGATAGCCAAGATATTCTCTGAGGCATGAAATACCCTTCTGTTTAACTAGTGAGTTGCCAGGGGAAAGTACTATTTTGATAATTGACAGATTATAGCATAGTTAGTTAGTTTTAAAGTTGAACTGTTATTTATGGGCATTTACATAAATTTGGCTATTGATTATTTTATGTCTATTTAAATTTCCAAAAGACAGAAGGAAGTCAGAAAACACAACCTAGCCAATTCTAGCTTAGGGTATTAGGCTGCCCATCACATGCCAGTGATTTGAGAAAACACAAACCCCAAACTGTCTGGTGAAAGGTAGAGTAGACAGGCATTTGTTGGGGAGATAATGGGTTGGTACAAACTTAAAAAATGGAAATCATAGCACCTGTGAAAGGTCTGTGACTCCATTCCAGGGCTCATTATATTCTGCATATAATCGCTGCCTACCCACTCTGTTGTTTCTTTTGCCGGTAATGCAGGCTCCTCTCTCTCTCTCTCTTTCTTTCATATTTATTTATTTGAGGGAGAGAGAGTGTGAGGGGGGAGGAGGGGCAGAGAGAAAAGCCCACTGAGCCAGGAGCCTGATGGATTGGGGCTGTATCCCAGGACCCTGAGATCATGGCCTAAGCAAACACAGACACTTAAACTGCTGAGCTACCCAGGGGCCCCTCCACTTTTTTTCATAGGATGTTGATTCCTTAGGGATTTCAAGATTTAGTTTGAAAGTTCTTTTTTTAAATTTAAATAATTTTTTCCCCCTTGCCTCTTAGAAAACTGCGTTCCGTTTGAGGTCTTTGCTCCTGCTTTGCTGCCTGGGTTGTGCCTTTAGCTAGTGAGCCTGGGTAGCAACATGGCTCACTTAACTTTCACTCAGGGTCACTGCTCAGGACTGCCTTTTGACTAGCACTGGCAAACAGTTGTTTCATATATTTTATCCAGGTTTCTGTTTGTGTAAGGTCAGAGGGTCTAATTTTATAAGTTGAGGACTGATTACTCTTAACATATCCCCGTATTCTTTAGTGTTAAGTCATATGGTAAAATACTCTTGTTTATGGCCAACTGAATAGTATTGTCAAAGTAGCACTGTTCACTAGAACTTTCTATGATGACGGAAATGTTCTATTTCTGTGCTATCCAGTCAGTAGATAGTAGCCATACATGGCTGTTGAATATTTTGAAACATGGCTAGTAGAACTGAGGAATGGAATTTCTTATTTATTTAAATTTCATAGCGGTTAGTGGTTAGACAATATAGTTTGTTTTCTCTCAATACTATAAAATTTCAACCTTATAGCATTTGCATATAATGAAAGTGCCTGTGGTTGATCTTTAATGTGTTCCAGTTTAGAGAATCGCTACAGTATTTTTTTTTTTTTAATTAAAAAAAAAATACAGGGCGCCTGGGTGGCTCAGTGGGTTAAAGCCTCTGCCTTTGGCTCGGGTCATGATCCCAGGGCTGCGATCAAGTCCCACATCGAGATGTCTGCTCAGCAGGGAGCCTGTTTCTCCATCTCTCTCTGCCTACTTGTGATCTCTGTCTGTCAAATAAATAAATAAATAAATAAATAAATAAAATCTTAAAAAAAAAATACACCTTCCTTGGAGATCATTTGGAAAATACAGAAAGTACGAAAAAGGAAATTTGTCACACATAATCCCAAAGAACACCAAGGTTAATATTTTGATATATTCCTTTCCAGTCTTCTGTAGAGAAAAAAAATTAGTGAAAAAATTTCGGTTTTATTTTAAATATTTCTATTTTGAAAGGAAATGTGCATAAGAGACAGGTTTAACATGGTAAAATGTTTTTCCCTTCTAGAATTAGATTTGTATTATTTGACATCAAAGAATAACATGGTCGGGGCACCTGGGTGGCTCAGTGGGTTAAAGCCTCTGCCTTTGGCTTGGGTCATGATCCCAGGGCCCTGCGATAGAGCCCTGAATCAGGCTCTCTGCTCAGCAGGGAGCCTGCTTCCCTCTCTCTCTCTGCCTACTTGTGATCTCTGTCAAATAAATAAAATCTTAAAAAAAAAAAAAAGAAGAGTAACATTGTCTAAATAGGCTTTCCTAGTTTCCTAGGGTGGGTATATGTAGCGGTTTCTGGAATAGCATATTAATCAGGAAACTCTAGTTTTGTTTGTCGCACATTGGTGTTTTAATAGAAAAGAAACCTGGGGCGCCTGCATAGCTCAGTGGGTTAAGCCTCTGCCTTCAGCTCAGGTCATGATCTCAGGGTCTTGGGATCAAGCCCCACATTGGGCTCTGTGCTCAGTGGGGAGTCAGTCCTCCTCTCTCTCTGCCTGCCTCTCTGCCTACTTGTGATCTCTGTCTCTCTGTCAAATAAGTAAGTAAAATCTAAAAAAACAACAAAAAACAACAACAACAAAAAACTTTTGCTCTGGTTGCTTTTTGGTAACAGTTGGAGAGAGGCCAAGTATATTTAATATTTAGCTGATTTCCATATTAGGATAATTGTTGATGACTGCTTTTATTTTGGTCCTTTAAGTAACTGTTGTGCCTGAAAATGTGCCAGGTGCTTAGAATCCAAAGGCCTGGCCCTCAAGGGGTTCATGGTTTAGTTGGCAAGAAAAATAGTTGGATTTCCTTCTCTTTCTTTAGGTGGGGGGAATAAACCCCCAAATTTTATTATTTATTTTAATTGTACATTTTCTAAAATTAGCAGAAATAATACCTATCATTTCTAACTTCTGAAATTTTTTGTTTAGGTGAGACCTGGAATCCATTAAAATTGCATTATCAATTAAGAAATGTGCGGGAACGGTTAGCTAAAAACCTGGTGGAGAAGGGCGTGTTGACAACAGAGAAACAGAACTTCCTACTTTTTGACATGACCACACATCCCCTCACCAACAACAATATTAAGCAGCGCCTCATCAAGAAGGTTCAGGAAGCTGTTCTTGACAAATGGGTGAATGACCCTCACCGCATGGACAAGCGCTTGCTGGCCCTCATTTACCTAGCGCACGCCTCCGATGTCCTAGAGAATGCTTTCGCTCCCCTTCTGGACGAGCAGTATGATTTGGCCACCAAGAGAGTGCGGCAGCTCCTAGACTTAGATCCTGAAGTGGAATGTCTGAAGGCCAACACCAGTGAGGTCCTGTGGGCAGTGGTGGCCGCGTTCACCAAGTGACCGCGCAGAATGAAGTTCCTTTCTCTCATGTAAACCAGTAGTTTTTCTTCTATTGACTTCTGGTTTTCTGCAATTTGTACTTTCCACACTATAATTGGCTTTTCTTTTATGAAGTGGTGGATGGCTTTTTCTTTTTTGTATGTATGCAGGATTCTGCTGGTACGAGAGGCCTTCCTCTTTCTGTTTTTTAAAAAAAAAAGTTTTACTGCCATATTGGCAATCCATTCCTTGTTGCCATTCTCACTGTTAACCTGTTTTGGGTTGCTGGGATGCTTTGACTTTCAGAGTAACTCCAGTCTCCCCACATGCACATCTTTTGGATTACCTCAGGTTGAGTTTTCCCCACATGTGCATGTATATCTAGCATTCTGCCTACAATTCAGACAGAAGTCACAAAAAGGCCTTTAACTCACCAAAGGTAAATATCTGTATCTATTAGGACATTTTATACATAGACCTCAGTTGAGATGTATACTTAGCGAAATTATTTTTAAATTGAAACAACACAGTAAATAATATAAAATGCCCCTTGGATTTTGTTTCCCATGTAAATCTATTGTATTATTACACTTGCTGTAATTTTAACTATTAAATCATAAAGGTCCAATTGTTTCACAGAGCCAATTTGGGATGGGCTGCATTCCAGTTATGCTGTATATAGTTTGAATTAGATATAATTTGCCCCTTCTGGCCACTCTTGCCTCCATCTTAGTATTTTGCAAGATTTAATTAGTTGTACACCTGGTGCCCCTCACTCACTTCAGTCCATATTATTTGATGACAGAACAGACCTCTCATCATTGAAGGAAAGAGAAAAGATGTGTCTGATTGGTTCCAAGAGTTTTTGAGCTGTGCCATTCATGGTACTCTTCGCCTATGCATCTCCTTTTGGAATTATTTTTGGTCTTAACTGTTTTTTATCATTTCTATAGGGAAGAGGCTTGTGACCAGTACTAATCTTGAGTACAGTTTTTTCTTTTTCTGTCCACAGGTAAATTAATGTCTGCTCTTAAATATCATTTATCTACTCACACTTTCTTAGGGAGAAAAAAAAAATCAGATGTCAGTTTTAGCAGATGTTGCATGTAAATTGTTAGCAAGTAATGACTACAACTCAGATGATTAAGAATTTTGTAATAGAAAGCTCTGCTATGTTTTAATTTTTATATACAATTATGATGATTAGCACATTGTAAGAATATAAACCTTTGCTTTTTAAAGTTTATTTTTACTATTTCTTTATCACTGTTTATGGTATCAGCATTGGTTTCATAATGTAAATACTATATATTGAACAAATTAAATGTCAAATTTTTTATTACCATAGTTCATGTTGATAGTGGGGCTTTCAGGTGTTTAGAGATTTTTTTGATTAACATTCAATGCAAAAGTACTAGATGGTGTATAACTTTAGAGTTGAATTTTAAGGGATTCCTTAATATGTATTCTATCTTTTTATCTGAAGTAATAAATAAACTATGATCTTGAAAGTGCCTGAATCAGAGCAAGCATGTCATTTGTATTTTTGTATTCTACCATAGTGTTCTTTCCTAATTAAGTTTTAACTTGGTATAGTGTGGTAATATTTTGAAGTAGTGCAGGGGCTAGCAGACTTTTTCTTGTAAGACTGGGTAATAAATGCTTAGGCTTTCTGAGCCATATGTGATGTCACAACTAACTCAACTCTGCTGAATGAGAGTTGCCTTGGACAATACAAATAGATGGGTGAGGCTGTGTTCCAATAAAACTTTATTTACAAAAACAGACAGCTGGCCATTAGTAATCGTTTGCCAGGCTCTCTCTCGCTCTCTCTCTTTTTTTTTTTTTTAAGTAGGCTCCGCACCCTGTATGGATCTAGTGTGGGGCTTGAATTAATGACCCTGAGATCAAAACCTGAGGTGAGATTAGGAGTTGCATGCTTAACTGAGCCACCCAGGCACTCCATATATATTCAAGCCCCACACTGGATATAGAGATTACTAAAATAAGTAAATAAAATTAAAATACAAGCTTTTTTTTTTTTTTTTTTTTTTTTTAAAGTAATCTCTGTATCAAGCATGGGGCTTGAACTGAGGACCCTGAGATGAAGAGTCACATGCTCTTCCAACTGAGCCAGCCAGGTGCTCCCTTGCCAGGCTCTGTATTTATTATTATTATTTTTTAAAAATGTAAAAGGTTTTATTAATTTGAGAGAGAGCACAAGCAGGGAGGAAAGGGCAGAGGGAGAGGGAGAAGCAGGCTCCTAGCTAAGCAGGGAACCCCATGTGGGGCTCCATCTCAGGACCCTGGGATCATGACCTGAGCGCGAGGCAGACACTAAAGCCACTGAGCCACCTAGTTGCCCCAAGGCTCTGTTTTTAATACATGGAAAAAGACAGATATTCTGTCCTTCAAAATTAACTTCCTTTACCTCTAAAAATGACACTACTGGTAGAAATTAAATATAGAAACTGTTAATTTGTTGTTTTTTTCCATAAGGGGAATACTCAACTGATAACTGATTCTATCCTGGAATTTCTTTTCAGGTGAAGATTTACTGTTTTTCCCTTGAAAAGATTTTAGAAGTGAGGTAATGGATATTTTTCCAGAGTATTCTTCACTTCATCACCAGCATCTGTTCTCAAGCAAGGGGGAAGGGCCTTGCCCGAACTTCTGTCAGTGTTTGTTTCAGAGCTGAGTGCCCAGCCCGCTCTTAACCTGTGAGTGGCCCCAGCTTCAGTGTGGGTTTCTGTAGCCAGAGGGGAGGAAAAGTAGTATGATCTGGATGTGGCGGGAGTGGGGGCGTTTCCTAGAACTCTTTATCCTATTAAAAAATGCTACTGCATGTAGGCCTCTTTAAAGGAGAAATGGTAGGACCTCATGGAAGTAATTGTGCTGTGTTGCAGGAGCAGTTCTTTCACAGGTTTATGCCACTTCGATCCAAGAATCAGGCAGTGAATTTTAATATAATAAAACTTACATGAAAGCCTGTTGTGTAAAGAATCTGGTCTTTAAATTCTTCATATATTGTTTAATTGTTGAGTGTTCCTTAAAGTAACCTGATCTTTAACAATGTTCTAACCTGATCTAGAACCATGCTTCAATAGAAAGGAGAAAGGGAACTTAACTTACACTCTGTGTCTAGTCAAGTAGTCTATACCTTGTTTTGACCTCCCCAAATTACAATTACTGTTTTCATTTAATGAAGAATAAGATTGGAAAGGATGACCTGCCCATTCTCATATTACCTGGTAAGTGTTTGAACTTTTAACCCTGAGTGATTGAATAGTAGTTGTGGCATTCAACTACAATTTTTCCTTTCTTGTTTTGGCACTAGGAGGGGACTTCTTTTCTCTAATAGAGACAAAAATAGAATAGCAGGCATGTGAAGAATTCTCATGGTGGTACAGAATTCAATGAAAAAGGTATCTTTGCCTTCTTCTAATATCTTGGTCTAACGTCTATAAATTTTCTTTTGGGGATGAGAAAGTGGGTCAATTGTATATGTTCTTAGAAGAAAGAAACATTGTGAGATGTTGGCCAAGAAAGCACCTGACTTGTTGAAGTAGGTCTCAATGCCCAGTGGTCTCAGGCACGTTCCATCTTTCAGTTTTTCCTGTTTGTAAACAGATGGATGCACCTCTGAATTTGGTCAACACCCAAAGTAAAGTGAAAGGGGCTGGTGTTTTGGTTCAGTGGCAGTCTAGGACCAGTAAGTAATGACATTCAGCCTGATGATGACAAGGGTCCATGACTGCCAAACGTGGCTATCCTTGCCGCAGGAACATGGAAACCAGTAGTCACAAGTGTGTGTGAGGTATTTACCTTATGAAGTTTAATCCCAACTTTATGGCCTCCATCTTGTATTAATGTGTTAAATATATTTACAGATAGTGTTGCTCCATTTCACTTTCATCCAGATCAAGATGACTGACAGCCTGAGAAAATTTCCTATTTATTGTAGCCCACTGAGTCCTGAGACAACATCCTGGCTCTTGTGAATTTTGCACAAATTTCCTGTATTCTTTAACAACACCAGTAAGGTAGTGGTATTAATGTCATAACCTTGCAGGCAACCTTTAAAAGGGTCTGGATGGTAATATAGTTAAACTGATACACATACCTTCTCAGTCCAGTGTTAGAATGAGCATCATATGGTAATAGACAACTTTGTTTTTCCATTTACATTGTGGAGAGCTTTCAGAATAAGCACACATCATTCTTAGCATTTTTGGCTTCATTGTATAACTTTTCCCATTAATGAACATTTGGATTATTCTCGTATTTGTTATTATTACAAACAGTATTGTATGTTTTGGTACATATGTCTTTATATTTGATTTCCATAGGAAGAATTCATAAAAGTGAATTTGCTCAAAGAGCATGCCTTTGAAAATGTAAAAGATAAAACCAGTTTGATTTCTAAGGTTCATATTAACTTACACTTCCACCAGTAAAGTGAAGCTGGTTACTTTATACTTTAGCCAGTAATGTAGAAGGTATCACCAATTCTGGTCTTTGCCAACCAAGCTAATAGAGGAGAAGGATCAAATTATTTTAATTACTGAGGGGTTATCGTTTACTATCTTTATTGGTAATTTTTTTTCCCGGTGAGTTACTTATTCATGTTCTTCCTTCTTTTTCTAATGGGCATTGACCTGTTTTTTGTACTGATTCATCAGGACTTTCATATATTATGGATATTAACCCTGTGTCTGTGGTTCAGTTGGTTTTCCCCCAGCTTTGGAGTTGGTATATTGTAAGCCCTTTTTTTTTTTTTTTTTTAATAGTTTGGGAAAATGTATAGTGCAGTGCTCAGACATGGAATGTGTGTAGACCTTAAATGTCCTACTAAAGAGATCTTCCTGGTATCAGATTGGGATATGTATATATCATAAGAATTTGGGGGATATGACTACAATATCTAAAAATCACATAAATACATAATTTGTGAATGTGTATTATGTAAACATTTAATTTTCATGATTAAAATACAAATGGAAAATCACATAAGCAAATGTATAGGCTAATAAATTATTATTTTTTAAAGATTTTATTTTTGTTTATTTAACAGAGAGCCATCACAAGTAGGCAGAGAGGCAGGCAGAGACAGAAGGGGAAGCAGGCTCCCTGCTGAGCAGAGCGCCTGTTGCAGGGCTCAATTCCAGAACCCCAAGATCATGACCTGAGCCAAAGGCAGAGGCTTAACCCACTGAGCCACCCAGGTGCCCCAATATTTTTTTAGTATATATATATATATTTTTAAGATTTTTGTTTTTAAGGAAACTTTATACCCAATGTGGGGCTCAAACTAACAACCCTGAGATCAAGAGTCATGCGTTCTATTGACTGAGCCAGCTGGGTACCCCTACATTAATTATTTTAAGGCACATACACTTGGAACCATCACCTAGGTCCGGAGCTAGATCCTTGCCAGCTATCCAGAATCTAAGGCTTCCTCCCAATTACGATCCCTAACCTTTGAGAGCGATCACTGTTTGACCCAGAATGCTTCTCTAATAACTTGTCCCGTTTCATTTTTCATTTGATGTCATTTTAAGTCTCTTAATTTATAGCACCCCCCTCCCCGTTTTATCCCTTGCAAAATATTTGTTGATGAAATTGGGTCACTTATCCTGTAGACTTCTCTGAAGTTTGGATTTTGCTGATTGTATCTGCATGGTGTAGTTTAATGTGGTTTTCTGACTTCTGTACTTCCCAGGTATTGGTAGTTGATCTAGAGGCTGTCAGATCCAGGTTTATTTGGGCAGCACTGTTTCACAGGTGGTGGTGTGCTTCCATCAGGAAGCTCAGATGTCTTTCATTTTGTGATGTTAGTAACCTTTTAATTATTTTTTAAGATTCTTGGTGTATTCATTTGAGAAAGAGAGAGAGCACACTAGCGGGGGGAGAGGCAGAGGGAGAAACAGACCCTCTGTTGAGCAGAGATCACAGGCAGGGCTGTATCCCAGGACCTGGAGGTCGTGACCTGAGCCGAAGGCAGATGGTTAACCATCTAAGCCACCCAGGCGTAGATGTTATCTCCCTGATGTTAGTAACCTTCTTGGTCAGTTCTTACATCTTATGATTTATTGGGATTGCACAGTGGTGATATTTTAATTCTTAACCATTTGTTTATTATCTGGAGAATTTGTATAAAGAAGAATTTCACCTTAGATCATTAATACCATTATTAATATAGTTCATGGAGGAAGGGTAGGATCAATTCTGTTTTATTTATCAATTTTCAAAATAGAGTTGGTTCCTTAACGTTCTCCAAAGGTAACTGATTAGTTTAAGTATTGTGAACTTGCGGAAATAAACACTCTTATCATCATCATTTTCCTTGATGAGAGCCGTGATTCTTGATAAGAATGGAAAAGTTGGAGGTACAGCATTAAGGCAGAGGCAGAAAAAAAACCTTGGAGTTCTACGTTTAAATGGGAAGTATCAGTGTAAACTTAATGAGATACTTTCTTCCTTTTGTATTGTGGTAAAATGCAAAATTTACCATTTGAACCATTTTTAAGTGTACAGTTCAGTGCCCCGTTTTGTGTAGCTGAGCTGTGTCTGCACTGTGAGAACACCATTATATGCTGCAGTCTGCCTTTTAACTCTTACTTAGTCTGAACTCCTCAGGGAAATGCATATTCAATACTCATTACCATTCCTTATGTCATTGTCTGTCATTTTGGTTGTCTTGCTCATTTGCTCATAGATCATTCAGAAAGGGCTTGTGAGGGTAATAGTCCCTGAGTGAGTGATGACAGTTTATTGGCAGCCCTTCATTTGAAAGTCCATTTGGATAAAATTCTAGGTCATATCTTGTTTTTTAGTGTGTTTAAGTATCTTCTTTTTGGCATAAAGCATTACTGTCAATGTCTGATTGTAACATGGTTTTCTTTCCCTCATGAATGCCTTGTTCTCTTTGTCTGGAGCCTATGGGATTTTCCCCCCCAATTTTTCTTCAGCGTCACCACACTGTGTTTGGGTGTTGGTTGTTCTGGATCAGTATTCCCAAGTACGTGGTGTGTTTCTTTAGTATGTAGTGTAAGATCTTTTCTTATTCTCAGTTTCAGGAAAATTAAAGTTTTAGTGTTCTGTCCCTTTGGGTTTTTTCCTTTGGAGACTATGTTTTTATAGCTCTTCACATCTATCACTTCTGCTTGGGTTCTTCTCTCTCTTTATGTTTGATCTTTAAACCTCTCACGCTTTTTTTTTTTTTTTTAAATTTTTTTTCTTTTAAGATGTTATTTTTACTCACTAGGAATTCTTGTTCTAATTTAGTTTTTTTCTGAAATTGCTTTTTCTGAGTTTTAATAACCAATTTCTGAATATTTTTCTAATTTCAGTTTTAAATTTTTTTTATTTTTTTATATTTTTATAAGTATATAATGTATTTTTAGCCCCAAGGGTACAGGTCTGTGAATCGCCAGGTTTACACACTTCACAGCACTCACCATAGCACATACCCTCCCCAGTGTCCATAACCCAATGACCCTCTCTTGACCCCCTGTCCCCCCAGCAACCCTCAGTTTGTTTTGTGAGATTGAGTCTCTGATGGTTTGTCTCCCTCCTGATCCCATCTTGTTTCATTTATTCTTTTCCTACCCCCCCAAACACCCCACATTGCATCTCCACTACCTCATATCAGGGAGATCATATGATCGTTGTCTTTCTCCCATTGACTTATTTCGCTAAGCATAATACCCTCTAGTTCCATCCACGTCGTCGCAAATGGCAAGATTTCATTTCTTTTGATGGCTGCATAGTATTCTAGTGTGTGTGTGTGTGTGTGTGTGTGTGTGTGTGTGTGTATACCATATCTTCTTTATCCATTCATCTGTTGATGGACGTCTAGGTTCTTTCCATAGTTTGGCTATTGTGGACATTGCTGCTATAAACATTTGGGTGCATGTACCCCTTCGGATCACTATGTTTGTATCTTCAGGGTAAATACCCAGTAGTGCAATTGCTGGGTCATAAAGTAGCTCTATTTTCAACTTTTTGAGGAACCTCCCTGCTGTTTTCCAGAGTGGTTGCACCAGCTTGCATTCCCACCAACAGTGTAGGAGGGTTCCCCTTTCTCGACATCCTCACCAGCATCTGTCATTTCCTGTCTTGTTAATTTTAGCCATTCTGATTGGTGTGAGGTCGTATCTCATTGTGGTTTTGATTTGTATTTCCCTGATGCCGAGTGATGTGGAGCATTTTTTCATGTGTCTATTGGCCATCTGGATGTCTTTGCAGAAATGTCTGTTCATGTCCTCTGCCCATTTCTTGATTGGATTATTTGTTCTTTGGGTGTTGAGTTTGCTAAGCTCTTTATATATTTTGGATACTAGTCCTTTATCTGGTATGTCGTTTGCAAATTTCTTCTCCCATTCTGTCAGTTGTCTTTTGGTTTTGTTAACTGTTTCCTTTGCTGTGCAAAAGCTTTTGATCTTGATGAAGTCCCAATAGTTCATTTTTGTCCTTGCTTCCCTTGCCTTTGGCGATGTTCCTAGGAAGAAGTTGCTGCGGCTGAGGTCAAAGAGGTTGCTGCCTGTGTTCTCCTTAAGGATTTTGATGGATTCCTTTCTCACATTGAGGTCCTTCATCCATTTTGAGTCTATTTTCGTGTGTGGTGTAAGGAAATGGTCCAATTTCATTTTTCTGCATGTGGCTGTCCAATTTTCCCAACACCATTTATTGAAGAGGCTGTCTTTTTTCCATTGGACATTCTTTCCTCTTTGTCAAAGATTAGTTGACCGTAGAGTTGAGGGTCTATTTCTGGGCTCTCTATTCTATTCCATTGATCTATGTGTCTGTTTTTGTGCCAGTACCATACTGTCTTGATGATGACAGCTTTGTAATAGAGCTTGAAGTCCGGAATTGTGATGCCACCAACTTCGGCTTTCTTTTTCAATATTCCTTCGCTATTCGAGGTCTTTTCTGGGTCCATATAAATTTTAGGATTATTTGTTCCATTTCTTTGAAAAAAATGGATGGGATTTTGATAGGGATTGCATTAAATGCGTAGATTGCTTTAGACATTTTCACAATGTTTGTTCTTCCAATCCAGGAGCATGGAACATTTTTCCATTTCTTTGACTCTTCCTCAGTTTCTTTCATGAGTACTTTATAGTTTTCTGAGTATAGATTCTTAGCCTCTTTGGTTAGGTTTATTCCTAGGTATCTTATGGTTTTGGGTGCAACTGCAAATGGGATTGACTCCTTAATTTCTCTTTGTTCTGTCTTGTTGTTGGTGTATAGAAATGCAACTGATTTCTGTGCATTGATTTTTATATCCTGACACTTTACTGAATTCCTGTACAAGTTCTAGCAGTTTTGGAGTGTAGTCTTCTGGGTTTTCCACATACAGTATCCTATCATCTGCAAAGAATGATAGTTTGACTACTTCTTTGCCGATTTGGATGCCTTTAATTTCGTTTTGTTGTCTGATTGCTGAGGCTAGGACTTCTATCTAGTACTATGTTGAATAGCAGTTGTGATAATGGACATCCCTGCTGCATCCCTGACCTTTGAGGAAAAGCTTTCAGTTTTTCTCCATTGAGAATGGTATTTGCGGTGGGTTTTTCATAGATGGCTTTGATGATATTGAGGTATGTGCCCTCTATCCCTACACTTTGAAGAGTTTTGATCAGGAAGGGATGCTGTACTTTGTCATATGCTTTTTCAGCATCTATTGAGAGTATCATATGGTTCTTGTTCTTTATTTTTTTTTAAGATTTTATTTATTTATTTGAGAGAGAATGAGTGAGAGAGGGCATGAGAGAGGAGAAGGTCAGAGGGAGAAGCAGACTCCCCAAGGAGCTGGGATCCCAGTGCAGGACTCGATCCTGGAAGTCTGGGATCATGACCTTAGTCGAAGGCAGTCGCTCAATCAACTGAGCCACCCAGACGCCCTGTTCTTTCTTTTATTAATGTATTGTATCACATTGGTTGATTTGTGGATGTTGAACCAACCTTGCAGCCCTGGAATAAATCCCACTTGGTCGTGGTGAATAATCCTTTTAATGTACTGTTGGATCCTGTTGGCTAGTATTTTGGTGAGAATTTTCGCATCTGTGCTCATCAAGGATATTGGTCTGTAATTCTCTTTTTTGATGGGATCCTTGTCTGGTTTTGGGATCAAGGTGATGCTGGCCTCATAAAATGAGTTTGGAAGTTTTCCTTCCATTTCTATTTTTTGGAACAGTTTCAGGAGAATAGGAAT
Organism: Lontra canadensis; assembly: GCF_010015895.1. NCBI lineage: Eukaryota > Metazoa > Chordata > Mammalia > Carnivora > Mustelidae > Lontra > Lontra canadensis. The sequence continues at coordinate 105,294 of NW_022631248.1, forward strand.
TAGTTCTTCTTTAAATGGTTGGTAGAATTCCCCTGGGAAGCTGTCTGGCCCTGGGCTTTTGTTTGTTTGGAGATTTTTGATGACTGTTTCAATCTCCTTACTGGTTATGGGTCTGTTCAGGCTTTCTATTTCTTCCTGGTTCAGTTGTGGTAGTTTATATGTCTCTAGGAATGCGTCCATTTCTTCCAGATTGTCACATTTGTTGGCATAGAGTTGTTCATAGTATGTTCTTATGATTGTTTGTATTTCTTTGGTGTTGGTTGTGATCTCTCCTCTTTCATTCCTGATTTTATTTATTTGGGTCCTTTCTCTTTTCTTTTTGATAAGTCTGGCCAGGGGTTTATCAATCTTATTAATTCTTTCAAAGAACCAGCTCCTAGTTTCGTTGATTTGTTCTATTGTTTTTTTGGTTTCTATTTCATTGATTTCTGCTCTGATCTTTATGATTTCTCTTCTCCTGCTGGGTTTAGGCTTTCTTTGTTGTTCTTTCTCCAGCTCCTTTAGGTGTAGGGTTAGGTTGTGTATTTGAGGCCCTTCTTGTTTCTTGAGAAAGGCTTGTACCACTATATATTTTCCTCTCAGGACTGCCTTTGCTGTGTCCCACAGATTTTGAACCGTTGTGTTTTCATCATCATTTGTTTCCATGAATTTTTAAAATTCTTCTTTAATTTCCTGGTTGACCCATTCATTCTTTAGGAGAATGTTGTTTAGTCTCCATGTATTTGGGTTCTTTCCAAAGTTCCTCTTGTGATTGAGTTCTAGCTTCAGAGCATTATGGTCTGAAAATATGCAGGGAATGATCCCAGTCTTTTGATACCGGTTGAGACCTGATTTATGACCCAGGATGTGATCTATTCTGGAGAATGTTCCATGTGCACTAGAGAAGAATGTGTATTCTGTTGCTTTGGGATGGAATGTTCTGAATATATCTGTGATGCCCATCTGGTTCAGTGTGTCATTTAAGGCCTTTATTTCCTTGTTGATCTTTTGCTTGGATGATCTGTCCATTTCACCGAGAGTGTTAAAGTCCCCTACTATTATTGTATTATTGTTGTGTTTTTTTTGATTTTGTTATTAATTGGTTTATAAAGTTGGCTGCTCCCATGTTAGGGGCATAAAATATTTAAACTTGTTAGTCTTCTTGTTGGACAGACCCTTTGAGTATGATATAGTGTCCTTCCTCATCTCTTATTATAGTCTTTGGCTTAAAATCTAATTGATCTGATATAAGGATTGCCACCCCAGCTTTCTTCTGATGTCCATTAGCATGGTAAATTGTTTTCCACTCCCTCACTTTAAATCTGGAGGTGTCTTCGGGTCTAAAATGAGTTTCTTGTAGGCAGCATATTGATGGGTTTTGTTTTTTTTATCCATTCTGATACCCTGTGTCTTTTTTTTTTTTTTAAGATTTTATTTATTTATTTGACAGAGAGAGATCACAAGTAGGCAGAGAGGCAGGCAGAGAGAGAGGAAGGGAAGCAGGCTCCCTGCTGAGCAGAGAGCCCGATGCGGGACTCGATCCCAGGACCCCGAGATCATGACCTGAGCCGAAGGCAGCGGCTTAACCCACTGAGCCACCCAGGCGCCCCTCTGTGTCTTTTGATTGGAGCATTTAGCCCATTTACATTCAGGGTAACTATTGAGAGATACGAATTTAGTGCCATTGTATTGCCTGTACAGTGACTGTTACTTTATATGGTCTCTGTTCCTTTCTGATCTACTACTTTTAGGGTCTCTCTTTGCTTAGGGGACCCCTTTCACTATTTCCTGTAGAGATGGTTTGGTGTTTGCAAATTCTTTTAGCTTTTGTTTGTCCTGGAAGCTTTTTCTCTCTCCTTTTTTCAATGATAGCCTAGCTGGATATAGTATTCTTGGCTGCATGTTTTTCTCGTTTAGTGCTTTGAATATATCATGCCAGCTCTTTCTGGCCTGCCAGGTCTCTGTGGATAAGTCTGCTGCCAATCTAATATTTTTACCATTGTATGTTACAGACTTCTTTTCCCGGGCTGCTTTCAGGATTTTCTCTTTGTCACTAAAACTTGTAAATTTTACCTGTTCTTATTGATTTTGAGGGGGGTTCTCTGCACCTCCTGGATTTTGATGCTTGTTCCCTTTGCTGTATTAGGGAAATTCTCTCCAATAATTCTCTCCAATATACCTTCTGCTCCCCTCTGTCTTTCTTCTTCTTCTGGAATGCCAATTATTCTAATGTTTCATCTTTTGGTGTCACTTATCTCTCAAATTATCCCCTCGTGGTCCAGTATTTGTCTCTCTTTTGCTCAGCTTCTTTATTCTCTGTCATTTGGTCTTCTATATCACTAATTCTTTCTTCTGCCTCATTTATCCTAGCAGTAAGAGTGTCCATTTTTGATTGCACCTCATTAATAGCTTTTTTGATTTCAACTTGGTTAGATTTTAGTCCTTTTATTTCTCCAGAAAGGGCTTTTATCTCTCCAGAGAGGGTTTCTCTAATATCTTCCATGCCTTTTTCAAGCCCGACTAGAACCTTGAGAATCGTCATTCTGAACTCTAGATCTGACATATTACCAATGTCCATATTGATTAGGTCCCCAGCTTTCAGTACTGCCTCTTGTTCTTTTTTTTTGTGGTGAGTTTTTCCACTTTGCCATTTTGTCCAGATAAGAATATATGAAGGAGCAAATAAAATAACTAAAAGGGTGGCAAAGACCCCAGGAAAATGTGCTTTAACCAAATCAGAAGAGACCCCAAATCGTGGGAGGGAGAAAGGGGATAAAAAGAAGTTCAGGGAAAAAAAAAAATTAAAAAAGGAAACAAATAAAGAAAAATATAAAAAAGAAAAAAAAAATATATATATTAGACTGTTGACTAGAACAGGGTCACCCACTTAATTTTGGGAGTATTTTGGTCTCTTAGAAGGAACTACCTCCCAAAATTTTAAATAATGAAAAACATATATAAGGGTAAACACAATGAAGGGATGGAGTATACCTATAAAGATGAAAAAAGAATTTTTTTAATTTCTAAAAAAGGATTTGATAAAGTAAGTTGGTTGGGAACATAAAGAAAAAGTGGAGAGAATTTGTGCGGGCTGGAGACTAGAACAAGCCCAGAGCTAGATTTAGGGAATATTTTGATCTATTAGAAGAAGTTGTACCCCAAATTTTTTAGAAGAAAAAGTCCTATGTGTATATAAAAAACAAAGTTAGATATAATGGATAAAATATGACTATAATAATAAGTTTCAAAAAAGATTATTTTTTTTAATGAAAGGTATTATTAAGATAAACTAGTTAAAAGAGGAAAGGGTAAAAGTTTAAAAAAAAATTAGCAGAAAAAAATTAAAAAAAAAATTAATTAACTGCAAGACTAAAGGATCATGGGGAGAAAGCCATGAATTCCATGCTTTGCTTTCTCTTCCTCTGGAAATCCGCTGTTCTCCTTGGTAAGTGAACTTGGTCTTGGCTGGATTTCTTGTTGATCTTCTGGGGGAAGGGCCTGTTGTAGTGATTCTCAAGTGTCTTTGCCTGAGGCAGAATTGCACCGCCCTTACCAGGGGCCTGGGTAAGTAATCAGCTGGGGTTTGCGCTCGCTCGGGTTTGCTTTCGGGAGCTTTTGTTCCCTGAGCGCTATCCGTAGAGTCCGGAGGACGGAAATGAGAATGGCGGCTTCCTAGTCTCCGGCCCGGAGGAGCCCAGAGCCCGGGGCCCCACTCCTCAGTGCGCCCTCAGAGAACAGCGCCCAATTGCTCCCGTCACCCTGGCCTCCGGCCGTGCTCCGAGCTGACCGAGCCTGAGACCGGTTCAAGGTAACCCGCGTTTAGAGCTCACTCCTCGGCTCTGTCTCTGTAGCCGGCTTCCCCGTTCTAATACCTGTGAGCTCTGCGACTCTCAGACACCCCCGATCCTTCTGTGACCCTGCGGGACCTGAGGCCACGCTGACCCCGCGTGCGCTTCACCCCGGTTAAGCCTCTGGAGCGATGTCCCTCAGCGGAACAGACATTTAAAAGTCCTGATTTTGTGCTCCGTTGCTCCGCCGCTTGCCGGGAGCCGGCCCCTCCCCCCGCGGTCTATCTTCCGGTCGCTTTGGATTCACTTCTCCACTAGTCCTACCTTTCAGAAAGTGGTTGGTTTTCTGTTTCTAGAATTGTTGCTCTTTTTCTCTTCCATCTCCTGTTGGATTTGTAGGTGTTCGCAATGGGTTGATAAGCTATCTAGCTGATCTCCCGCTACCTGATGTCGTCTCAGCCTGCTACTTCTCCGCCATCTTCTAATTTCATTTTTTTTTAAGATTTTATTTGAGACACAGGTAGTGAGAGAGTGCAAGTGGAGTGAGGGGCAGGGGGAAAAGCAGGCTCCCCGCTGAGCAGGGAGCCCCATGCGGGGCTCGATCCCAGGACCTGAGATGAATCATGAGATGAGATCATGACCTGAGCCGAAGGCAGACGCTTAACAGACTGAGCCACCCAGGTATTCCTTCTAATTTCATTTGAACATATTTTATGTCACTTTCTTGATGTATTCTAATTTGTTTCGAGGTATTCAGTTACACTTTTCACTGGTTTTCTGAGCATATCTCTCTGGTATGCTTTGTTGTCTGTAGGGATTGTATTTGCTACTCAGGCGCTTTTTCCTTATAATAATGTTGTATGGGATTTTATATAGATTATCTTCTCTTGCCTATTTTTTCTTTTAAAGATTTTATGTATTTATTCGACAGATAGAGATCACAAGTAGGCAGAGAAGCAGAGAGAGAGAGAGGAGGAAGCAGGTCCCCCGCCAAGCAGAGAGCCTGATGTGGGGCTTGATCCTAGGACCCTGGGATCATGACCCGAGTTGAAGGCAGAGGCTTTAACCCACTGAGCCACCCAGGTGCCCCTTCTCTTGCCTATTTTTTTTTTTCCTCTTGCCTATTTTTATATGAAATTACTTTTGCTGTTTTTTTACAAGGGATGTGGGTCAGGGCAGCTTTTCTAACTGTATTTATTCTCTATACCTTCTTCTTCTCTTTTGGGTGGAGTCTAAAGAAACAGGGCAGCTTACTTTCTGAGATCTGGTTCTGCTCCCCTATTGCTGATGCTGATTATGGCGGGGTATCCTTGGCAATCAGATGCCCTGTTGCTTCCTCTGCTTCCCTTGCACAGATCCCAATACCAAATTGATCTTGTTGTTAGTTTGTCCCTGCCTGTTTGTGTATTATGGGGTTTGGTGGGGGGTACTTTCATACGTGGTTTGTTTGTAGATGTTTACCTTGGTTTTTCTGTGCTGGTTGCTATGTTTGTGTATGGTGGTAGCAGGGAGAAGAGAATGGGTGGGATATGAAGAGACTGAAAAATTATCATTGTTCTGCCATCTTGCCTGAATCTGCTGGGATAGCCACTGGTTTTTAGTTTGGATGTAGTCTGGGTTAAATTATGAGTCTGTTGTTTTATAGCTTCTGAATTTAGCCTCCTGTTCATTGTATGATTAAAAAAACAATTACGATACACACTTTAAAAATGTGTTTATTGATGTCTTTCATAATACTTTTTCTTTTGGGTCCTAACTTAATGAATAATATTCTTAAAGATTTTTTTTTTAAGGAGTTTATTTATTTACAAGAAAGAGAGCATGAGCAAGCATGAGCAGTGGGGAGGGGCAGGGAGAGAGGGACAAACTGATTGCCTGCTGAGCACAGAGCCCAATGGTGGGGCTCAATCCCAGGACCCTGAGATCGTGACCTGATTTCTTAATTTTCTACCATTCATGTACTAGAATTAATATCACTTAGACTTGATATTTTCTTTAATGTATTGCTGGAGTCTACTGTCTAACAGTTCATCAGGATTTTTATTTTATTGATGAATATGCTTTGCCCATTTTCATTGTATTCTAAACATTTTTCAAGTTCATCTTCAATGCCATTGACTTGGGTTTCTGCAGTTTGATTTGACTTGATGCGTCTGATATGGCTTTAGTTTGGTAAGGTGGGCTCTTCAGTTTCTGTTCTTAGTTCTACCAGATCCATATTAATCTCACCTGATTTTATTTCTTCTTTAATCTTATGTTTCTTAGAAGCTACATTCTCTTTAATTATATTGAGAATACGAAACAGTTTGTGTGTTAATTTTCTTTTGATGCCCAAGGTAGCCCTCCACGTTATATTTTTTTATCTGCCTTTTGCATAATCTCTTTCAGCATCATCCCCCCACCTTTGCCAATTCTGCCTTCATGAGGGGGACTCTTGCTGAACAAATTGGGAGAGGTGAGGGTTCCATCTAAGCCTGCTGTTTGCCTGGAATTGGTCAGTCGTGGATATATTAGATCTCTTGCTTACGTATGTTCAGTTCCTCCCTTAGCACGAGAGAGGAAAGTTGGATAGCAGCCAATATTAAGATTTTATTTATTTTAGAGCAGAGAAAGTGCGAGTACGAGGAGGGAGGAGCAGAGGGAGAGGGACAAGCAGACTCTGGGCTGAGCATGAGCCTGATGCGGGGCTGGATGTCAGGGTCCTGAGATCAAGGGGCTGAACCAGAATCAAGAGGTGGCTGCTTCACTGACCGTGCCCCCAGCGTCTCACTTTCGTCTTGCTTCAGATAGAGGTTTTCGGAGGATTGGGAGGAGAGCATGTGGAGTGGTACTCACTGTAGCCTTTATGGGGTGGCTGAGTTGTGGCAGCTAAACTCTTACTGAATTAGTTGATCCCTTTTGTGGTAGGGGCCTGTCTGGCAGGGATTCCTCTCAGCCCAGACCATTCCTTGTGTGTTACGCTTCTGCCTGCCTAGGTTGACCCACGTACCTGGAAAAAGTAAAACAATCCCCCGTCTTCAACCTCACCCTTACTGTCATTCTGAGGAGAGTTAATGGCTCCAATTATGAGTGCTTCCTGCTTCTTCTGGGGCCCACTTTCTCCTGTAATCCCCTTTCTCCAGGTTAAGAATTGGTGGCGTTCTTCAGAACTCTCATTTTATACCTCCTTTGCTTTCTCTCACTTAGAATTGTATCCCATTTCATTGTTCTTCGGTTTCGTCTTGGGTCTTACTGTACCTGGTATATAGCCTCCAACGTTCATAGAATGGGTGGTTTCTATATTGTATTAAAACACAAATTTCCCTCTTTGTATTTGTTTGGGTTTTAGAGAGAAGAGTTATGTGAACAAGTAAGTGCGCCCTCTCCCAGAAGTAGTTCTACCCAAGTAGGAGTGAGCCAGTCAGAATCTTACTTTTGGGGTATATATGGAAAAAAAAAATCAGGCAGGCAGCAGCTGGTATGTCCTGAGAAATTCTGTGATAGAGGCCAAAATTATGACAACAACATTCATAAGGTTTCTAAGAAAAGGTATGAAGAGTTGGAGGATAAGGTCACCAGCTGGTGGAGGGAGAAGTGGGTCTACAGAAACAGACCCACATAAAGCAGGGGAGTCTTATCAGCGGAGGGCACTGAGTGACCCACGAACCCCACTGTTCCTCCAGTCTCAGAGGCCTGGTCACATGCCGAGTCCCAGTCTTAGATTTCAATGAGATGCCATCTTGTCTTCTTCCTTCGGCCACTCTAGGTTGGTGACTGCATCTTAAAATCAAGAGAGCCTAAGGAAACTAGATGCTTTTAATTTTACTCTGGGAAGGAAGATCCCAGGCCACCCATGCATGTGGTGGGGGGAGGTGAGTAGATCGCGGTTTTGAGAAAAATGAGGAATTGCAGTCATCATAAAGAAGTGAGAGAAAAAACTGACAAGGAACAATTGCTGAGTAGCATGGGGAGTCCAGCTGTGGTTGGGAACCATGAATTTCTAGTAGTAGTATTCTGTGTGGTCGTTGGATTTTCTCCAGGAATAGGACTGTAGGAACCAACAAGCTGGGTAGCTGGAAGGAAGGATCATGGACTAGGTGGGACGAGGGTGCGGAGTCTGGGCTGGGTGGGGCTGGTGCTCTATCATGGGTCTAGTCTGAACAGAGTAGAAATGAAAGGGTGGGGATTCTGATGGGGAGAAAACAGATAGTGGTCGGGGATTAGAGGGCTTGCTGAAACGGAAGACTTAAGTAGTAATGAGAGGAGGGCGTGGGTAAGATCCAGGAGGTGAGGAAGTTGCAAAGGCATATGGGATATGTAAGATTGAAGGAAGTGGAAGGGCTTTAGATTGGGCCCATCCTCAGTGTGGCCCTGTAAGAACTGTTGATTTTCTGTTGCATTTGGACCGCTCACTCAATGATGTAATAATTAAGGTAATAATAAACACTTCTCAAGATTTTACAAGGTTACTTTATAGATGGCAGAATTAAAAAAAAAAAGTAGTAAGCAGAGTGTTTATTTTTTTAAAATTACTTAAAAAAGGTTGTTTACAGAGATGTGGATTTACATAACTTGGCGACAACATTTTAAAAATGTACAGGCTATTTCATATTATTGCACTTACTCTTCCATAATATATAAGGCATTTTATTTTACATAAATAAAGGATAATGTAGAATATCATACAACAGGTGTGGTGCCAATTAAGTCAACCATAAAATTAAATGAGATGTGTTTCGGAGGACAGAAATGCAATCCAACTTATTTCAATCTTCACAGAATATCCTTGCAACTACAGTTTACTTGTTACAACACGTATTTACCCTCATAGCTTATTGTGGATGACTGATGCATTAGAAAACTGAAACAATGAAAGTTTTAGTAGGATAATAGAATACCATTAGTGCTCACTTCAGGAAGTGTGGGGATTAGACTCATTAGAAATACTAGTCATGCCTTGAACACTGAAGACAAATAAGTAGCTTTCGATCTGAGGGTCAGAGATAGTTTAGCCTTTTGCTTTCTCCCTTAAGTTCCAACTGTTGGCCAGGGAAACCCTTCTGGCAAGATATACTAGAAGTGATGACTTTAGCCTACTTCAGTGAGTGAAAGGTCCACCCTTGTCCTTTTCAGAGAAGATGATCAGAGACTCGGAAGGAGACTGTTCCATTGCGCTGAACTGCTCTAGAAATTCCGGTCTGTTCACATAGGACTGTGAATTTCTTACTAGGAGGCACAGCTGGAAGAGTGGAGGCAAATATTCTTACCACTTAGGCAAGAAAGCAGAAACCACACCCCTGACCCCAGAGACTTAAAAACAATCTAGCATGCACCTTGCACTGACTGCCTACAGAATCCTACCAGGAAGTGTAGTGAAAAGTAGAAGTTACATGAGTCATGTCTTTCTAGCTAACTCTTGTACTACATTCTCTTCTGTATAACCTGTTTAAAAAAAATGAGAAGTCTGGGCTCACACCAGCCAGATACTTCATTCTCATCCGAGAGACCCCTGTGGGCCAACTCGGCAGAGGTTTTATGGTAAGGGAGGAGTCCCTCGGAAAACGATGTACAAAGGTGACAGCGCGAGCATCTCCGTGATGGGGGCAGGGGCGGGTGTACAGTGACCTCACTTCTGTTCTCTAAGCCACAGATCCAGGCTGCAGGTTACTGAAGGAAGCGTCCAGCACAAAACCTGGGCGGCGTCCCGCACGCAGTTTGGCGTCCTCACCCGTAGTCCCAGGACTGGAGCAGCTGGTCTGGGTCCCTCTCGGGTCGGGGTTGTGCAACACAGTTCTGTTTCTTTACCTTGAAAGAGTGACTCACCCGCATTCCCCGTTGTCTTCTTTTTACATTTTGGTAAGTGAAGCTGACGGAGGTTTGGAATTTAAGAAAAGAAGGTGCAGTACGAAGGAGAGGAGCCAGTTTTGGGACCGGGAGCAAGAGCACACTGACTGGGAGCGGCTACGGGGAGAAGTCATGCTTTGACAGGAGAGCAGCCGGGACCAGCTTCACGGGCAGTGTGAGTCACGCCAGTCTTCTGCAGGGAACAGTTTGGGCCAAAGGAAGAATTTGCAAAACAGGAAAACACCAGCAGCAAGCAGTCCCTGCAGGGGCGTCGTCACAGCCAGGTCAGGAAGGTGGGCTGGTGCTTAGAAAGGGGCCGTTTCTTAAGCTTGTTGGCCAGGGGGAAAACCAACCAACCAAAGTCCCAAAAGGATGATTTTTAAGCTCTGCCCTTTGGATTGTAAATGTAATGCCTATGTTTATAAATCCAAGGATGCTAAAAAGATTACTAAAAATTTAGCTCAGTGTTGGGAGTGCATGAAATATAGAAATGGAAACCCAGTGACTATAGTATTTCTGCCCACTCCTGTGTTGACTGGTCTTGAATTCAAGCACTTACTCAAGACAAGTTCCGAACCATGTGCAAGGTGCTTTCAGAGCTGGAACCCGCTGCTCGTTCTAAGCAGCAGAGTTCATGGCTAGTTAGTACGGTTTATCAGAACAGCGTTTCTGTAAAATAGCCTTACGACTTACACTTTCAGATCACGATCAACACTTCATGATGATCAGTAACCCACGGAGTGAACCCTGCAGCCACACAGTGCACAGGACACTCACTAAAAAAATACCACTTTCCGGATTTTGCTTTTTCATTTTTGGATAATTCCTGAGCTCAGCTTAACTGTTAGGTCAGAACTGATTTTTTTAAGTCTCACTTTCTTTTCACCATAATGTACAGACCTACAGCTCCTTCCACTGAATGTGCCTGAAAGCATTCTCTTACTTACAAAATTATATAAAACTGTAGTCCTTTATTTGTGACATTCGCGTCGCCCCTCAGACTTGGTTGGCTCCCTCACTACCAGGATTAGGTCTGCTGAGCGAGGAGGCAGGAAGGACGCGAAGGTCTTAAGTAAATATTTTGAATGAAGAAGGGCATGCCACATCTTGTGTCCCCATCAATAAACACAAAAAGGGAGGGAAGAGGCACCGGAAAAAAAGGATCCCTCCTGGCCTCGGTCATCCGGGTAGAAGGCTTCCAGAGGTCAGCGCCATTGCCGTCGCACACACAAGAGGTCAGCTCCACAAAGATGTAAAAACCTGGAGATTTCTGTTGTCCTTGCCTATACCAAGGTTCCTGTGCTGTTTTAGGAACCCAGTGTTGAAAGAAGTTGTTCTGATTTGCTAAAGTAAGGGAACTGAGAAAAGGAGGTGGTTGTTAAAAAATGTAACAAGCCCCACTCGTGAGCGTCACTCCTGGTGCCTGTTTCAGGAAGAATTCCTGTGCTTCCGAATCAGCAACTGCACGGGTCCCTCCGGGACTGACTTCATAATAGTCCAGGCATCAAAGTGCATGAGCCCCACCAGGGGTTTCCCGTTAATGGCAAGAATTTCATCTCCGGCTTCGATTGTTCCCGCTTGTTCGGCTGCTCCACCTGTGAGAATAAACAGACAGCAATGCCGGGGCAACCTCGCAGGATTTCAGGTAAATTCTGGGCGAGCTAAAAACTCAAATGAGAAAAATCTCTGAACGACACGCCCATGATTCTTAGGAAAGGGAAACAGTCCTTAAAACACACAGAGCGTATACCCATGAAAAGAAATTTAGCTATGTAAAAATACTCAAATTCCCTCAAACACGCTATGGACTAGGAGAAGGCAAATTTCAACATATATAATCAAAATCCAGACGGACAGTTGACGCAGGAAAACAGGTTCCGCCTCTATCCGGTATACTGTGACGGCCCCCCGGTGCCTATGGAGAATACTTACACGGCCCTACGTACTTCCCCATCACCGCTGTCTGTACGACAAGCTTGTGGGTGTGCTACATATACCACATATGGATACTCTTAATACTATGACATTACATAGAATATGACATACAGTAGATTTTTCTATGTACTGGTATTAGTATAATAATACTTTTTAGAAAATTGTTTAGAATTAGCATGTGTGAGAGCTGGGGGGTGAGCGGCAGAGGGGGAGAGAGAATTTGCAAGCTGACTCCCTGCTGAGCGTGGACCCCCCCCCCCCCCACAGGGGGCTCCATCTCAGGACCCTGAGATTAGGAACTGAGCCGAAATCAAGAGTCAACTGCTTAACCAGCTGAGCCACCTAGGCATCCCCAGGATAATTATACTTTTAATATAATTGTTTAGCTTGAGAACCTGAAGAGATTTGTGAGAACTGTCCAAGATCATAAAATGACTGATCAAGTTCATAAAGAGACCTCTTATCTACCACATGTTTCAATCATCTTTACTGCTCTCAGCATCCTTTCCTGAAGTCCTGTAATTGAAGTCTAGTATTCGAAACGAATACTATCTCGGTCCATGGTAATTACCCTGACAGGCAATTCTTGATGGCACTGGCTTGGTATGTTTACATCAGTCCCAGCTAACATTAGTTACGAACATGGAGTTTGGGCTCTGGTGTAGAGGTTAGGGATGCTGACCCTGGCGCCTGACTGCCTAGGTCCAAGCCTCGTTTTGCCCCTTCTGTCCGTGTGACCTTCGGTGCTTGTGTAATTCCCCCGTGGCACACACCGTCTTTTGTGAAACAGGGATAATCGTACCTATTTGATAGGATTATTGGGGGGGGGCAACAGGAGTTCAAACACGTAAAATACAACAGGGTTGACATACAGTACACCCTGTATGTGACAGAATGCAAACGTTTTCTAAATGGAAGGCACAGGCACACACAGGAGAGAGCCGCCTGGCTTTTCCAGGGCATTACCTTTGTATACTCTCTTAATGAACAGGGGCCCGTCTCCCGCCGTTGAGGATTTCCCTCCGTCCAGACTCAATCCCAGCCCAGCGGAGGTCTTCAGCACTTCGACACACAGCGCATCGTGTGAAGGAAGGCTTCTCCCTGCAGCAACGACATTTGGAAGGATGGAAATGACAAGGACACTCATCACCTCCTCTCCCATCCCCCAAGTGTCTTACCCTAGCACCCGAGTCCCATCTACCTCTGAAACCAGCGTGAGGATGGGTCTCTCAGATTTGGAGCTGACCTCGTGGCTGTGTTCCTGCTGTACCTGCACCATTTGCTCTTCGAGGCATTTTCTTTAAAGATTTATGTATTTATTTGAAAGAGCACGTGCACATGAGCAGGGGAAGGGCCAGGGAGAGAGGGAGAGATGCAGACTCCCCGCTGTGCTCAGAGCCCCACGCGGGGCTCGATTCCAGGACCCCAGGATCGTGACCTGAGATGAAATCAAGAGCCGGATGCTCCACGGACTGAGCCATGCAGGCTCCCCTCAGCACTTTCTGGAAGCATGGAGGTGGCTCTGGTGCCCAAGGAGAAACCCTCAAAGGCCAGACTGCTCATGGCAAGCTCCACGCGCTGTGGTGGTGTGTCTCGGTGAAGCCACGCTTGGGGAATCAGATCCGATCTCCTGCCGTGTGTCACAGGCCAGGACTGATAGCCTGCAACACCCTCACAGGAGACTGATTGTGGACCCCAGAGCTCCGCGCCTTCCCCCTTCGGCCGTGCATGCTTATCATGCACCAGCGGCCCTCGCCTCTCTCCATGGCAGGGTGCAGAGTGTGGGAGGCACGTTTCCATGGCGGTGGGTCCTCCACTGCAACCAAAGTGTGCCCGCTCTGTGTGCTGGTTTGGAGAGGCCCGGCTGGGATCCATCCTGAGATCTGAGTAGCGATGGTGAGCTTGCCTCTTACTCCTCTTCCTGACACACTGCGCTGGTGAAGGATTTGAAGAGGTGAGTGGAAAGGCATGCCGAGCTCTCTGGGAGGCAGGGGAGGGACCACAGATTGAACTGCCCCCTTGGGGCTTGAGGCCAAGGTAGCCAGCATCCCTGCCTTTGAACAGAAAGGTCAGTCCATTAGTGTGGCTTAGAGAAGGTCACTCCATGTTCTGCGGGGTCTGAAGGCAATGTGTAGACAGGAGCAGCATGGTTTTCAGTAGGTCAGTCGCTTGCTGGTAAACAGAACAGGCCTATTACAGTAGCTCTCAGCTCTGGCCCGGTTCTATTGAAACCCCTAGGCACCTTAGAAAGCTAGTGACTCAGGACCCCGGCCTCCGCCCTCACCCTTCAGGGTTTCTGATTTCATTGAGCCGGTGAATTTGCTGGGCAGGAGGATGGCCCTGTGCAACCTCCTGCCTCCGTCTCCAAGTGGGATACTCTCAGGGCACGTGAAAGGATAGTTCCTTGGGTTCAGGTGGAGCCCTGGGCAGGGGAATTTTAAGGAATAGGAATATGAAAAAATAAAGTTTAAGTCCTGAAAGTGCTTATGATTTGGTGACTCTGTAGAATCTGGTTCAAGACCAGATGTTCTGAAGGTGTCCCAGGAATACTTAATGATTATAAATAACAGGATAGCCTTCTGTATCCTGAGTACATGAGTCTTAAACATTCTGGAAGTTGCTGGGATTAAGCGCCAAGTGGTTTCCTGTGACGTTAAGTTTCTCGGATCCACTGAGAACATACGAAGTAATGGAGACAGCGCTGGGGCAAAGGTGAGCGTGACACGGTCTGATGACTTAAGGTGTTTACCAATACTGGGAAGGGTTTCAGTCTTCAAGCAGCGCAAAAGCAAGACAACAGAGGAGAAGGGTGAGAATCCTCCAGGCCTGTGGAGGCATCTGGACAAGAAGAGTTTCCCACCTGTTTGGCAGAAATGAGTGCTGTTTTCAGCAAAGCAATCATGGATGGCCCAGGCCACCATGAGGCCAAGTTGAAGAGAGGAATTCAGCTTCCCTTGACTTTATTAGGGAGAGATGTTGAGAAGAAACCAAAGGCCTCCTCAGAAGGAGGAGCTGAAGCCTGAGCTTCCACAGGTTCTTCTTGCTTTCAGGACTGAAGACATTGCTCCTGAACTCCAAGAGAGAAACCACCACAGAGGTCTGAAGTAGTTCTCTTGAAGGCCGCATTCAGCCCAGTGCTTCAGAAATAGAAGTGGTACTTAGTTCTGAGCAAATAGCTCATATGCCTTCCCAGTGAGCCTTGTGATAACAGGATGGACAGCGCTTAGGAAATCCACTTCTGAACCTCTTTATAAGTTCTGTTGGTTAAGGCTAGAGTCTGTTTTCAAACATCTGTGCCTCCTCATTTCCTTATGTTCTTCTAAAACCGGAAAGAATATAAACCCTGGTGTTTTCAAGGACAAACGGTAGTTCTGCAATTTCTGCATACTCTCCATGATTCCCCTTATCACAAGAGTTTTGTGTTTTACCTACTGGCCACTTAAGTCCTAAGAAGATATAGCTGTGAAAGGGCTTCCCTTTCCCTCACAGGCGGAGAAACCGTCAAACAGTCGTTAAGTCTTCAACAGTATGGCTTTCACTACAGGGGGCAGTGGTTTCTAACTTACTAGGAACACTTTTTTCAAGAAGCATCCACAAACATTAGACTTTACTACATTTGATTTCTTATTTCTTCTTTTTTTGAGGGGGGGATGATTTGGGGGGCAGTGGGAAGAGCAGAGGGAGAGAAAGAATCCCAAGTAGGGTCCAAGCCCGGTGTGGAGCCTGATGCAGGGCTCAATCTCACAACTCTGAGATTTTTTTGACCTGAGTCAAAATCAAGAGTCCAATGCTTAACTAACTGAGCCACCCAGGGGCCCCTCCATTTGATTTTGCAGACCCCGAGAGCAGTAGTTAAGTTCCTTTTTGTCCAGCCAGGATCTACTCTGCCGGCTGCCCACTCCCTGCCAGCTGTTGAGCTGGTGTCTTACCTAAACCGGGCTCCAGGGTGCTGGTCTTTCTGGAGAGCGAGCCCTTCCCGTTGGCTTCCTGCCTACTGGAGGGTCTGGGCTGATCGTTCCCTTTCTTGATGACCACGAGGACATCTCTGTGCAGCTGTGCTTGGTGCAGAATCTTGAGGACGTCCCCATGGGCTAAGCCAGCCAGTGAGGCGCCATTGACGGACAGAAGGAAATCCCCTCGGTTCACAGTCCCTTCCTGAGAAGCAGCCCCCTGAGAACACACCCTGTGCACCTGGAGCGAGGAAAGACAAAAGCCAAAGTATTTGGAACCTTCAGTAAAAGCAAGAGGGCCGATGCAAATCTGTAGTAGAGAACTTTCTACAGGCAAGTTTGCAAAATCCTACAAACGTTCACTGAAAGCCTATATGCAGTGAGGGATGGAATTACAAATGTCAGTGCCGGCATCTGAATACAATACATTTTCCCCTCAACTTCTCGCTAGCGTCTAATCTGTGTGTGGCGCTTCGTGGGGCAGAAAGGTCACAAAAACAAACAGGACCTGGTCTGGTCTCACGGGTAATCTCAGAGGCCTTCGAGTGATCTAAAATTGGAGGTGGTTCTTGAGAAGGAAGTAATTTCAGAAGCATATGCAGATCTGGTCAGTTAATTCTAGTGTTTTCCAGTGCTTAAACAAAATGTTCAGGTAAATATGAGGAAACTCCAGAAAACTGTGGTTATATATATTGGCATCGAATAGGTCACTCTGTGGTAAATGTGTGTTATCTTTGCCAGTGACTAGTAATGTCTGTCCCCTACTTTTCCATTTTTGCTCTATTAGGAGGAAACAAACACCAGCGTTCTTAGAACACACGGACAGGATTTTGTCCTCGTCACCTCTGAGGCTGCATCAGGAGTGACCTCCCAGAGAGCATCTTGATGTGGTCACTTACCACAATTGATTTTGGCTCCACGTCTGTCCCTCCTGCCACAGTGAATCCCAGACCTGAGCCTTCTTTTTTATTCAAGACTATGAAGCAAACATCTTCTTTATTCTAGTAAAGAGAAACAGAAAAAAGTCCAGCTGGCCTCTGAATAACCCGGGGGGCGGCTCACCGACCTCTGCTCCATCAAATCTGCAGAGAATGCTGACCCTAAAACTTAACCACTAATAACCTGCCATTGGCTGGAAGCCTTACTCAGAACAGAAACAGCTGGTTAATGCATGTTATACATGTTCTCTGTGTTGTATAAAGCTAGAGAAAAAGGTGATTAAGAAAATCATAAGGAAGGGGCGCCTGGGTGGCTCAGTGGGTTAAGCGTCTGCCTTCGGTTCAGCTCATCATCCTGGGGTCCTGGGATCGAGCCCACATCGGGCTCTCTGCTCAGTGAGGAGTCTGCTTCTCCCTCTGCTTGCCGTTCCCCCTGCTTGTGATTGATCTCTCTCTCTGGCAAATACAAATAAAATCTTAAAAAAAAGGAAAATCATAGAAGAATGCATTTATAATTCTGTAAAAATCTGGTGCATAAGTGGACCTGTGCTATTCAAGAGTCGGCTGTCTGTCCCTCGTGCCAAGGGTTAGGAAGCTCTGATGCAAGTGAGTCCTGGTGCAGGGCCGTCGAGCTGCTCAGCACAAACCCGGTGGTTACTCGGGAGCTTTCGCACAACACTGGAATGGGAAGAGCTTCGTCTCAAGCGTCCTGCACCCCTCCTGGGTGGTGCTGACAGGAAGGCGTTTTGAGGGACACCCTGTAGCTGCAGGTCCGCAGGGTGGACATGAACCAGGACGCAGCAGGGGCAGCGGACAATTTAGGAGCTCTTCCAGGCACCAGAGAATGCCTTCCCAAATCTGAGCAGAGCACATCATCTGATAACGAAGGGGATTCTTTATCGCACAGCTGTGTACGTCTACAGTCGAGCCAAGCCAGTGTCAACAAGAACAGAGAGAAGTAGTGCCAAGAGGAGGCAGGACGAGAGACACTGAGGCCACTGATTTATGTCCCTGTCCTGTCATGTTCAGTTCACTGGATTTCAGGTGCAGGTAAGGAACTATCATAAAATACAAAATATGTTAAAACATATAAACTACCTTAAAACTGTCAACTCTTATCGAGACTAGAACATTCCTAGTAGTGTCCTAGGGTTAAGTAGCAAAAGACTGTCCTATGTTTCAAGCACCAAACAAAAGATATTTTGAAATAAAATACTTCAGATAACTGAGTTGGACTAATTATTCTGAATGGTGACTTCCTTCGCTCCCACACTATCTGATGGAGCACCATCTTAAAGGTCTGCATTGCTAGGTTCCCCACGGAGTGATATACAATCTGTCAGTTCAAGGTGTTCCCAGCCCAGCAAGAGAAAAGAATCTAGTAAGAATAACCCTTCAGTGTTGCTTTGATGAGAAAGAGTGAAAACACTAAACAGAGAGAACCATCTCCGTAGTGTGCTAGGGAGGGAACCCAGTATTTAAAAGAAAAAGAGTTCAGTCCTATTAGTGTGTGCTAAAGCGCAACCCCAAGCATTTTACACCTCCCGAAAGACGTTCATTCAACCCAGATCCCCACAGGCCGACACTAGAATATCGCGCAGACTGACGGTGAAGTCCAGCCGTTTCCGCAGTCAGACCCTGCTTGGTGCAGGGAATGAGGACCAGGCTTTCTCAGTGAAAATGGGAGCATGTGGTCTGGTCAATGACTTCTGTGTAGCTTCTGGGAGGTGATGCCTGATACTAAAATAGTACTTCTCAGAGACTTAAATGCCTTTATGGGAGCAAAGACAATATTTGAAAATGGAATTCTCTTGCATTCCAGGATACAACACCAAAATTTTAATTTACTCAAATTTATTTTCTACTCCTGTTTAAAGATACGAGTGTCAGGCCAAATCTCATCTCTAAGTAGCTCAGCACAGCATCAGGGAAGCTACATGCACTGAGAGCTCCCCAAGGTTTGGGTGTGCTGGGGTCAGAGGGGCCCAACTGATTTTTCTGCCTCTGATCTCTCACAGCGCCTCCATCAGGAAGCCGTGGGAATTGCCGTGCACAGTTCCATTTTTAGCGTCCCCACAAACCACACTCACTACAAAAGCAGGCAGGAAACTTCTGGGGTTGGTGGCATGAGCACATCTCTGCTCACGTGAAAGCAAGTGAAGACTGCAGGATTATAAGGGGGAAAGCCTCGTTCTGATCCAGGCAGGAATGCCCTTCCACAGTAAAACATAGTATGGTCTCGTGCAAAGTGTGGAACCAGAGCCAGGTGAGAGGGGAGGTGGGAGGCCCGAGAGGATGCCCCCCACCTCTCCTGGTGGCACTTGGCATTCTGTCCACATAAAGAGTCTCCCCTTTTGTTTGTGGTCCCTGAAAATGGCATCCCGTTTGTGAGCTGGTTGAGACCTTTTGATTTTCTCCTCCATTTTCTCTAACACTGTAATTTAGTCTGGAGGAAAAGGGACCCGGTGAACCGTGATCCCACCGTGCCACCTGGATTGGAGATGCCAGAACAAGACTTGCAGGAGGGCGACGCTTGCTTATTGTCACAGGTTGAAGGAAGAAGGGAGATGACAGACTAGTCCCTTTTACTAAAAGTGAAAATACTGGATGTCTCGAGGTTCACCGCACAGACCCAAACCAGTGGGCTGAGGACCAGAGGGAGTATAAGCTAAGGGCCACTGTCTCTTCCCCATCCTGGTTCACTCCTCAGTAGATGCCAACAGCACAGCCCTCCTGGGTAATATGAGAATTTCTGGAACAGTGTTCTTGGACTTACTAGTCGAGAAGATTTGTTCATAGTTCCTTCGTTTCTCTAAACAACTATTAGGGTTCAAATCTCTATGGGTAGTCCTGAGAAATTAATGTTCTTCAGCGACACATTCTAGATATGAACCCATGGCTTCAGTTTGTTGAAGGACCTCATCTGTAAGGACCACCGTGTCTCGAACCTCAGGCTTCAGAAGCTCCTGGGCTGCGGGCCCCGGCAGGGCTACACAGACGCGCTAACCCGCGTCCCCAGCAGGTGGCTCCCTTGACAAGTAGTTGAGGTCCAGGGATGCGCTTGTGGTCCTTCCCTCCCATCTCCAAGCCCCGACTTCCGTTCTGAGGACCCTCGGGGGACACACTCCAGACGTGGGGGGTGAGGAAGGCAGCTCGTCACTACTGGGGAGTCACACCAGCAGCTGCGCCTGGATTCCACAAGGCCTACCTAGCTCGAGGAGCGAGCCGCGGAGTGAGACCGCAGTCAGACCCCGCTGAAGAGCTCCCCGCACGGGACCCACTGCAGGTCCCGGGGCTCTCTGGGCTCGGGGGCCCAGTCTGAGTGCGCATGCGCGCGGCCGCTGCTCCCTCGCCCCCACTTGTCCGGTTTCGCTCACCTCCGATTGTGCTTTCGCTTCCTGAATGAGAGTGAGGACGGTAGATGGGGACCCCACTGATGACAGAACAGACTGCACTCTTTGCTGGTCCCCCGCTGAGATGAGAAGCTGATCCAAACTAAAAAATATAAATATATTTGAAGAACATTAAAGAAAAAAAGCGATTTTTCCATTTCATAAGGACATATTTTAAAAGATCTCCTTTCTACCAAATCATGCTCTCTTTCGGTCCTAACAACTCTCCATGCAAACCAAGGGGAATCCTGAGAGCTCTAATAGGAACTTATTCGCTGCCAACAGCTCGGGGAAGGACTATGGCTTCTGGGATCCCTCCAGAATGTTAGGGAACCAATCCTGGAGCTTAAAAGAAAATTTCTGACCCACTAAAAAATATTCTTTAAAATATGTTAGAAATTTTCTGCTGAACTCTGGTCACCTTCAAAGGCCCAGGTTCTCCCCCGAGGTGCATGGTAGGTGCCAAATCCCTTCCAGGCTCCTCTCCTGGGCTACAATCTAGCAAAGACTTTCTCTGCAGGCACTGTATGTTCTAGTATTGACATTAGAAACAAAGGGGCTAAACGTAATGTGGCATCCTGGAAGAGAAAAAGGGGGTTAGTGAAATTTGTTCGGTGAAATCAGAATGAAGTCTGTAGTTTAGTTCATCGTGTTCTGCCAGTGTTAACTCCTTTTGCCAACTGAACCATGAATACGTCCGATGTTCACATCGGGAGGCGCTGGGTGAGGGGTTCTTCACAGGAGCTCTCTGCGTTCTCTCTGCAACTTCCCATAAACCTAAAGCTAGTTCCTACTTCTTTTTGAAACGTTTATTTGAATAAAAGGGGAGAGGCAGATACTTACTTGACTGACCAGCCTTTTCCAGAAGGCAGATCCCGGGTGGTTTCACCCACATGATGGGCTGCACTGGGTCCCCCAGGCTCACTGGCTTTAGGGCTGCTTCTTCCTGGACAGGCCCCATCCCCTGGCTTCATGGGGCATGAAAGGGCGGTGGATCCACCGAGGCCTCCAGCGGGAGAGCCGAGTGACCTCCTGGGGACGATTTCCAGCTCGGTTTTGAAGAGCCCGGCAGTGGGCCTTGCCGGGAAATCCTCGCTGCAGAGCTTGTCCAGGTCTGGCATGCTCAGGGCACGCAGCTCCTGGAGCTTGGAGCGGGACAGGGGCGACGGCTGGGTGTGGCGCACGGAGGACTTGTTCCTCTTGCTGGGAGAGGCTGGAGTCACAGTGGGGGTGGGAATTCCAGAAGATTTCTTTGGGTCCAGGTCGGGGCCCTTGTTCCCAGCCTCTGCTGGGTTCTGCCGGGAGACTGTCAGCGTCGTGCTGGACGGGGACTTGCTCATTTGGGGGATGAGGGTGCTGGCTTCACTTTGGCTTTCGCTGCAGGAACTCAGGCTGCGTCTCAGTAACCTTGCTGTCACGTCAACAGGGTGGCTGAGGCCCCCCGAAACAATGCTGCCAGATGACCGTCTCCCGATGGGAGGCTTGGAGCTTACTGACAAAAAGGGGGACGCCCCAGACTTGGCCACCAGCCGGTCCGAATTGGCCAGGTTCTCAAAAGACTTGATCCTCTGCTTCACAGAGAAAAATGAGGTAGATTCATAGTTCTGCTCAGGGTAGTAATGTCTTCTGGTGACTTTGATTTTGTCTGTGACTAGACAGCTCCTTTCTTGCACTGAAAGGACATCCCCTTCATCTGTGGTCGGAAGGTTCCTCGATGTCTCCAGAAGGGGCTTTACGCTATATACGCCCTGTCCATTAGCCAGGCCAAGGACACTGCCTCTGGTTGCCTTGGCCTCAGGGAGGCCCCCACTTGTTGCAAGGATCTGGCTGTCCCGATGCGAGCGACCTGGGCTGGGCAGGCCATGCCCCTCCCGGCCAAAGTGGCTTGAAAACTGGGCAGGCATGGAGTAGGTCCTGGTCGCCGGCCTTGGTGTGAAGTATGGATGGTCATCTAGTGCTGGGCCCCCTGCTGCACCATTCCTGGGCATCCCTAGGGAGCCTGACGCCTGGCTTGCCTTCGGCTGGGAAGAATCGGCCTTTTTCGCAGGGAGTTGTGGGGAGGAGGAGGAAGAGGCCAGTTTTGCCACGCCGAAAGGTCGCTGGCTTTCCGGCTCCACCTGGGAGGCACGAGATGGGAGCGATGATGGCTGATGTGGGGTCGGCTCCAGGTACTGGTGACAGGGTCTGATTTCACTCTTGTCCTGACAGTTGCTCTGGGCCCAGAACCCTCCTAGTCTGTCACCCTCAGCGGGCTTGTCACCGCAGCCATTCTTTGGCATTCTCTCACAAGAGATTTCCACTATTTTCAGCTGGTTGGTTCTCTCTAGGGGATCGCCAGCAACTATTTTGCTTCCTCTGTCGCAAGTCACCCCTGGTTGGGCTGCCTGCAGTGCCGGATCCGTCTGGCTGGACCCGCGCCTCGCGCTTGGCCCTGGAGGTGGGACGTCCTGCCCGCGGGCGGCTGGGGACGCGCTGCTCCCCGAAGCTGCAGGGGGCGCCCTGCTCTCTGGGCTGCACCGCGGAGACGCGGGGGCGGCTGCGTAAGGGCCGTCAGGCTCCGGGTGGAAAGCCGCCTGCGATCTACGGCATGCGCCTTGCTCAGGAAGGGTCCTGGGGGAGGTGTGGGGCGAAACGGAGGCTGGGATGCTCGTCGCGGACGCGGGGGGCTTCGGCGACCCCGAGGCAGCAGGCGGCCGGCTCTCCAGCACGCACTGCGGGGGGCTGGGGGCTGCTGTGGCGCTCTTCTCCGGCTCCTCGGGCTCGGCAGTGTGGAACCGGGGGGCTGCTCCCTTGGGAAGCGCTCTGTGGGAGGCCTGGGGCGAAATGAGGGGTTTCCTGGGGTCCATCCCACCGGCCTTGGCCGCAGGAGCCGCAGGGGCCTCGGCAGTGACCTTGCTCTTGCTTTTGATGCTCAGTCTCTTCAGCTTAGGGCCGGACTTGGGTTTCTGACCGTTATTTAACAGTGTTTCCACGGAACCTTTTTTAGGTGGGTCTTTATTTTCCAGGCTCACTTTCAGCTGTGGGGGGCTCTGAAGCCCAGCAACCCCCTTTTTGTGGCTGGAACTCGACCCCTGACTTTTGGAGTCAGGACTCCTGGCGGGCACCACGGGCTGCTCCTTTTCCGTTTTGCCCTGCGCGGCCGAGCCGTGGTTATTTTTGTTTATTTCTTTAAACCAGGCCATGATGGGCCTCCGGGAGATCATTTTTGGTTTCTGGAGCGGGTCATCCACGCCCTGACTTTCGGAGACGTGCAGGCTCGTCAAAACGGATTCTCCATTCTTAGGGACATCCGCGCTGAAGGGGGACGGATTTTCAGTGGCATTGACGTTTGTGTCTTGTTTTTTATTGGGCGTTTTGTCACCGAGCAGGTCATGTTCTAGACCGTTTACCACGTTCAGACTGCGGAGAGTGACCGGAAGGCTGTGGAAATGCCCGGCGGCCTTAGGGGGCCGGCCGCTCTCCACAGCGGAGCCCGCGCGGGGGGCTTGCAGGGTTTCTTCTTCACACGGGAGCCTGGGGTTCCGTGACGGCCTTCGGTCTGCATGAAGCTCCTGCTCCCGAGAGCTTGTATCCAAGGGAGAAAACGGCTGCGAAGAGTCTGGAATCGAAGGGCAGGAGGTGCTAGGGACAAAGGACGCTCTCTGGCGCGGGTTTCCCACCACCTGACTGAGCGCGCTGTGCTTCAGCGGCAGCACTCTGGCCGGCACCGGGCAGGGTGCAGGCTGGGCGGGGGCGGGAGCAGTAGCTGAGCGGGGGTTGGGGGAACCATCTGGAGAACAAATCTCGATTTGCTCCTCCTCAGACTCCGTAGTGTTTTCCTTGTGAGAAGACCGGCGAGAATGAGGGGGTGACCAGTTGTCCCCGCTGGAAGCTCGTGGGGCTTCGCTGAGTGATTCCGGGTCAGAAGACGAGTCCTCTGCATCACCATACATGGATGAGAGGGATGGCTCTGTGCTGTCGCCGAGGCCTGACAGGGACATGCTGTCTTCGTGAAAACTGCTGAAATTTCTAGAGTAGTTGCTCAGGAAGTTTTTGTTCACAGTAAAATGTTTGTCAGGATTAATGGAATCCAAAACGGAAGGCTGGGAGGCCCAGTGTGGGTGAGGGGGCTGGCCAGCAGCTGCCCAGGTCCTCCTCGGGGTGGGGGTCTGGCTCCCCAGGACTGGCTCGGCAGGGCGGGAACCTCCGCTTCCAGCTCCTGCTGGAGGCTGGCCCTGAGAATGTCCCTCTTGAGTCAGCTGGTCCCCTCTGTGAGGAGACCGGAGTCTTGGTTCTGACGCATCCAGCTCCTTGAGGAGTTTGTCGATGTCGGTCACCGGACTGCCCCCGCGTTCCCTGGTGCAGCAGTGGCCCGAGACACTGCCACACACCCCATCAGCCTTGTCAGCAGGTGATGGCAGGGTGGGGCTGGCCTGCGGGGCCCTCTCAGACCCAGAGTCCGTTCCCTTGAGCAGAGCAGAGCCCCGGGAGTTTTCGGGTACGAGGACTGCTGTTGTCTGTGGAGCCTTGCTGTGGTTACCGGGAACTTTCGGTCTCTCCTCCTGGGACGTGAGGTCTCGAGACAGGGCGGTACCAGCTGGAGATGCTCGCTCTGCCTCAGGTCCTCCCCCGTGGGCAGCTGCCTTCCTGGGCGAGCTGGCTTCTGGGGCTGCTGGAGTGTTGCTGAAGTCATGCCGAGCCGCTGCCGTCTTCCTGGGGGATGAGCTGCGCTCCAGGCCGAGTCCCACTTGACATCTGTCCTCAGACTCAGGACCCCTGGGTGCCACTGGCTCTCTGGGGTCCTCAGGCCGCCTGGCTTGCCCTATGTCCATGGAGGTCTCGCTGGGGTCAGGATGAGCTGTCCCCTTCTGCCCTGGGGTAGGGACGAGGTCTGGGGGGCCATCCAGCCCTGGGTTGAGAATATAAATGAAAGGTGGGGTGAGAATATAAACAAGAGGTGGGGTGATAGGGGAGAGACAGGGGAAAATGTGAGAAAATAGAAAAACTGGTAATTTTTTAAAAAAAAAGGAAAATTTAATCTGTGTGTGTGTGTTTTTTTTTTTCCAGAAAGACCTTCTACAACCTAAATGTAGCCTTCCCGTCGTTCTGTTCTTGCCTCTAAAATTACAGAGCACTCACATCTAACAAATTCCACCCTGCTCTCGATGCGCTGAAACCCCTCAGACTGGCTGGCAGGATAAATCTCTGTTTCTGCCCCTTTCTCCCTTGGTAATTTTTAAGGATGGGGACATCAGAAATCCTTCACTGGGTCTCTTGACACCATCTGCTCTGATGGCAAAAGCCTCAGGAGTCAGGCTCGTTCATCCCTTCACTTTGTGGTTCATTCTGCGGAGGTCTGGGGTCTCCGGTAGCGCTTGTCGTGGGTTTGGCCTCAGGGTTTGGGTCGTAAGCCGTGCAGTGTTGCACAGTCAGGCGCGGACCTTGGGGGACTTACGGCTCAGTGCGGGAGAGGAGAGAGGAGGCAGATTTGGGAAGACACAGGGGAGCCGCAGAAGGATGCAAGCTGGACCCATGCCTGGACTGTGTCTTGAGTGTGTTCAGAGGCCCGCGAGTACTGCAAGGCCACGTGACCTGGGAAGTGGGGACAGAGGGGTGGTGACCTGACGGGGGTTCCGGGGGAAGAGGTGGCCACACGGAGATGAGGAGGAAGATGAAGAAAATGGAATGAGAGCAGGGAAGAAAGAGCATGTGATGGGAAGGGTGCAGGGAAAGGTGTCAATGCCAGGGACGGCATGACATGGTCATTCCAGGAGGTGGGTCCCAGAGAGCCTCTGTCCTGGGGGTACCTCCTTGTAAGGCCCTGCACACCCTCAGGCTAATCTGTGCGCCTCTGGCCCATGGCATCGGATAATCAGGGGAAACTGGCATAGAAGAGAACAGTAGATTTGCTATTTTCTTAGGAACCAGGGGTTATAGTGACACAGTCACAATGAAAGCACCTGCTTTGAGAAGACTGTCTACCCAAATGTTACACTCCTTCCTCATCTCCCACGCAAATCATCTTAATTGCATATGCCTTTCCCCTCCTGAAGTCCCTGTGTCAACAATGAAGGACTAATTATTAGCACTGTGCTACGAGTTCCTCATGCACTTAGTTTTCCTCCCAACACCATGAGGTGGGTCTGGTCTCCATCTGCTTTGGAACAGTAGGGAACTGAGGCACAGCGTGGCTTAGCAGTGGGTGCAGGACCACAGAGTGTACAGCCAGGGGTCACCTGGGAAGTCAGTCCCATAGCCTACCCCATTCTCTAAACCCTGACTGCATGACCTCTGTGTAGACAGCACCTGGCCACAGCAAGGTCGGCCCATCAAGACCTCGTGGAGACTGTATGTAACTTCCCCAGGCCGCCACGAAAGGCGAGGGATATGCCAAGACTTGACTCCGTGGGCTCCTGTCCTTCTCTGCTCAACCTTTTGAATTCGCTTCAGAATGACTTTCCTGCTTCTGCTGGTGCCAGCCATGGGGAACAGTCACAACGAGACAAAAGGAGGGGACGTGAAGGTTATTCTCTAGCTTCGGATCCACTTGCTGAGCAAACCCTAAATTTTTATTAACAATCTGACTTTATTGCAAAGTGTGTAACTGAAGAGCATTTTTGAGGGAGGTTAAGTGACACAGAGGCAGTTCTTGATGTCACCCCCTTCCCCAATCACATCATGGGAAGGACGATGACTCAATTATGGCACACGATGGGGAAGAGGGCCCGGCAGGCTTTGCAAACGATGTTGCAGGTACGGAAGGCCACGGCAGACGTGGGTGCAGTTTCCTAGCTAGAGTCGGTCACAGAGGTGCTGAGGCAGACGCATTAGTGCTCAGGACGGCTGGCCGGGCCCAGCACCAGTCACCCAGGCCAAAAGCATCTTACTGACCTCAGTATGCTGCTCAAACATTATATTCTGCGGATGCAGGAAGTAAAAAAATATTTCTCCATGCATTTGATTTCACGTGAGCCAAGTATTGAAATTCTGAAGGGCAGGAACTCCTCTATGTCATCTCATGTCTCATTCATGAAGGCACCCATCACAAAATAGTAAGGAGTGTCAAGTGGCTGGAAATGGACCACTCTGATGTGGAATTAAAACTATGAGTTCAGGCATGATGATCTAGTAAAGTTAAACGCAGGCAGCTTGTAAATATCACTAATCTGTGGAAGAGGTTTTTATCCCGCCCCCCTCAAATTTCTCCACATATAACATTTTTATTAGGGTAAGGTCTGCTCTCCCATCTTGAAGCTTAACAAGCAATGAAATAATCTTACCTGTCCTGGGTTGTTGACCCTGCTCTGGTGCAGCTTCGAGCAGGTTCTCTGGGCAGAGGCCGGCATCTGGGTGGGGCGGGGCAGCGGCAGGCTCCCAGTTGGCAGGGACATGCCCATCGCCGACAGTCAGCTTCCCCAGAGATTCCTGGCACAATGACAACCACGAGTCACTCTTGACAGCTTTCAGGTTTTCTGTGCCCTAACACATCACACATGAAAGCTCTGCTTTAGGAAATTTCAGAGAGCCCTGGACTAGGAGCCACAGGATCCAGATTCTGGGGTTAAGGCCGCTAGAAATTACATGGTCTTGTCACTCTGCCTAAGCCTCAGTTTTCTCAACTTTGAAATGAGGGTGATCAGGGAAATGCAAATCAGAATCACGTGGAGAATCACCCGCAAGGGTGGCTGTGACCCAAAACGGAAATAACAGGTGTTGGCGGGGATGGAGACGAATGGGAACTGTGCGCATTGCTGGCAGGAATGGGAAATGGTACAGCCACTACGGAAAACAGTATGGACGTTCCTCAAAAAAATAAAAATAGAAATACCATACGATCCAGATACCACATTTCTGGGTATAGACCCAGAAGAATCGAAAGCAGGTTCTCTAAGAGATATGTGTACTCCCGTGTTGATGGCAGCACTGTCTGCAATAGCTAAAATGTGGAAGCAGTTCAAGCATCCATTGAGAGATGAATGGATAAGCAAAATATGGAACAGACCTATGATGGAATATTACTCAGCTTTAGAAAGGAAGGAAGTTCTGACACGTGTTACAGTCGGGATGAGCCTGGAGGACATTATGGGAAGTGAAGTAAGCCAGTCACAGAAAGACACAGACTGTCTGATTCCATTTAGATGAGGTACTGGGAGTTGCTGACATCAGGGAGACAGTGGAGTGGTGGTTTCTGGGGGCTGGTGGGAGGGGATGGAGAGTTACTGTAGGACGGGCACAGAGTTTTCTGGAGATGGCAGTGATATTGCACATTATGAATGTTTGCCCCTGAACTGCATGCTTTTGTAATGTGTATTTTACCACAGTCAAAAAACTGGGGACAGGGGTGCCTGGGTGGCTCAGTGGGTTAAAGCCTCTGCCTTTGGCTCAGGTCATGGTCTGAGGGTCCTGGGATCAAGCCCCCCATTGGGCTCTCTGCTCAGCAGGGAACCTACTTCCTCCTCTCTCTGCCTGCCTCTCTGCCTACTTGTGATCTGTCAAATAAATAAATAAAAAATCTTTAAAAAACTGGGGACAAAATGGAGATAAGACTTGCTCTGTCTACATGAAAAAGTGCTCAACATCACTCGGCATCAGGAAAATACAAATCAAAACCACAGTGAGATACCACCTCACACCAGTCAGAATGACTACAATTAACAAGTCAGGGAACAACAGATGTTCTCACAGATGCGAAGAAAGGGGAATCCTCCTACACTGTTGGTGGGAATGCAAGCTGGTGCAGCCACTCTGGAAAACAGCATGGAGGTTCCTCAAAAAGTTGAAAGTAGAGCTACCCTACAACCCAGCAATCGCACTACTGGGTATTTACCCTAAACATACAAATGTAGTGATCCTAAGGGGCATGTGGACCCAAATATTCATAGCAGCAATATCCATAATTGCTAAACTATGGAAAGAGCCTAGATGTGCATCAACAGATGAATGGATAAAGAAGATGTGGTACATATATACAATGGAATACTATGCAGCCATCAAAAATGAAATCTTGCCCTTTGCAATGATGTGGATGGAACTACAGGGTATTATGCTAAATGAAATAAGTCAGAGAAAGACAATTATCATATGATCTCTCTGATATGAGGAATTTTGGAGGCAGAGTGGGGGTTGCAGGGGGCAGGGAGGGAAAAAATGAAACAAGATGGGATCGGGAGGGAGACAAACCATAAGAGACTCTTAATCTCAAGAAACAAATTGAGCATTGCTCGGGGTGGCGGGGGAGGGATAGGGTGGTTGGGTTATGGACAGTGGGGAGGGTATATGCTATGGTAAGTGCTGTCAATTGTGTAAGAGTGACGATCCACAGACCTGTACCCCTGAAGCAAATAATACATTATATGTTAAAAAAAAAGACTTGCCCTGTTTAACTCATAGCGTTTCATTTTATTTAACTTTTTTTTTTTGAGAAAGAAAGAGAGAGCACACGTACAGTGGGGGAGGGGTGGAGGGAGACAGAGACTCTTAAGCAGGCTCCACGAGCAGCACAGGGCCTGACCCGGGGTTTGATCCAACGATCCTGAGATCATGACCTGAGCCAAAATCAAGAGTCGGACATTAACCAACTGAGCCACCCAGGCACCCCTCATAGAGTTTTAAATAAAAGAGGATTAAGTGAACCATTATAGAAACCAAATGCAGCCCACAAAAGGCTTTCTAGGTGTAAGACATTATTGTCTTTATACTTGCATAATGATATCCAAGACTGTAAGATCAGCTCCTCAGTTTGGCACTTAGGGTTAGGACTTATCAGAATAAATGAAATTCACATTTACTATTTCAAAATTTCACTTTAGCCAAGTGTCAATTACTTTATCTTCCTTTCTTCTATCTAAAACCTACTATAAAATAAGAAAAGTCACTACGAAGTTATATCAGCTTTATTTAAAATTCGCCCTCTGAGTTAAGTAGTCAGAAAGTGGCCCAAAGGTGGCAGCAGAGGAGAGAGCTGAACTGTATTTTAAAATGTTTAATCTTGTTATATGATGTTGGTCTCCATTTAAAAAGTATTAAATAAAAACAGTAGAAGACAACGAAGAAGAGTTAAACTTCTGTGCAAAAGTTTTAAATGCATCTCAAAATTCTTATTGGGAATACTCATTCACAATGACAAAAGCTCTATATAAGTTATCATGAATAAAACCCGTGGTTTATATAGATATCCAAAACGGGCTGAGGATACTTTTTGAAAGAAGGGCTTAACCTATTAACTTTGCATTTTATTTTATTTTATTTTTTTAAAGATTTTATTTATTTATTTGACAGACAGAGATCACAAGTAGGCAGAGAGGCAGGCAGAGAGAGAGGAAGAAGCAGGCTCCCCGCCGAGCAGAGAGCCAGATGCGGGGCTCGATCCCAGGACCCTGGGACCACGACCTGAGCCGAAGGCAGAGGCTTTAACCCACTGAGCCACCCAGGCGCCCCTTAACTTTTCATTTTAAAACACATATGGTAAGGGGGCCTGGGTGGCTCAGTTGGTTAACCTCTGACTTCAGCTCAGGTCATGACCCGAGGGTCCTGGGATTGAGCCCCTCATCAGGCTCCCTGCTTAGCGGGAGACCTGCTTCTGCCTCTGCCCCTCCCCCTGCTTGTGCTCTCCCCCTCTCTCAAATAAATAAACAAAATCTTAAAAAAAAAAAAAAAAGAACATATGCTAGTTGGAACCAATAACATTTTTTAGGAGGATGAAAAAAGATGGATGTTTCTATTTTTTCTATACAGTTAACAAAAATCCCTTCTGCCTAATACAGTTTTTATGACTTCATATTTTCTGGGTCTGTTTACACGTATGTTTGTATAAAGCACTTGAACACGCATCTTTATAAACACGGCCTTACAATCACCTCAGAGAGAAACTATTTATGTTGAGATCGTAAACAACATTCATTTCTCTTACACTCTCCTTGCTTAAGTGGAAGTTTACTGATTACAAATGAGCAATTTGACAATTCTACATCGTTGTAGCATATGTGCAATAAAGCTGTAACATAAATAATATTGACTTGCATCTAAAGTGGTGTGTTGTAAGTTTCTTTAAGATTTTATATTTAAGTAATCTCTACACCCAATATGGGGCTCACACTTAAAACCCCGAGATTGAGAGTCACATGCTCCCGACTGAGCCAGCCAGGCGGCCCAGCGTGTGATCAGTTTCTAGCGTGCCCATTATTTCATGTGATTCTCACAACGAGGGTATGAGTAGCTTTCATTCCACATAATCACCAAAGTCTGGAAGAGATAAGGGTCGCTCAGAACCTCATCGACTTGAGGGAAGCACTGTTAGGCTATGTTTGATGGTCAGCCCGGGTCTGGGAGACGATCTGGGTCCATAACTTGCCTCCGTGGTCCCCCACCTGCCAGCGGAGCAGACCCGGTGCTCTTCGCCAGTCTCCCACCACCCTTCCCTCATCCATCATGGCCCCGTGTCCAGGCAAGAGAGTGATTTCATCATCCGGCAGGCTGATCGATGACCGGATCCCTGGGCACGGGCCCCCACCTGCCTGCTGATACGCAGGCAGGCTCCCGAGCAGCCCGTGGACGGCAATGGATGACCACTGCAAGAGAAGCGGCCAGCCACTGACCCTCTTCCAGGCGGGTTACGCACTCACACACCCCATCCTCACTCACAGGGTAGTGACTCAGGTCCCAAGTTATGAAGAGGAGATCAGTTACCTTTTCCGCAGTTCCCCCTGGATGAAAACCAGTCCTGGTCTCTTTGCTGGCAGTGGCCCGGACACAGGGGATGTTGGCTCCAGCGGTCAGGTGCACTGTCTCCGAGGTGCTGGGCCTGGCGTCAGCCTCGGGCCTTTTGTGATGTGGGCTGACTCTGGCCACTGGTTTGTGCCTGGACCCCAGGCTGTCATTCTTCTGCTGGGTGGACCTGGGGGGATCTGTGTTTCCCAGACTCTGGGTGCCTGTGTCAGCTTTGTATTCCAATTTGGGGGAACTCTTCGATCCAGAGAGCTCCTTCCTCCCTGAGCAGCCAGGGCCACCCCTGGAGGCTCCTGCAGAGGACAGCAGGTTGGCTGCTCGGGAAGAAGTGTCCCCCACACCCTCTGGGACACTCTCCTCTAAGTCCAGTGAGCGGCCAAGGAGAGGCACCGAGGAGGCCTTGCTGACCACGGTTTTCCGGGGCTGTTCCCCCCGGCTATTGATACCCATGACCTTGGAAGAGGTCATCAGGATGTGCCTTGAGTCGTCCTCTGTCAGAGGCCTGCTGGGACCGGGAAGGGTCCCCGGGAGAGAAATGCAGTCCCCTTCGCCATCAAACTCTTCCTCATCGCTAGCATCGTCTGTGTCATAGCAGCCCACCCTCCTCTGGCGGAGGAGCGGGTTCCGGGGGGGGCTGCGGGCTTCCAGGAAGACTGGCTTGTCTGGCAACCGTCACCTGCTTGTGGAAGAGCCCAGAGGACCGCTGGCTTCCTAGTGTCACAAGGCTGTTGGCTCGGGGTTTTCCTGGCTCCTTGTGAGCTGGTGGGGATGGGGAAAGAAACAGTCAAATGAATAGGGTTTCCTGTCTGACCTCGTTTTATAAATCCCCCCCTCATTACACAGGAGCATTCGCACCCTCAAAACTGCTGGCCATTCAGCCTCTGGCCACTGATCACCCAGATTCAAGGATGTGGCCTCCTGGGATTTGCACCCAGTGGACAGCCGGCTTCTCCCTCTCCTTTTCCTAATGGCCTCCATTTTTGTTTGCTTAGTTTTATTTTACTTATTTTCTTAACCTCAACCTCTGGATTGTATGCTGCCTAGAGACAGAAATGTTTAATTCAATGTCCAGGATGCCTAACACACTGCTGGGGTTCAAACCAGATGCTGTTGCTGGGAAGTCCTCTTTGGGACGATGCCCGGAGACCAACCAGCCCCACACCCCTGCACCTTCTGATCACAAGAGGCCCTTCTTCATTTGCAGAGACGGCTGGGGGCGGGGAGGGGTGTGTGGCACATAGAAGCTCCTAGAGCACGGTACAGGGAAGCCTGAGATTATTATCTATGTAAGTTCCAAGCAGGGACAGGGAAAGCCCGTGCTGCTCAGCAAATCCTCCAGAGCTTGCTAAATGTACGGAGAATTACACGTGCCTTCCACCGTGTGATAGAAATGCTTCTATCAGGGGTGCCTGGGTGGCTCAGTGGGTTAAAGCCTCTGCCTTCAGCTCAGGTCATGATCCTAGGGCCATCGGGCTCTCTGCTCGGCAGGGAGCCTGCTTTCCTTCCTCTCTCTCTGCCTGCCACTCTGACTACTTGTGATCTCTGTCTATCAAATAAATAAACAAAATCTTAAATTAAAAAAAAAAAAAAAGAAATGCCTCTATCAGAGACAAGAGTAAGCTTGTCAGCTGTTCCAAATGAGAGCCAGAGCTGTCAAGCCTGCCTATCCTAAGACAGGGATGTTCTGGTGCACACAGTAGAAACAAACAAACAAACAAACGAACGAACAAAAGAAAAGAAAAGGGAAAAAAAAAAAAAAAGCGAACCACACCAGTAGAAGCCGGAGGAATCAGTACGGTTCGCATCAGATCATTCTCTCATAGTATAGTGAGAGCTTGATCAAGGGGATTTAGAAGCAAACAACTGTTTGACAACATTGATCTCTTACAAGTTCTGAATCTTTCACTCAACTGCCTTATTAAAACAATTCAGTTTGGGCCTGGTGAGGGAAGGGACCTGGGATTTGGCTAGGAATCCCTAAAACAGAAGGCTGTTAGGTGGTCACGCTGATTTCATGCCATAAATGTCAAGATGATGCTACATACGTAGGATCTGAACACTGACCAGGTGAGCCACCTCCAACGCTTGGGTACAGAACGTGCGCCCGGACCCTTTGACCCAGAACCAAGGGGCCAGTCGGTGGGGGGACGGGGGCTGCATTTTCCAAAAATAAATTCAGAATTTAGTCAGGGTAAAAAGTCGGCTTCTAGGCGACCAAAGCCATGGTTTCCAGGTCCCCGTTACATGTCCCCAGGACATTATACTGTCCTGCTACATAAACTAAAGGGACCCGAGTCAGAGAATAGCATTGTTTACTGGAGGTTTTGGCTGGGGGGCCACCGTCCTCAGAGGTGCTGCCGCCGCTACCCGGAGGGTCCTCATCCTCAGAAGCAGCCACCACGACGTCTGACAGGGAGCCTGGGACACTGTGGGCAAAGTATGGGGAGGCTTCGGCTTCAGAAGTCAGGGTGTCCTGTTGGAGGAGACGGAGCGGGATGAGGAGGAAGGCACGCCAGAAGGCGGTTACCTAAAACAGTAATTCCTGGCTTTCCAAGAACACTCTGTTCTCACCCATGGCCGTCTGCAGCAGTGGTGAGAGCGGACGCCCACTCCCGTGGACCCTAGGACGGCTAAAGTAAACAACTAATGAAAAAGGCAACAGTTGCTGCCAGACAATGTTTTTAAGAGACTTTTTTTTGGCCAAATGTTTAGCGATGACCAGAAAAGCCACAGAAGCAATATATCAACCAACCCAGGAAAAACACTGGGGGAAGAGACAGGAAAATGGGACGCCATTCCAAGCCACTGGTTCAGCCTAGTGATGGAACAGAAAAGAGGGGAGTCTGAGTCCTGTGCTCTGATCCACTGGGACTGAGGCATCCCCAGCTGGGAAAGATTCCAAGTCTCCTTAAAGTCACAGGTCCCCCCCAAAACCAACTGGGGACCCCTTTATCGTGGAGCAGTTTGAAAACTGCTTCTTAAATTGCAGCTCAGTTCTTTTATTGTTTCTCTATTCTTTCCTTAGTTGAGTATTTAATAAAAGAAACACCCATTTTTGTATCTTCTCAAATTAGCGGTGTTGTCATCATCTGTGAAGTAGCCAAAATGACTCCTGGACAAAGGCATGGGCTGGGCCCTCAGGGCTGACTTATGGGCTCCAGGAATTGGTTCATGATCCAGCGGAGTGGCACAGCAGTGTGCCTTGACTCACCTTTTTTGCAAGAGAGGGACTCTTCAAGGGGGTACCTGTTGGAGAGAAAATTCACCAGAATGTCAAAACAGCAAAGCTCACATCCTTACAAATATTTTACATTCTTATCCACAAAAGACGGAGCCAAACACATTAATCCCCCTTTGCTTTACTGACACTGATGGGCCAGGTGCATATGTATAGACAGCCGTGTTCTTGACCTGGGTACCCGATCCCTACTCCATGCCACCTCCCATTTTCAGCTCCTGATGATGGGATGATCCCAGTCAGAAGTAACTTCTGAATCTTGAAAGTCTTTTGTATTGCCATTTCCATACACACAGTATAACTTAATTATAAGTGGATGCCCCTCATCTCCCTTCCTCAACTATGAAATGCTGAGACCTTTACTGATCTGACCCCACAGTGCTCAGCACTACACCTGGATCTGGGGAGTATTCAGTGCTATCTGTTGAGTGAACCTAAGGATCAACGAACAGAGAAACAACACGCAGGAAACTCACGAAGGAACTCGGAGGAGGGCTGAGTACCTATTTTGGTTTTCAGTAGAAGGATGAAAAGATTTGGCATTGAAACTTTAAATTATGTGCCATGAGCAAAAAGATCTTGCGCATGAATTTCACAGCTTAATAAAATCTTTCATGAATGATGGCAGGGGTATGCCACGGTTATGAGGGGACAGCTCGCAGGCAGGTCAGGAGAAGGAGCCGGCCGAATAAAGAGCCCATTATGGCTGTGGCCACTCTAAATATATTAATTACAGATGTAAATAATCAGGGTATTACATGGCTGCCAAAAAATCCTATGCCTTCCTTTTCCTCTGACAACCAGTAACTCATATCTCAGTTCCTTTTTCTCCTGACATCAATCTTGACATCGGCAATATCTTGAGTTGAGACATGTTTGCAGAGTCCCTTTGGATTTCCATTCTACGGAAACATTACTTTTAAAACTTGATGCAATGTTTCCCATTTGAAATTCATAGGAAATTCTTACTATCTCAATCCTTCTCTGCCTGAACTTTTCCACTTAAGAAGGCGGAAATCATGATTTGGGGAGCTTCTATGGTTACCCCTCCTAAGTTGAAACCTAAAAAAATATCTACTTATTACTGAAGGAAGGTTGCCTTACTGGGTGGAAATCTTTAATTCACGTAAAGAAACCCCAGGCTTTGGGATAGAGAACACTCTGTGTCTACCAAACAACCGATATTTTGGTATTACTTTTCCTCCTCGGCTATTTCAGATGAATTACACATAAACGCGTGAAATGCTGTTAACTCACTTTTGCAAATCATCTCATAGTGTAAGAAGCATGCATGATTAGAACTTTAATAAAGCACATTAAGTAACAACAGAAATCAAAAACAGCAGCTGGGAGAAAGCATAGGATCTGCTTGACAATGACTTCTGGCAAACCCGATGATGACAAAGAATCCAGTAACCCGGCATGGGGCAGGGCCCCCGGGGGAGCTTCCTGAGAAGCTCTGCTGAACACTGAATGAAGACGTGCTATTATAGTACCTGAGCCAGGAGAGGAGCTGGCCTCCTTGCTCTCCTGATAAGTGCTGCGTGCGATCACTGCATCCATTTCCTGCTCGGAAATCTGATTTTCAGCAGAAAGCACAAATTAGATGGTTTTATTTATTTATTTCCCCCCAATAAAAGTAGCTAGGACCTGAGTCAGAGGCTGAGTGCAGATAAGGAGGGAAACCATAAAGCCCATGATTATGCCCACCCTCGGAAGCAATGACTCAGGGCATATAAGGACACCAGGTTAGCCAGTCGCTTCCGATGGTGTGTTTGGAACAAGGTCTTCGGCTGCTTCCCAGCGTCGTTAATGCTCAGGTGCCACAGTTACCAACCATGGGCCGAAACCTGCCTTTCTCTAGAACTTTCACTTCTAAATCTTTTTTCCTCTAGATTTTATTTAAACAATTGCCAACCTACCTAAAGCTTGTAAGAGTAGTGCAAAAAGAGGGTACTCTTCGTGGTTGTTGGTTTTAAACATTCTGCCACATTTACACTCATGCTCTTTTTTAAGACTGATTTGATATATATATATATATATATATATATATATATATAGTTTATTTATTTGACAGAGAGAGAAAGAGGGAGGGAGAGAGAAGGCACAGGAGGGGAGGGAAAGCAGAGGAAGAGGGAGGGATAATCTGAGCACAGAGCCTGATGCAGGGCTCGATCTCATGAACGCGGGACTATGACCTGAGCCAAAACCAGCAGTCGGAGGCTTAACCAATTGAGCCACCCAGGTGCCCCACTCATGCTCTTTCTTCACACACACACACACACACACACACACACGCACACTGCTTCACTTTTTACCAAACCATCTGGAAGTTAGCTGCAGACATCAGGAACCTTCACCCAGAAATATTTTAGCATGTGTCTCCTCAAAACAAGAACATTCTCTTCAATAACCCTGGCACTATTGCCATTCTAGGAAATGTAACACTGATACAAATGACCATCTAGTTTACATATCTTATTCCAATTTAGCCAAGTGTCCTAACACTATCCTTCAGAAATGTCTGTAGATGGAAGTAGTTCCTAAGAAGTTTGATGCCAGCTTGCAACGAGACAGGTTTTTCCTCCAGAATGCTTTCCAACACTCAGTTTTTCACCACCAGTGTGTTGCTGGGCAAAAGTGTCCCCTGAACTGAGCAGTGTACATCGTGATGTAACTGATTTGCATTCTGGTACAAGCTTGTTATCTCATGGATCTTAGTAGACCGTCACCAGCCAACACCCTTGCGTAGTAATGCTTCAGAGAAATTTCATTTTTGGCAATCTGGAATTCAATTCAGGGTCTGGTTGCCATGTCTTTTTAGACTCCTTTAAGCCAGAACATTGCTGAGCCTTTCTTTGTCACAATGCTGATATTTTGGAAGAAACCCAGGCCAATCAAACCCTTGGTTAGGATTTGTGTGATAGCGTCTTCATGCTGAGATTTAGATGATGCACTGTTTTTTTGGGCAGAAAAACTACAAAAACTGTTTCCTTCTCAGGCTTCAGGGAGGCATTTGGGGTCAATGACTCATGTTTCATGACTGGAGATAACTTTGACCACTCGGTTAGGATGGAGTTCACCAGATCTTTCCACTGGGTTTTTTTTTTTTTTTTTTTTTTTTGGTCATCAGTGAGTGATCTGCGAGGAAACAGCTTGCAACAACATCCATATCATGCTCCCAGTATGTTTTTACTCAATGGTTTTAACATTATTGATCATTTTTACTTGGATCAATTTTTACAATGAACTTTTCAAAATAGTCATTTTCTAACTTTTTTTCTTTCTATATTTACTGTTATCATGGTAGATTCATGGATTTTCTCCCCATCAATTGTTACCCATAATTGTCCTTATTCATAGAAAAGATTTTTAAAAAGCCTGAGGTATGCTGAATTATGAGATATTTTAAAAGGCCATTACCTAAATTGCATAGAATTTCTTTTTTTTTAAAGGTAAGAATACTGTAAATTTAGAGTGGTAATTTTGTGTGGTAAAATAATATTTAGCATAAATAACATTTGGATAAGCATAGCAATTTGTCTTAGTAAGTACATAAAGCTATGTAGGATTCAGCATTACATTTTAACCTAACAGATAAACCATAATCACATCATGTTTATGTAATACTTTCTGGTGGGCCTTACAGGAAATAATAATAACAAACACACATACATGCACACAGGGATATACACTTGAATACACACACACACACATACACACTTCATAAAGCAAGAGCAATTTTGTATGAATGAGTCAGGAAAATATATCAGCTTAGACAGTGGTTGCTACTTTTTCTTGACATGAAACTTTCAATATTTGCAACTATTTTTCTGAGCGGGAAAAAAATGGTAGGGTTTGAAACAAGTGAAAGACTTCTTGGGTAATTCTATTCATGCTGAGAGCCCCAGTACCAGCTAAAAAAGGATCCCCCTGACCTTCTTTTGGCAAGTCCAAGTCTTAGCTTGTCTAGACCTGGAGGGTTTGAATATCCCAGTTGGGCAGCCACTGCTCCAGTCATTATGAGAAACAGAAGAAAAGCAAATCCTTGTGGTATTTCTATTGGAACAACATGAAAACTAAGGAAGCACATACATTCAGAACCAAAATGTACTATTGGCATGAAATGCCGGGGTGAGTGGAATAAAAATACATTAAACATAAAGTGGAATCTTGACCAAAAGGAAAATACAGGGTGGTGTTACAACTAAGAACACCACGTTTACCTACGAAGAAATGTGAGATCTAGTCAAACAAATACTGAAATCTGGTTTTGCGGGATGTATCTCTAGCACCGTCATGATGACCATTTTACTGTGGCTAGAGGCATGAATCAACCTGGATTCAGCAGGCTCGCAGACCACCAGTCCATC
Organism: Lontra canadensis; assembly: GCF_010015895.1. Lineage (NCBI taxonomy): Eukaryota > Metazoa > Chordata > Mammalia > Carnivora > Mustelidae > Lontra > Lontra canadensis. The sequence continues at coordinate 144,413 of NW_022631248.1, forward strand.
AGGATTATTATGTTTTGCACTGAAATGCCATTTTGATGTTTGATTATATTGGCAAATTAGGCAGATGCTTTTGGGCTGAGAAGAAGCAGACCTTCACACAAATCGTGACCTGTGCTACGCTGGAATGGATTCTGAAGTCAGACATGCCTTGAAGCCAGTGACTGCAAACCATGAGAACTTAATTTTTTATGATGTTGCTGAGGGACGTGCTAGGTCAGCCCCAGCTTATTGGGCTGCTTTGGAAGGGGGAAGTGGGGGTAGGGGGTAAGGCCATGCAGGTGATGGAATCCAAGAGAGGACCTTGGAGAAAGGAGCCAAGACCACTCGAGCTGTGAGTATGAGGAGGAATGCTATTAAAAATGACCCAAAGAGAGCCATGGGGGCAGGTGGGAGACAAAGGAGAATAGGTTTTAAAGGAAAGTGTCAAAACTACAAAATAGAAAGGAGGAAAAATAGGAAGGGACAAGAGAAAAAATGCAAAAAGGTAGAAGGAGGACTTGATTTTATATTAATGATATTCAAGAAGATTTTCTTTAAGACATATATGAGAATGCATGTAGACGAGAGAAAACAATCTGGGAAACAAACAGTAGTGGAGTTGACTTTGAATCAGTCTAATGGTTGACCAAGCACTGTGGAAAACCAGTGCAATGGACCCCACTGAGACACGAAACATGATGCCATATAATTTACATATGAAGAAATTTCACACAGGGGAGGACCCGCCAGGTCTCTCTGCACAGACGTCTCACTCTCAGAATGGCACGTGAGTCCATCAAATGGCCTGGGCCCATTTAGGACATAACAGTACAAATGATGCAGAGGAGGTGGTCATAGGACAGGCACAACAAGGGCTAATGTCCTTAAGGAGCATTTGAGTTGTTGGAAGAAAAGATTAAATTTCATAAAGATACACCTGATTGTAATACTAGAGACAAGCTAACTTAAAAAGACTTTTACATCAAGTATACTCGAAACAACAAAATAATAGTGCTCAAGGCCAGTAGAGTCCAATTTGCTAAAGGCCTCTGGTTAACCTTAAAAAATTCAAAGCAACTGCTTCAGTATAGAGAAGATACAATCAAATATCAGCAAAGTCCGAGGAAACAGGGGTTATGATGGTCTGCAAGTTCAACAATGTGATATCGATGCTGAAAAAAAATTAGTGGGCTCCTAAGCCTTAATTATAGAAGTATTCTGCTCAGGTCAAGGATGGCCTGGACAGACCATTTAGTCCAGTGCTCTCAGATTTTCTGGATACAGAAACCCAAAAAGGTTCAATATCTCACCAGAGATCAAACAATCAGCTGGGACGTCCTAGGAACCCAGTACTCTTACCTTCTACCATATTTTATATTCACCAATAACAATGTCAAAATTTCCTCATAAAATTTCTACGAGTGTAAAGACGAAGAAGTCCAGATCCATGACTTGTTTCCCATGGGTATCGGTTACCCTAGTTGCCGTGTGACCACAAGCTGCTGATGACCACGCCCAGCTGGGTAAACTGTCTCACCAAAGAGCGTGCGTCATCATACAATCATCATAGGAGCACGGGTCTCACTGCTGCTGGACAAACAGCCACCCTCTCTGCCCCTACTCAGAACAGTATGAAATACTTCACCTTTGGGTTAGGGTGCCGGCCGATGACAAGGCGAACGGGTCCTGGGGGGCATTTGCTCAGGATGGTATGGACCTTGCTTAAAGCAGCGTGGCGGACGTTGACCGAGTTCACTTCCAGGATTTGATCACCACGGCTAGGGAAGGCAAATGACCAGCACTCTGTGGTAAGAGCTTTTTACAGGATCTTACAAGAGAGGTTTATCACATGAAATCTATTCTGAATACCTTAAGCAAGCAAATGACATCCTTTTGTCTTTTCATATGGGTAAAAAAGCAACACATTCATAAAGCATGTTGGATATTAAACTGGCAAAGGAGTCATGCATATCTGAGTTAAATAAATTGATAATGGGACAATAGCAAGGGTTTTCATTTCTTGAGCTCATGGTGTAGACTGGGTGCCCCTATGAACAATTTACATAGCACTACTTGGACTATGTATTATTATTCCTATTATTTAGATAAGGCCTGAGGCTCAGAGAGGTCACCCTGACGTCACACACTGTTGAAGTCGGGTCTGTCTACCTTTTCATCACAAGATAGCCTCTTGACCACCATCATTTTCTTTTTTCCTACCATCTTGAAATGATTATTGTAATATAATTCGAGGAGGAAATATCTCGAGCTCAAAGGTTACCCAAGAGTTTGTAAAAACGTTTTAAATTTGAAGAAATGAGAAATTGGGGACAAGATGCCCATTTTGACTTGAAATTATAGGCAGAGAACTCAGTATGAGAGAACAAAGACTCTTTATGTGGGGTTTGAAGAATGTTCATTTGGCAGGCTCCAGACATATGGAACCATTCAAGAAAGAAACATCATCTTGGGATGTCATTAAAGGATTTTTTTTCCTAGGGTTCTAAAAGTATATTTTCTTTAATGTACTTTGGATGATTTGCTAACTTTTTTTTTTTTTTGTATGGAAATTCACTCTGATGATTAACTAAAAACATAATCTATTGACAGGGCCCCAGAATGGCAACCTCAAGGAATGTCATTTTGGACAATTCCTCAACTGCTCAAGGACTTGGAAGCTTACAGGGGAGAAAGGTGATACTGTTTGCACAGGGCGCTTTGTGCAATATGTGTACTTCTTGTGAAGTTTAGGTGGGCACAGACCCACTGCAATTACTGTAGGACAGAACACCTAGACATCTCTTGTACCAACAAACACCCAGGCTACCGATCAACTAGCCGAACTGAGAAATCAGACACGCAGTGATTTCAGACAATAAGCTTCTAGACAACATCACTCAAAAAGAAAGGAAACAACAGGAAAGCCTCAAGAGGTCATGTTCAATCACAAAGGCCTCCTGTTGAAGGAAGGGCAGGATTTCGGGACTCTTTGTATCTAGTGATCATGAACTGTTAGGAGCGGTTCCCCGCATCACATGTGAATTTTGCATAAGTGAATATAAACATGAAAGGAAATACTTAGATAATCATAGATATTTATACAGAGTTGTATTCTGTCAAGTTTCTGAAACTGAACTTCTGAGTTCCAACAGACCAAAACAGACAAGCCAAGATCTGGAGTTCTCTACGTCAACATTACTTTCATTTAGATTACCTTTTCATCTTTCAGGAAATGCTATTAATTGTAATCTTGGCTATGTTAGTGCCAATAATACAAAAGTCGAGGATCTCACACAAGGATGTTAAATAGGGCAGGGTACCTCACATGTACACTCATTCATTCATTCATTAACACTCGAGAAGCCCGTACGATCGGCTTCACAACGAACCTCAGGTTGCTCTCCATCTTTGCCACGGATCCGGGGGCCAGGCTGTGAATGTAGATCCCCGGAGGGCTGTTGTCCAGAGCCAGGCAGCAGGCACCGATGCCTAACCCAACCCTCGGCTCTGTGAGAGGCATCGGTCACAGAAAAGAAAAAAAAAAAGTATAAGTGATCTGAAGCTGCATTAATGTACATTCAGACCAATAACCATTTATTTGTGATCAGACTCAGAATGGAAATCCTGCTTTTCTTTGTCAACATCATCCTAGACTGTAAATGAAATGAGTCCGCATGCAGAACCGGGGGGCTAACTACGGGCCGTGTGAATCATTCTCTGCTTCGTCTTAGGAGCCTCCGCAAATCTGTTTTTGGGAACAGGGAGAGTCAAAGTAATACATATATTTTAAAAAGATTTTAAGTAATCTCTACACCCAACATGGGGCTGCAACTCACAATTCCGAGATCAAGAGCCGTGCGCGCCACCGACTGGGCCTGCCGGGGGGGGGGGCCCCCAGTATTTGTTATTCTGGATACACAGCTTTAGGTTTTCTTTCATTTGCCTTTTTTTTTTTTTTTCCAGCAACTAATCTCCTAGCTATTTAACTGCCAACCATATTTCCATAGTAGGTGTAGAGAAAAAGAAAGTTGAAAAGCAGTAAGATTTGGTGAAGGCCCACAACTTTTAGTTGTTGTTACCTGTTTTCTTAACTATAATCTTTGGTTCTTTAAAAATTTTTTGAAGATTTTTTATTTAATTGAGAGAGAGAGAGAGAGAGAGAATGAGCACACGAGAAGGGGGAGGTGCATTGGGAGGAGAAGCAGCAGACTCCTGGCTGAGCAGGGCGCCCCATGCAGGGCTCGATCCCAGGACCCTGGGATCATAACCTGAGCCGAAGGCAGATGCTTAATCGACTTAGCCACCCAGGCGCCCCTGTTCTTTAAAATTTTATATTAGCCAGAGAATTAAACCAGTCTGTGATTTTTTTGTTCTTTTGTTTTTTGTTGTTTTTTTTTAACACAGGTTTCTGACACACAGTGATTCATCTGGGGAGAGCTTAAAAGACTTTGTGCTAGTGGTAACTTCTTTTCATTTTTTCAGTGAAAGGACTAAAACCTCTACTTTTGATCCCATTGTCCATTTAGAGAATACCATATGTTGTTGGCAGATTTTTCCAAAAGAACAACTTACAGAAAAAATAGAAAAAGTTAACCCAAGCACAGATTGCAAATTGTTACTCAAGAGAATACGATGAAAGTGGGGAAGAGCTGGTATCACCTTTGTTCAGTGTTACTTCCATGACGATCCTGTCCTTGGGCCCGGGGGCCTTCCGACCCAGGGACAAAGAGCTGCTTTCCTCGGGGCCTGCCGCTGAGCTGCCCGCACTGGCGTTGAAGCTAGGGGAGCTGGATCTGCTCACGTGTGTGGGTGTGGAGCAGGGCGTGAGGCTTGGGCTCAATAACTTTGTGCGTACTGTTAAGACAAACAATCCACTCCGGATTTGCTGGAAAGACAAGAAGAGAGGACGGCTAAAACAGTCAGACTGTTCCGAGATCAAAGGGTAGGGGAAAAAAAAATCTCAAACCCAAACCAGAAGGAAATAAAGGACAAAAAATAAAGAAGACAAAAGAGATGAGAATGTTGTTACCTTAAAGGTGTGAATGGCTTCTTGGAACGTCAAGCCCTTGATTGGTATTCCGTTTACATCGAGGATTTCATCCCCTGGTGACCAAACAGGATTATGTTAACATAGAGCTTCAGAAGAGGACAGCATATAGAACCTCATTTACAATTCTATAAGATGATTTTTATTGTTCCAGTGTGTTTCCATTAGCTTAGCTCCCGGGAACTTCACAAAATGGGACAACTAATAATGCATATCCTTTCTCAGTATTTCTGCATCTCCATCTTTAATGAAAACAACCAGGGGAAGTACCCAGACCTTATTGTTTTGTCATTGCCGAGTTTGATAATAAGTGTCCCAAGGTTAGAGATCAAAACGCAATAATAAGGCCCAAGTCTTTCCTCATAGTATCTGTTTAAAAACGTAAGCCAACAGGCAAGAAAGCATGAACACACACAACACGTGAGAAAGCCACTTCTGTATTTGCAGAAGACAAGATTTTTGAGCTTGGAGAACCATCCTGGGGTGTGGACAATGGTTTTAACAACAGAGACAAAAAACTTTTGAGATACTATTTAAGAATGGCAGCCCTGCCTCCAGAAATAGTCTGGATGCTGGGGGTTACTGAGGCTGTTCCCGGTTCCCAGTCATGGAGCTGCTCAATTACTCCACGCTTCTATCTAAGACATTATCGTGGGTTAATGCCAAACTGCTCTCTCATTCATTCTCTCTCTCTCTTTCTCCCAAACTATCCTGGATTCATCCTCATCTTCAAGCCCAGGAAGGTACAGTCAGGTCATTTTTCCAGCTGTTGATAGTGTCTGCTGAGAATAGAAAAGAACTTGGACATCCTGTTGACTTATCAGAGTTTGTTTTTGGTTTGTACTCTTGTAACATGGTCTGTGTTTTGGAATAACAGTTCATCAAAAACACTACGAAGGGGCCCCCAAGAGAAGAACAGATGAACTTTGTACAGCAGTTCAGGACAAAAGAGGGACTTCCCTTACCTATAACAAAGAAGTGTAAATCAGCGTCAGAACACATTTTTCACCTCTCATGGACTGTGGACTCCATTTAAGGAATCCTGTAGGTGAGTTTGAAAACGTGGCAGTAGCCCAGGCATTTGTGTGCCTTCTCTCTAATGCAATTACAGAGGTTGTAAAAGAAGTGAAATAATCTGTTTAAAATAATCACCTAACTAGGTGAGGTTCTGGTTTGCTTCCACATGGGAAAAGGATACGATCATTAAAATGATTGTTCATGCTCTTAAACATCTCTATACAAGATTTTTAAAAGATCATTCAACACATTGGAAATACATTCCAATGATTTACCTTTATGGTAAATGAACATGTATGAAAAAACAGTATTTAGGAGAATCAAGTGCTATTAACCTTTACTATTGATTTTTCCTCCATTTTTCTCCATTCTAACAGTTACTGTAGGATGAATTTCAACCAAATGAACACATGGCACATCCATTATAAAAATGCTCTGTTAGAATTTTACATTGTTCTGAAACTAGCTACAAATATCACCTGGGAGTTAATCCTTCCTCTAAGAGAGAGAAATAAATATTCTGTCCTCACAATAAGCCTGGTCACGTCTGAACATTAGCATACAGGCTCCTAGGGTAGCTCTGCCTAGAAAAAGGAGACTCCAGGGGATTCTTATCAATTTAAAAAAAAAAAAAAAGCCGGCCGAATATAAGAGTACCCACAATTTGGGTCAGTTGAACTGAGCAGTTAGAGAATTTCTGAGGGTAACTACAAATAGTGTGATTTAGTCATTTCATGAAGGAAGTGTGTTAAAAAGGGAGGAAAAAAAAATCAGGACTCGTGAATAGGTTCTGGGGATCTAATGCCCAGCATGGTGACTATGGTTAGCAATACTGTGCTATCCAGTTGAAAATTTCTAAGAGACTAGACCTTACATGTTCTTACCCCGTCCCACCACACAGTCATTATATGATGTGATGAGGTGTTAGCTCGCTCAATGTGCTGCTCATTTTGCAATATATGTGCACATTAAATCATCATGCTGTATGCCTTAAACTTACACGATGTTATGGATCAATTACATCCCAATAAAGCTGGGAGGAAAAAATGCACTCATTTAGTATCTTTATGCAAAATGGCAAAATGGCAGGGAATATGGAGAATATAAAAGGTACACACACACACACACACACACACACACACACATATGCACTCTGGCCCTGAGGCAAAAATGGCCTGTAAGCTCTTAGGAATTTTCAAGGCAAGGAACATGATTAAGAACCAAGGGGACAAGACAGACATTTAAAGACCCAAATAAAAAATATCAAATCATTCCCCACATCATCTCCTTTAATCCCCACAATGACTCCTCGAGATAGGTACTAATAATCCAAAGTTTACAAACTAAGGAAAGTGAAGCTCAGGTTACATCAACTGTCCAAGGTCATGATGTACTAAGTATTAGATTCAGCTCAGGTCTACTTGACCCCCAAGCCCATGGCCTTAGCTGCTGTGCCACTGGCTTCACATCTTGCACGGGTGATGGAATCAGAGCCCACCACCACTGAGAACCACCGAGAGGCTTTCTCCTACCTTCTTTAAGTCTTCCATCCTCTGCAGCTGAGCCATTTGGGAAAATGGTCTTGACAAAAATCCCCATCTGTCCTCGAATGCAGTCTCGACCTCCAGCAATGCTAAAGCCAAGGCCCTACACCCCAAGCAGAAAGGTTGTCAATGCAGTATTTAACTGAGGGCATCTGCTCTTATTTCTATTTAACTGAGGCCTCCTTCCCAGGTAGGCTCAGGATTAAGCTAACTGGCTATAAATTTAAATTTGCATTCTCTTTTCCACTTCCTTCCTCAGGTCTATTTGCACTGTACTAGCTACACATTACATTAAAGGGAGACAGTTTTAGCTTGAAACAGGTGAACTTGCTAGTATTTGACAACCTATGATCTTCAAAAACAGCAATTTTGCATGGATCAATGAATAGCTCAAGAGAGTCATTTCGTACAATTTGGGTGCCATATTTATTTTATTCTTTGGTGTCAGTCTTCCCGTTTTGGGTAATATCAAAATGGATGGTTTGGTATTTGTATAATATCAACTTATTTGTATTATTCTCTGTGATAAAGGCAATGCTATGAAATTCATTCAGAAGGATAATCAGGGATATATCCCCAGCAGCTGCAGGAGTGGCTTTTCTTTCAATAGTCGTAAATGTTGGAGCATTCAGTCCACCCCACCCTGTCCCCTGACTCCCAGGACAAGGTGACTCCTTATGTCGTGAGGCCAAGAGGGCGTGTGTCACTCAGCAGCCCCTGGGAGAGGAGGCGAGGGAATCCCCTCTAATCTACACAAAGGCCACTCAATCTATTCCTCTTTGTATCTTTTAATTTTATTTCCATTAAAAAAAGTAATAAAGCTAGGGTGCCTGAGTGGCTCAGTAGGTTTAGTGTCTGCCTTCGGCTTGGGTCATGATCCCAGGGTTGTGGGATCGAGTCCTGTATCGGGCTCCCTGCTCCTTGGGGAGCCTTTCTCTCTTTCCCTCTTTCTCTCTCATGAATAAATAAAATAAAATACATTAAAAAAAAACAAAACAGGGGCGCCTGTGTGGCTCAGTGGGTTAAAGCCTCTGCCTTTGGCTCAGGTCATGATCTCAAGCCCCGGATTGGGGGGGGGGGTCTCTGCTCAGCAGGGAGTCTGCTTCCCCCCTCTCTGCCTGCCTCTCTGCCTACTTGTTATCTCTGTCAAATAAATAAATAAAAATTTTAAAGACAGTAATAAAGCTAACCATGTAAGAAGCAGATGCTAACATTCACCTGGGCCAAAAGAGTGAGCAGAAAGGAGCTCACCTTCCCCTTTTCTTTGTAAAGCCCGATGATGGAGATGACCGAAGGCCGGATGAGTCTCCACGGGGACTCCACCTGCGTGGTGCTTAGGGAGCGCGTGGACTTCTTTACAATGTGATATTCCTACAAGTCAGCATAAGGCAAGGTCAGGGATAGTCGTGTGTACCCTTCTGGGGCCTCTGGCATAGAAATATATTCAGATTTTGAAAATCTCAGTTGTCTTTTGGGTTAGACAACCATTTCTCCCTGCTCCATGTCTGACCGAGCAGCGTGAAGGAGCTGATGGACACCATTAGAGGACCAGCCCCTGCTGTCACACGCCACATGGTGCTGCCCTTGCCACAGAAAGAGCCGCCTGGAGGCTGCAAGCACCCAGTGGTGCCCTTCCTTTGATGCTACCTGGCACATCCTCCTACTTGCTTTCTGGAATGGAGTCAGGAACTGGAAGCCGAGAGACCTCAGAGACGTAGGAGGGCTATCCTGTGGTCAGGTTCTCCCTGGAAGCTGCTCCCTACCCCCACCCCGTTCACCATCATGGTTAAAAAGTATCTTGCCATTTTAAGCTGAATTCACTCAACCAAAAACGTAGCAAGCCCTTGTTTCTTATTAAAACCCAAACCGCAAGCCCCGACAACTGTTATTCCATATAAAACACCCCACTGACAAAGGGCAGCAGCTTCAGTTCTAACCCCTCACATGTGGAAAATAAAATACTTTTCCATCAGCTACCCTTTCCCCCCGTGCTGGCGCGCAGGAGCTCACATCTCAATCCCTTTGCTGTCCATCACCCACACGTACACGTGTGCAAGCAGGGTTCACCGTTTAGAACATAAACAAGACTTTAAGCAAATCTGTTGCTAAAGCACTTCTACAATCTATCTTCTTGCTATTCTTCTTAGAATAATAAATCTCTGAAACGAGACAGATAGTCCAGCATAAGCAAAAAAAAAGAAAAAAAAAAGAACGTTGTGCTTAATCTGAGAAAAGAGACATCAGAAAATAGTTTCTAGCCTTAATTAGTATATTCTACATCCAAAGGTAGAAATGAGTTGTCTGCTAATGATATTTTTGTATTCCTGGCAGCTTAGAACAATTCTATTTTGCAGTTTTACAAAATATCTGCTAGCTATGCTGGCCTCCCAGACTCTAATCTATTTAAAAAATGTTGGCTTGGCAGGGTTACTGCCCTTTTACTGAAACCATCATGGAGATGGCCAGACATAGCCTATGGGTTTCCAGCCCTCAAATATGGAGTTCATGTGTGGACTTGTAAGGGAACTCTCTCTCCAGCTGCACCTCCTGCCATCTCCCCTTCGGGAGCCCGTGGGAACCAGAGGCCGGCTCACTGTCTTATTCTCTTGATGAGCTTCAGGGGTCCCACTGCACTTCTTAGACCTCCGCTGTCCAAGATGGCAGCCACCAGTCACCTCTGGCTGTCTATATTTAAACAAAGATTAAAATTAAAAATACACTCCTCAGTCTCACTGCCCATGTCTCATGTGCTCAGTAGACACAAGTGGCTACCATACTGGACAGGACGGACATAAGATATCTCCATCCTGGTGGAAAGCTGTATTGGGTAGCTCTACCCTCCGCAATGCTTTGTAGGGGAGGGAGAGAGAACAAGGGAAAAGAAGGGTGAATCCTGGTAGAAAAAGAAAAGAGCAGAAAGGAAGAAAAGAAAAAGGACATTTTGACAAGGGGAAAAAAATCTTTCCTCTAAAATCTCACCAGCCTGTGCTTTCTAGGAGCTTTGTCAGAAATAGGTATTTCTGGGCTATAAGTATGGTCAGGTTTCTCAGCAGGTCACTTAAGAATATCACCTCAGAGCTAGGCCTCCTTGGTTGTGACGGCAGGAGACCCTCTCTTACTTTCTGCACTAACTAAAACAGCCTGACAAGTGGTTCTCCTATGACTTTCTGGTTTACCTCCTGACTGTTGGTCCAGCTGGATCATTCTGAGCAGGTCACAGGCTTGTCACCAGTCACGGGTCTAGAGGAGTTTTAACGAGTACCCACGCAGGTTTTCTGCTCTGCCTTTTCCCCATGTCCCAACTCAAGTTGTCTTTGGGTAGATTCCACACAAAATAACCTGATCAGCAGCTGCCTCTGGAACACGGGCGCTTGGTATTTGACTGGCTAGGTAAAATGTTCTTCCCAGGGATTCTGGCAAATCACTTTGAGTGAAATACTCACTCTCTTTGAGATTCACTGGCCTGTCTGTAAAATGGTGATAACACACCCAAAGGAATGACTTGACCCAGATGACCTGCCCCAGGACCTTTTCATCTCTATGATTCATGAGTCTACATGCACTTAAGGATGTCACTGCTCCACCCTCCATTTCCATTGCTGCTTCACTGTAGGCAAGATGCCAATGGTTTCTCTTCAGCCCTCTGGCTGACGGTGCCAGGACTGCAAGAACACTCCATGAGTTCCCCAGAGATTGAGCCTGCCTTCAACTAGGTTGGGAGCTCTCTACACACTTGTAACTGGACTGAGGATAATGTAATTGCGGAAGAGCCCTGTGAAGAATTAGGGATCCCTGAGCTCTTCTGGGGCGGGTCCTGGAATATTAACATCATTGCCTCCTTTACCCCCAACTGCAGTCCTCTGACCTTGTCTATTTGAACCACTACTAAGTAACAGATAAAATACTAGACATAGTATAGGCACATACATGCACTCCCCCCACTTCACACGACCCAACACTCACCCACCCACCCAGTGGTTACGCTGACACCTGACGCGCCCATTGAATAAGCAATGGTGGTTGACCACAGACCGTGAGGCGCCATTGTCTCCTGGCAGTTGAAAGCAGCTCTCAGGTCCAAAACACACAGTAGGAAGGGGATCAAGATGTCGAGATCCAACAAAGGATTATTTTTCTCTACTGCTTTCAAATCCTGGGCTGACTTCTTCCTAGCCTCCACAGATAGACCTCGTTCTCTGTGCTACATCTCTAGTCCCAAATACCCCTGCCCACACAGGTAGGCAGCTCTTCCCCAGAAGGATGCTCTTGTTGGTCTCTGAAAGAGTGAAAGAAAGCCTCAAGACCCAGGGGTAGAAACATGCTCTTACATCCCTGACCAGGCAACTCTGACAGTCTGAGAAAATGAAAGGCTCCATGGTACTGTCCTACCTGTGATGTCCCAGTAGAGTCCAGCAGCTGGGGAAGAGAGTGCTTTCGGCCATCTCGGGAGACTTCCAACATCCTGATCCTGGGGTCCCCATTTCGCACCATCAGCTCATTATATTCTTCAACAGACTCCAGACGGTGTACACCCCCTTGTGAAAACATGGAGAAAAACATGGCGTGATATGGGATGGAAAGAATGTTATGAGTATCACAGGCATAAAGTTGTTGGATTTACCTCTACACTACATGGTCTTCAGAAAGCCTGGTGTACTTTCAAAGTATTAGATGAGCTCAGTAGCTCATTGCTTTCTACCAATAAGCTCTGCCTAAGCTGGGGGTCTGTTGGGGCCATTAATGTCAGATAATGAAGCAAGTGCCAGTCTTTGAAGGAACCAGACCGGATATGGGAAAATGTACACATTTCATCTAAGTAAGATGTAGCCAGCATTGACAAGGCAGTAAACAACAGTGAGAAAGCTACCAGTAGATGGTTTTCTAGTGACGGAGGAACATTACTCTGTTTGGTACACTTCCATTGTTGGGGCAGGTGCTTTTTTCCCCCCATGTAATGACTTGTTAAATAAACTTCTTTATTAAAGAATAAAATCTCACAGAAATTTGCACAAGTTGTAAGTGTACAGTTCCATGAAATTTCACAAAGTGAATGTTCCAGAAACCAACAGTCAGACCAAGAAACAGATATTTCTGGTACTCAAAAGCTGCTTTGGCACCACTAACCAGCCTTCATCCATGGTAACCATTATCCCGACGTCCAACATCAGAGATGACTTTTGCCTATTTTTGAACTTTATATAAATGAATACATAAGATATGTACTTTTTGCATCTGGTTCTTCACTCTTAGCATCTATTTGTGAAAGCCCCCATGTTGGTGCTAATAGTCTGTTCATCCCATTTCTGTATACTACTCCATTGTATAAACATACCACAGTTATCACAGTTTGGCTATCCATTCTGTTGCTGATGAACACTTGCTTTGTTTCCAGTTTCAGTTCTAGAACAAGGGTCAAGGGTCAACTTTTTTTTTTTTTTTTTTTTTTTTTGGTAAAGGCCAGATAGTAAATGTTTTAGGCTCTATGGGCCACAGATGGTCTCTGCTACATATTCTCTCTCTCTCCACCCCACCCTTTTTTTTTTTAATCCACTGAAGATACAGAAAGTACTTCTAGCTTGTGGTCCATACAAATACAGCTATGGGTGGTAGTTTGCCGACGCCTGATCTAGAACAGACTGTTATGGAACATTCTCATAGGAATCCCATGTGTGGGGTGCAGACCTAGGCAGAGCTGCTGAGCCTTGAGTACACAGCCACCTTTCCCAATGCTGGAACACCACCGTATGGGAGTCCTAGTTCCCCCACATCATCGTCATACTTGGTGGTGCCAGTTTTTTAAATTTCAGCCAATCTCATAGGTACATAATGACATTTCACTTCTTCTTCTTTTTTTTTTTTAGATTTTATTTTCAAGTAATCTCTACACCCAATGTGGGGCTTAAACTCATAAGCCCAAGATCAAGAGTCCCACACACCACCAGCCAAGCCAGCCAGGGGCCCTCTTGTGGTTTTTAATTTACATTCCACTGATGACCCATGTGACTGAGCTTCTTTCAAATATTCGTTGGCTATTTTAACTTTTGTAAATTTGTACAATGGCTTTTTTTTTTTTTCCTGATAAAGTTGTAAAGTGCCTGTTTTGCTTATTCTTTTAATGGGTTTCTGTCTTTTTGTTGTTGACTTATAGGAGTTTTTATTTTTCTATTGTTAATGTTTTAGATTTGAGTCCTTTATGGGATCTATGTATTGAAGATATCTTCTCCATGTCTGTGACTTGCCTTTTTCACTCTTAATGGTATTTTTACATGAACAAAAATTCATAATTTACGTATAACGTATCGATTTTTCCCTTTATGCTTAGAAGTTTGTGTCTTAAGAAATTTTTGTAGTAATTTTTAAAGACACCTTTATCAATACTTAGTTTATATTATATGCTATTTTAAAATAAGATAAGGGAATTAATTTTAAATGATGGCTCAATTACACTGAATATAGCTATAATCACATCACAATGTTTACATGATACATTATGAATGTATCACACGTGTGTGTGTATAGCTATATACATATACAGATTTTTTGTAATATCAAATTCTCTAGATGATGTTTTATTTGATGAACTAAAATTCAATTTACTTAAACAATTTTCAGAAAGTTTTTCATGAAGTAAAACAGGATGATTCTGTACTCTTTTAAAAACAATATATTGAGTCTTTAATGGTGAGGAAAAGTTGGAAGAGTGCGGATACAGTTCTATTAACATGAACATCACTAAAAGCCTGGTGTTTCAAAAGCTACATATTAACTGTGATACAGGTTTTCAAACACCTGAGACTCCTTTGCAATCAAAGAGAAATTTCCATTTAAAAAGATCACAAACGTAGGGTATTAACACAGATAAATCAAAAATACCAAAATTAAAAGGGAACCCTGCTGGCAAAAAAGGCAGTATGAAGTAAGGAAAATTCAGGTTAGGATATCAGGAAAAATGTTCTATAAAATCACTTTAGTCATTCTGGAGCCAGACTAGGCAAAAATCTTAGTGGAGATGACTGGAACTTTTTTATAGAACCTCCTTAATAATTCAGGATTTACTAATTCATGGCCAGATTACTCCATCTTGGCATGCTTACTCATCTGAAAAAGATTTATTAGAAGAAAGTGCCTTTTGAGCTGACAGGGGGGCACTTGCCTCAGCAGAAGAGAAACCACATACGGTAGTGTCTGTAGATAAGATACAACACACGAATACCAGAGTGACTCGCTTTTAGAAACTAGGAAATAAAAATCCAAGTTTACAGGACAAATTAGCAGGTGATCACATTAAAATCTGTATTCAAATGTCTCCAGGCTGAACATATTTCACGGCACTGAATGAAGACCCAGCTCCGTAAGCCGCCTTTCTAGGTCTCAAATTACTTTTCCAGCCCTATCTCCCACGGCCCTGCCCCATGAATTCGTGGCTCTGGCCTGCTGATTCTCAAAGGAGAGGATCTGTCCTCCTCCCACATCCTTTCCAAAACCGGGGAGCCTATAAATATCGCCTGACATTTTACCTCACTTTGCCGGCACCATCAGCCCCCTCCTGGAGGGGCTCCTTACCCCTAATCTCCCTGACAAGCTCTGCTGGATTCAATCGTGGTTCCTGTTGGATTACTGGATCTTTCGGAAAGCTGAGGAGGAAAAACAGTTGCTAAAAACTTCTCTAACCAATTTTCCCTCATTGTCCATAAACATTTCTGGTGCATTTTCTCCCTTGTCCAGACCACCGTTGGCTTCCTCTTGGGTTCTGTCAAATCTTGCCAAGGCCCAGGCCCTCCTTCATCCTGTGTCCTCTGGATGCCTCCCCTGAGCACCACGACCCAGACAGACTTCCATCTTCGTACCTCCTGTCGCATGCCTTATCACCACCTAAAGTTCTCAAGAATACTCCTGTCTGAAACTATTCAAGCATCTTCCCCTCTTGACAGGGAAAGAGGAGACAACGATGATAATAAAGTTGGAAACGACAGTGACAAATGTGATGTTAACGTCGGCAGGGGTGGGGTGGGCCATCGCTGCCATACCTGCAGGGGCAGCGCCACATTCCCTCTCTCAACTCCATCTTTCAACCGAGATGGGGCACTGATTTAGAGAATAAATGTACAGTATAATCCTCACTCTACACCCAAAGAAACAGAGAACCCAGAGAAGTCAAGTCACTGGTCTCAGGTCAAGTCACAGCAGGGCTGAGAGGTGAACACAGTTCTCCCCGGCTTCATGCCTGTTATACAAATTTGCTTATTATGGCCCCAGGTGTCTGGGAAGGACAGGAAAAGAGGGTGACCTCCATTTGTGGCAAACAACAACCAGCTGTGGATTTTACTCAGCTGAATGTGCGGCTTGTTCTAAATTAATAGCATAAACAGCATTAGAGAATTATGATT
Source organism: Lontra canadensis (assembly GCF_010015895.1). Lineage (NCBI taxonomy): Eukaryota > Metazoa > Chordata > Mammalia > Carnivora > Mustelidae > Lontra > Lontra canadensis. The sequence goes on from NW_022631248.1 coordinate 160,387, forward strand.
TGAAAGGTCCCCAGCTATCTCCCCATCCCCATGTCTGTATCCATATAGCCCCAGCCTGGGGGCTAGGATTCCCATCAAGATTCTCAGGAAGCCAGGGTGGCTAAGAAGAACTATCTGGGAGGCAGATCTTTTTGCTGGCACTGAGTGAGTGACCTTTGGGATTCCCTTAACTCCTCTGGTCTCATCCATAAAATGAGGAATGTGACCGTATGGGTTTCAAAGGTCCCCAATACTTCCCCAGAGCTCTGTGGCCCTCCTGGGGACTGTTGATAAGGTGTTGATTAACTGTGCCAAGACAGCTGGCCTAAAGCTCTTCATCTGCTACGCCCCTGTGATGTCCAGGCCCCAAACACACACAGGAATGAAATGCATTTCTCTCTGCTGTTCTCAGGGCTTCGGGGGAGCTGGGCGGTCTCTCTGCGTGAGGACCTCACGATGTCTCCCCTCCAACTTAGCCTCTGGCCATTTCACTGGTCACCACCCTGTGTTCTGATAGACACTGCCTAACTATTTTGAGTTATGATCAGACTAATTCACTTTGTTACACTGGTTTGTTAAAAGAACAGATCTGTTTGAGGGTCCTATACCAGTCGCTTTACCTGAGAACAGCTCAGCAGAGGGCCAGGCAGTGGTGACAGGGGCGGGGGTGGCAGGGGTCCTGGGTGGCAGGGGTCCTGGGTGGCAGCACAGACAGCACCCCTCCACACGGGTTTGTGTCCAAGAGGAGACTGGCATGTTTTGGATGTTGACACACCTTGTGCTTCGGCTGGCCACTCCTGTATGTGTTTTGTTTTTTAATCTGCTCACCCTTTCAAAGTCAGGATTATTATCTCCTTTTCTCAAGTGAGGAAGAGGAAGTTAGGGACTTGAACGCAGCGGCCCAAGGTCTCATGAGACGCCTTTCATGGGTAGGCAGCCAGGGCGGGCCTCTCCGTCAGGCCAGCAGACACAGTGCAGAGGGCCCATAAGAAAGTTTTAAGTGTAAACGTCATGGTAATGAAGAGATAATAAAGAATCCAGCTTGTACCTTTATACCAATGCAGACACAAAATGTAACTTTCAGGGTTTTTTGGTTTGTTGTTTAATAGGGGAAAGAGCCCATCAGGGAGCGGGTGCCTAGGACCCTCGGATCATAATAGGTTCTTGTATGTGGCCTCTGCTTGCTTGCTTTCTCTTTTTTTTTTTTTTTTTTTTTTAAGATTTTATTTATTTATTTGAGAGGGAAAGAGTGAGAGAGAGAGAGAGAGCGCACGAGAGGGGGAAGGTCAGAGGGAGAAGCAGACTCCCCACCGAGCAGGGAGCCCAAATGCAGGACTCCATCCTAGAACTCCAGGATCATGACCTGAGCCGAAGGCAATCGTTTAACCAACTGAGCCACCCAGGCACCCCATGGGGTCTCTGCTTTCAACAAGAACTTTCTGTCTCAGAGCACCGGCCAGCTGCTGAGGCTATACCCAGGAAATGTGAAATCTCTGTTTCCAGAGCTGTAGCTCCCATCCTATTTTTCAGCCTGCTTCGTTGAGATGCAGATTTCGTATTAAGTCAATAACTCTTTGCCCCTGGTTCTGGTCAACCAAGGGCTGGGGGGAGAGGGCCATCTGCCGGGAAGACAGGCCACTAGGAATGTTCCACAGGGCACGGGTCACCTGGAGTTCTGTGCAAGTCAGTGAACCACACACACAGGAAATTTAGGTTTGAGCAGAGACAAACGGAGATGCTGACATTCACTTCATTATGACTCAAATAAAAATATTCACTTAGGCAGCCCGGCTGAGGGCAGTTTTAGGCTTGGGGCATGCACTTCCTAAAGGGAAAATAATTTTGAGGCTGTAAGGGGAGGGGGAGGCGCTCATTCTGTTAATGACTCTCCTCTTCGCACTCCTGAGGCTAGAAGCTCACTTTCGGGCAGGCCGCATCAGACACGGGGCTCCACTCACCTGAAAGTCGACTTTTGAGTTTCATTTTACTGCTGCCCTGCTTGGGACTTTCCAGGTTTCCCTTGGATTCCTCGGGGCCGCCCGAATCTTGGGACTCATCTGTCCCGGGCATCTGAAATGCAGAGAACACGGAGCTGACGGGGGAGGCGGAGCAGCGATCACTGATGAGATCCCCTCCCAGCAGTTATCTCCAGGCTAGAGGCCTCCAGGCTAGAGGAGCAGAGCTGCAACACAGGTATCACGTGAGGAAAAAAGCTTCCTGGGATCAAAGCACAGCCCCTCAGATAACCTGGAACCACACAGCTTTATGCCGGCAAGTTCCTCCTCAGCGAGCAGCCCTGCACAGCATAGAAATAGCAGGTTTCAAAGTGGAAATGGCCCCAGAGGCCGCTTCATTTCTGGAGGAAACTTGTTGGTCAAGATCACCCAGGGGGTCACAAAGCCACAAAGACAGCCCAGGTCTCTTGGCTTGTGGCTAGTGCTTTTTCCCAGAGTGTGAGCTGCAAGAACTATGAAACCAGAAATTAATTAATTAATTAATTTATAAAAAACAATTATTATTATATTTTAAGATTTTATTTATTTATTTGACAGACAGAGATCACAAGTGGGCAGAGAGGCAGGCAGAGAGAGAGAGGAGGAAGCAGGCTCCCCTGCTGAGCAGAGAGCCCGATGCCTGCCGGGCTCGATCCCAGGACCCTGTGATCATGACCTGAGCCGAAGGCAGAGGCTTTAACCCACTGAGCCACCCAGGTGCCCTGAAACAAGAAATTTAAACTCAATTCTGAAATACAGTAAAACATTAATTTGGGGGCAGCCAAATAACTACACCCCTTGGGTCAGCCACACTGTGTGCCACATTCCTGAGTACTAATTAGCACTGCTTGGGCCACGTGCAGGGAGCCCCAGAAAGTCAGCCCGCACGTCTGTGCGTTGTACGCCTATGCTCTCAGACCCTGAGGCGTGGGGCAGAAAAAGTCCCAAGGTCTGTAGAAAAGCCAAAAATGCTAAAACAACAACAACAACAAACGACATTTATTAGAAAAGAAAAGGTGACGTACATGCTTAAGAGTTCATTTAAAAAATTTGGGAAGTAAATTTATATGTATAAAACTTATGAAATCAAACAAAGAGTTTTCCAATTTGAAATTTCCTTTTCCTTGGCGGTTCTGGAGGGAAAAAAGTCATTAATTACAGCAGGTAGGATTCATGTGAACAAACATACATGAATTTAAAAAGACAGAAGATATCCTTTAACACTTCACAGTCATTGAAAAGTCACATAATTATAATGTAAAAAAACCCCCAAATCCTGAATGTTAACTGATAATAAAAATTAGACACTATTTCAAATTCAGTATATGAAAATGCATAAAGTAGTCTCCCAGGTAAACTCCACCTCCTTCTAAGAGGTTAAGTTCATATGGAAATCTTTTTCTTAAATATATAGATATATTTGTATTTTAAGTAGGCTCCACACCCAACGTGGGGCTTAAACTCATGACTCTGAGATCAAGAGCGCCATGCTCCACAGTCTGAGCTAGCCAGGCACTCCATATGTAAATCTTACATGTAATATAGGAGGTTTGCAAAATTCCCTCTTCCCCTTCAAGTTCAAATATCTCTCCAGATGAGAAAGAGGGGAAAAGAAGGTCTGAGAAATGAGGAGATGCAGGCGAGTTGAGGAAGGGGCCGTGGGAAAGCAAATGAATCCCGATACATAAAACAAAGATAAATTTGGTGAATCCCTATTACAATGTTGGGGATTGGCAGGTCTCCAGGTTTAAATTATGAAGTAAAGACAAGAATAGAATCCTGAGGATGATTTTAGAGATTCTCAAGAGGGAGGTCTTTCCCAACCCCAAACTGTAACATTTAATTCATACCCAGTGCAGAAGAACCCTCTTGGAGACTGGCCAGAGAGCTGAGGCACAGGAGGAGACATGCAAATGAGAATAATCCAGAGAGAAGCCTCGGGGCCTCCCCCTTTGCTTAATTTAAAAGCTTTATGGAAAAAACCTGTCTCCGGAACATAAACAGCAATTACTGGAGACTGAGTTAAGTTCCTGGTTCTTTCTCTCGGACCACCTGACCCAGGCTCAGCTTGTAGGTCATTACCTCCTCGGTGCCCAGTCAGGGCGTGGGTTACTCCACAGCTGCCAAGGCCCAGACCATCAGAAAGCACGTCAGAGGAGCTCCTGTCAAGGGAAGAAAACGATCCCGACCCACTGTTTCCAGACTTCGGAAGTTTCCTTCTTCCATTTTTCCTCTGTTTTCCCAGCATGGCTCCAGTTCTCGCAATCGGAGGAATTTTGGAGATGACATAAGCCCTCATATGAGTAACCGAAAGGAAAGTGACCTGCCCAAGGCTTTTCAACTCATTACAGGCAAGGCTGAGACTCCTCTGTCTCCTGATTTCCAGCTTTATGCGTCACGAGGATTTTCCCTTCCTCCATCCTTAGATGCATTTTAATTGAGTTAACATGTTGGGCGATCAATACCGCACCATACTGTGTAGTTGGTATTCCTGACATTTTTCCCATTTAATGTTGGCAGCAAACATGTGTCCCAAGGTAAAAAAAATGTTTTCTCCATCGACAGATGAGGAAATAAATAGAGACCCTGAAGTAATTAATACCTTTTTGTGTCTAACATATATCCGAGACCTGGGCTGGATCACGTGCGCAGGGATGGAGCGTGGAGTTTTACAAGAGCGAACATGCGCTGTGTCAAAATCTGTGTTCTTGTGATGCGAGCCCAGCCGCAGCCAAATCTTCTTTATTTTCAGAATCTGAGAGAGGCAGTTTAGAAGAGAATCACAGCCTTGAGGAATAACCTTCTTCTTCTTCTTTTTTTTTTAAATCTCAAATGTGCCAAAGAATGAGACGACATTTGGTTTCTGTGATCTATAAAATACTGATACCATTCCTTGTACCAAGGAAATCTTACGCAAAAGATGGTGTGTGTTACATGACCACCAAAAGCCCAAGATTAAACCGGTCAGAATGGACCTAAAGGCACTGCAAAGAGGCACAAATGTACACTGTTGAGCTCAAGGCAGAAGCACAATCTGATTTCAGAACCCCTGGAAGGTGTCTGCACAGGGTTCTGAATTTAAACAGATCCTTTTCCTCTTGCAACAGAAAATAGTCTGTCATGATTTGAGGTGGCGTGGAACTCAAGGAACAGAAAGTAACAACATACAAATTGCAATTAAGATTACAATGTGCCTCTCTTCAGTCTTCAGAATATTGTCTGAAAATGTCCACACTCTAAAGAGTCCCTTTGCTGTATTTTTATTTTTTCAGATGCACAGAACAAATCAAACTGTTCTGGAAATGATGTCATTTTAGTTGTTCTAAAATGAAATGTGCAAAAAGTTCTCCTGGAAAGCCTTTGGTTCAGCTGGTATAATCTATTATTCATGATCAATTTCTAATGCATGTGTTATACAACAATGCCATTAAATTAATGGAATCTAATATAATTTGCCAATTTCCAAGTTAGAGCCCTTCTGTTTGAGCAGTTTTCGACACTTGTAGCCTATGAGATTCTCTCTCACTGAAGAAGAATCTTTAGCTTCTGGTTTTGCAGTGAGGTGGTAGAGCAGAATGCTTAAGAATCCAGCTGCCTGGACACAAATTCTGGTTTTTAGCAATTTAGGCCCATTAGTCATCCTCCTTGAGCTTCGGTGTTCTCATATGAAAGATGGGGTTTGATTTCAGAATTAAGTGACAGGGGCACCTGGGTGGCTCAGTGGGTTAAAGCCTCTGCCTTCGGCAGAGGTCATGATCCCAGGGTCCTGGGATTGAGCCCCGCATTGGGCTCTCTGCTCAGCAGGGAGCCTGCTTCCTCCTCTCTCTCTGCCTACTTGTGATCTCTGTCTGTCAAATAAATAAATAAATAAAATCTTAAAAAAAAAAGAATTAAGTGATAGTTGGTTTTTTATTTTTTTAAGTTTATTTACTTATTTTTCAGAGAGAGTATACAAGCAGGGGGAGCAGTGGGCAGAGGGAGAGGGAGAAGCAGGCTCCCCTCTGAGCAAGGAGCCTGATGCAGGAATCGATCCCAGGACCCTGGGATCATGACCTGAGCTGAAGGCAGATGCTTAACCAACTGAGCTACCCAGGTGTCCCTACGTGATAGTTTTCTGATTAAAGATGACAGATTTCCTTCCTTTGTCCCCCTTCATTTGAAACCACACTCAAATGAAAGAGAAGAGATTTTAAAATGAAAGACAATCCCACAGGCAAAGAGAATAGCAACAAAATGTTGAAGACAACAGCAACAAAATTCTGGAAACCAGTAAGCAGATGAATATGTGGTAATGGATCCAACTTGAGAAAACGGAATTCTAAGCTGGGGTCAGAGAAAGCTGAAATGCAACCCAGTTTGAACAGAAAATCTCCCCCCAACCCCCACACCCCAAAGCTCAGGAGTTGCCCATAAAGGGTCTCTGGTAGTAGGGATGTAGCAAGGCTAAGCAATGGTGAGAGTGGAAAGTGGCTGGCACAGGTATTTAGAAAGGATCTGATTTTGTCCAGGCATTGGGAATGACCTGGACAAACTCTGGTGTGCAACAGAATCACCCAGAAAGTTAATAACGAACGTGGACGCCCAGGCTGATGGAAGTGGGGCAGGGCCTGGGGCTCGGTGGTTCACTATTGCCCTGGTCCAAACAGAGCTGGGTTGAAAGGGTTTAGGTGTTAAAATTATCTGGTAATGATCTAACAGGTTTATGATGAGGATTTAGTAACAATGCACTTGAAAGTACTAGCAGAGAACCTAACTGTACCCCAGAAGTACCGTGAAGATTCAGCCAAACAAAACCCCTCCAGCTTTCTCCCCACCAAGGCTCAGGGTGCCTCTAGATTTGATGATTACACGGGATTATAGCTCTAGACTGCAGATATAAACATTTCCATTTCCTACCTATAAATGGCAATACATTTAATGAATGAACAAAGCAAGACAAACAGTGACCCAGCATGGATATGCCATCTTGCTGGATTCACGATGAGAAAAAAACTCCATAAAATTACTGCAAACCTAACAGCTTAGAACTGTTTCAAATGCATGTTCTTGGAAATGTATGCTCCTGGAAGCCGGGTCTGCACGGGACACCAAGGATGACCTGAGAACACATTCTGGTCTCAATCCGAGCAGAAGCAGTGGCAGACAGACAGTCAAGAAACATGCAGATTAACCAGAAGAAGAGCGAGTCTTCTGTGAAGGAAAAGCAGAGATCCCAGACAACAGGCGGTGCAGGTCTGAAGGGGAGAGGAGGCTGTGAGGTCTGGGAGGCCAGTGCCCGACCACAGTGAAAGTGGGCGTCACACGAATGGGGAGACTCTTTAGTTTTTACTAGATTGGAAGGCATGACTGGGGACTAAAGAAATCCACCCGAGAAAAAGAGACAAAACCACAGGAACAGAATGCAATGAGGCTCCGATGGCTGCTTCAGGCCCAGAAGACAATGAGAGGTGATTTAAGAACAGCAGAGCTTGAGTAAGAGGATTTGGGATCAGAAAGGGATTGAGAGGGATCAGAAAGTTTGTACAGATCTGAAGGTGAATGGTAAAGAAGCCCACGAGGAGATTTAAAAAAATTCCTGGGTCAATTTGAAAGGGACAGTTATTTTTGTTGTCCTGACGGAAGTGGCCTGAGAAATGTCGGGATTCCAACTGGCCAGGAAGTAAACATGAGACCTGCTGAGGGGAGCTAAGCAGGATGATGACAAGCCAGAACTTGATGTTGGTCAGGTAGGAGCAAATTTCCTGGCTGGAATTAACCAGCTTAGAGGTGGTGGTGGTCCAGATGCATATGAACAAAGGATACTTTAGAAACATAGCACCCGGGACGCCTGGGTGGCTCAGCTGGTTAAGCAGCTACCTTCGGCTCAGGTCATGATCCCAGCGTCCTGGGATCGAGTCCCACATTGGCCTCCTTGCTCATCAGGGAGCCTGCTTCTCCCTCTGCCTCTGCCTGCCATTCTGTCTGCCTGTGTTCGCTCTCTCTCCCTCTCTCTCTCTGACAAATAATAAATAAAATCTTAAAAAAAAAAAAAAGAAACAGAGAACTCATTGATTACACACACCTTTCACAATGATGAGCCCCACGTGACAGAATCCAGACTAGTATTTTAGGAAAAAAGTCTATGTCAGAAAGCAAAGAAACAGGGGAAGTTTAAAAAACAAACAAACAAAGCAAAACAAACAAAAAAAAACCACCCAGACTCAGCAGGCAGGGCTGGGAAAGAAGAAAGGAGTCCATTTAAACAGCAGATTAAACAGAAACTCAAGGGAGTCTTCCCAAAAGGAGATAGAGATGAAACTCTAGAGACATATCCGATTGCTACCCCAAAATATGTAGCCAAAAGCCATGTTCCTCAACCCCTGGAACATTCAAAACCCGGAGGAAAGACAAATCTCAAGGAGCAGGTGGCAGAAGCAGCAGCCTTCCCGAGCTCATTAGGGGGGTAAGCCTCAGAATCGTCAGCAGCGGGTCTGGTCCATGAACCTGCAGAGGGTGTTTTTCCAGCTGAATCAATGGGGAGGAGAAACGCAGCTTTCTCTAGTCTAAGCCCTTCTCTGCATTTCTAAGAGGTGGTGGACATGGAAAACGGGGGCCCCGGACCGAAAATGGCTGCCCCAGAGAACACAGAGCCTCCGTCAGAGGCGCAGTCCACACCGCCCCCCTGCATGCAGTGGAGCAGGCAGCCCGCTACTTTCTTCTCAAAGTGCAAATGCAAATGAGGCCGATTTTGAATATAAACGAAAAGTACTTTAAGTAGAACCAACTTGATTTCCCCCCTCCAGATTGGGAGGAGGATTTCTGCCAGCTGAGTTTAAATTCATGGTCATGGACTCTAAATAACCACCACAGACTGAGCTGTATTTTGAGGAGACAGCACTATTTTCACCAGTGGTCCTTTATTTGATATGACTGGGACTCTGCTATGCGCCGCCAGGAGACCATCCTCCAAGGGCTTCTCCCATTTCTATGTGGCTTGAGAACTGAGGCACAGGCTGTTTTTACTCTGGATTATCTATCTTTTCAAAGCAAAGCACCTTGAAAGTCGGAGCTAGTGTCTCTGGAGGAAAAGGCAGGTTTGTTTATCGTCCAGTAGAACAAAGATAATGTCTCTCTGTGGAGCACAGAGCAGTCAGATCTGCTTGGAGTTTGTCATGGAACATGCAGGTTGCCAGCAATCCGGGTTCCTCAGCTGCGATACAAATCGGCTGCTTGTGCATCTGCTCGAGCTCCTCAGTATCATTCCTACTGGCCTTGGGGATGCAGGGGAACAGCGTGCAAACACGATGCTCTAAACCGGGATTGAATCCTAAACCGGGATTGGAGAAAGCCGAAAGCTACTTGCTGTGCCATCAGTAACGAAGTCTTTTGTCTCTGACCCAGGAATCTCATGTCTTGTGGCAGCAGCCATGAAACTGTAGTGGGAAATCTCAGACGTTTTATAGTTCTTGATGTGGTCTTTGGGCAAAATTAAATAAGATCCTGGGAACAAGAGTTTGCCTGGGACAACTGTCTAGGCATGAGGGATTGGCTCATTTTTCTAAATGTCAAGGGTGTAGGTCCATTTACTCTTTGTCCATTCACATTTCACTAAAAGAGAAAGCATACAAGAGACTCGCTGTTGAACAAATGCAACTTTCTCGGAGCTGAAAGAGCCGTATTTGTTGCAATGAGAAATGGCCCAGGCAAAAGAAAGAATAGGAGAAATTGAAGGAGGCCATTAAGTGCTTTGGTTTTTAACTCAAAAGGTGAAGGAAATTTAAGACTGGATGTTAATGACTTTTGATTTTAATGTCTTTGGATTATGACTTACAAGGAGGTTTGAATTTGTTGGGATGGTAATGATTTGAATATCATTATTGTATTGACATTTTCTCTCTTTGTAGCCCCTCTGAAAAGCTGTACTGAACAGTGAGGCTAGAAATAATTTTGTAGGCGAAACAGCCTAGGATTGAGTTTTAGCTTCTGGTAAGATTTAGTCTTCTGGAGGCAAGGAGCAAAGCATCATTACCTTAAGAGACAGGCCCCCTGGGTCCAAGTTAAAAGTCTAGTACTTAGGAATGGTCTATAACTGCCGTCCAAACCATTTACGAGATCTCCTTAAACACACTGTGACTAATATAATGTTGACTCCTGAGCATCATCTGTCTTTCTCAGCAAACTTTTGAAGACTTACAAACAAACCGTGCAAAGTGTGGCTTTCATCTCCAACCATCTCCACTGCGCAAGCAAATCTGATCCCAAGGAAAACTGCAGGAGGACGGGTTGCATCCAGTTCATGCCATGTTTTTACAGTTTCCAGCACTTGAAAAAAAAATAATCTGCAGATGTGACAGAAGACATCCAAGCTCCAAATCCCTAGGAGGCTGTGCTGGCTCATCCCCCTGGTCTGTGTCTATGGGACAGTGGAGCGTGGCGATTTCCCTTTTATGCTTCACTCACACTCAGATTATTTTTAGGCTGCCAAAGGAAGCTCATTTTCCAGATCTCTGGGGCAGATGTTTGAGTGACCAAAGGAGAACCAGATGGCCATCAGAGAGGCCAGGGCTGGGAATGAATAACCATTCAGAAAATGGGAATCAGAACAACAATAAATCAGCCCAAAGCAGCAAGAAGCCTATGAGTTGACTGCAGAAATTAAAACAGAAATCCGCTGCTACGTTAGAGTCACTGCTTTCCAACAAAGCGGACTTGGGACTGAAGAGGAAAACAGTGAAACTGAAAAGTAAAACTTGCCAGACCCCAGAATGTTCTAGTACACGTACAGCGTGTGTGCAGAGCGTCAGAGGCAGATGGGGAGAAGCCGCAACTGATGGGGGACCCAAGCGTTCGGGCTGGGGGCCTGAAAATGAAACAATATTGTCCTTGTTCAGAGCCTGTTTCTGGTTTCCTCCCCTTGATCATCCCCAAACAATCTGAATGGGCTTAACATGCTTGGTTGCTGATTATTTGGATGATGTTTATGCATACACATTAAACAGATTTCTTAGTCCCTTGGAAAGTTGAGGCAAAGAAATCACCTTTAGGATGTCAGAAGGTCATCAGGCACTGGTCCCCGTTTGCCTCCCCCATGGCAGGTTTGTAGGTGTCACCATCCCAAGGAGAGGACAGTGTCCTCAAGCGACTCAGTTCTTCAAAAATAACAGGAGATGCGGATCGCAAGGGGAATCGGCACATGTTCCTCCTTGGTACTGATTTCAAACTCAGACAAGGCAAGTGCAGACACTCTCTACAAAGCAGGAATCTATCATTCTCTCCGTGTTCCATGACCTAGTGGGTGAGAAAAATGTGGACTGGGAGCTCTTCTTTGGCTTGTGGGATGGCTACTATAGGCAGATCTTTGGGTCATTTCTCAGCAGGAGCTGGCTGCCTGCTCTCCTTCGACATATTTCTGGGAGCAGGACAATGAATTTTTTTTTTTTAAGGGAGGGAAAGATGGAGGAGGGGAGAGGGAGAGAGAGAATCTAAAGCAGGCTCCACACCCAACACAGAGCCTGATGGGGCACTCGATCTCACTATCCTGAGATCCCAACCCAAGCCAAAATCAAGAATGGGACCCTCAACAGACTGAGCCACCCAGACACCCCTGATATTCTTTGTCCTCAACTCCAGAATGATAAAATCGTGTGTGGCGGGGGACAATCTCAAGACACACAAAAGGTAGAAGTGGGTGAGCGATCAGAAAAGAAAGGCATGGGGCACCTGGGTGGCTCAGTCATTAAGTGGCTGCCTTTGGCTCAGGTCATGATCCCAGGGTCCTGGGATCGAGCCCCACATAGGGCTCCCAGCTCAGTGAGGAAGCCTGCTTCTCCCTCTCTCACTCACCCTGCTTGTGTTCTCCTTCTCCCTGTGTCTCTCTCTGTCAAATAAATAAATGAAATATTTTTAAAAAAGGTATGTTAAAAGAGACCCAAGAAGTAAGTGGGAGGGATGGAGGAAAGAAAATAAGGTATGAATTAAGACAGTCCCATACAAATGTTTTCTCTCTACAAATGTTTCTCTAGAGAAAGTTTTATATGATTATCTGGCTTAGAAAAATAGAAGATCATTTTGACTGAACACACCATGTAGGCAGGTTTTAGATGGAGAGTAACTGGTTAGGCTGTAGACATTGCCGCTAAGGGTTGATGTGCTGGCAGGTTCCGGGGGGTCACCCTGAGGTCTTCTGCTGCCTTTTCCAGATCAACAAGATTTGTACCCTCCACTCATTATTCTCCAGGACTGGTACTAACATCACGCTTCTTTGCTGATGTCTATTTCTAAGGGTATGCCCTTCTTGAAGAATCTGATTGGAAAGCTGGGGTGTGTTCATGGGAGCCCACATAGGAAGCAATAAGAAGAGAGGCTGCCCCAGGCTCACACATGATCATCTGTCGAGGGGTTGGCAAACTGCTCCCTGGGGGCCAAATCTGGCTCCAGATCTGTTTTTGTGAAGTTTTAGTGGAAAACAGTCATGCCCATTAGTTTTCTGATTGCCGATGACGGCTTCTACTCTACAAAGGTGGAGGTAAACGGTTGCAGCAGAGACTTGCCAGCAAAGCCTGAAATGCGTATGATCTGATAACTGCTGACCCCTCATCTGTAGGAATAGTTCAAACCCTAGCCCTCTACTGCCCACCTCCATCCCTAACCAAAGTCACTGTGAACAGACCTGAGAAGTTTTAAGAAATATAACTTAGTAGGGGCGCCTGGGTAGCTCAGTGGGTTAAGCCTCTGCCTTCGGCTCAGGTCATGATCTCAGGGTCCTGGGATCGAGCCTCACATCGGGCTCTCTGCTCAGTGGGGAGCCTGCTTCCCCCCTCTCTCTCTGCCTGCCTCTCCGCCTACTTGTGATCTCTGTCTGTCAAATAAATAAATAAAATCTAAAAAAAAAAAAAAGGAGACATAACAGTCAGCTGAAGGGAAGGTACTGACAAGAAGAGGCATCTTAAGGAACCTGCTACTGGAGACCAGGCTTACTGATCTACCATAGAATTTCCTCTAAGGACATCTTCGGCATCCATGCTTTGTGATTTTATCTTTAAATTTCATTTTAAAATGATACTGGTAAGAAACTCATTTGAAATAACAAGGGTTCTCTTTTTAAGATGCACATAGTTTGCTAAGTGTCACAGAATCGCTGGCCACCACTGAGAGCGGTTTAATCAGATTGCTTTAATAGCAAACATACTGCTTGGAAGAAATGGAAATGATTTTGCTTGTTGGATAGCCTTTTATGTTATTCATGTTGATAGCAAAAGTGGGGGAGATGACGTGGAGAAGAAGGATAGAGGACTTCTTGGAGTCCTGGAGTCTCCTGGGGGCCAGGGAGGCTGTGGGTACCCTCAGTAGGGGAGCTGAGAGCAATAGGAGGGCTCCCGGCTTCAGGAAACCTGTGAAGACAGGGACTAGCAACTGAGAAGGAGCAGAGCACAGGAAGCTGAGGTTTCGAAGGTAAACAAAATCCTATTCCAACTATTGGTTAGGATTAGTCCTGCCTTCACGAAAAAAGGTGGAGAGGAAATTCTCATCCTTCTTTTCTACCACCAAGCACCCCTTGATCGCAGAAGCCAGCCCTCAGCCTGGTGGGCTGGGCCTGCTCCCTTCCTCCACCGACCCGTCAGTCACACTGCCTCCCGCCTTTCCACCTTCATGGCCACCTTTCCTGCAGCACAGGCTCTGGTCACTTCCCAATGGGGCTACTGCAAAGGCCTCCACACCTGTGTGAGCTTCTACCCCTGCTCTGCTTTTCTTCAGTCTCGCTGTTTCTCTATGTCACCGTTGGAATAATCTTAAAACTAATACTCAGACTCCGTCACTCAACTTGAAAACCATCACTGACTCTAGTACTTGGAAGATAAGTCAAATTCTTTAGTCTGCAACTAAAAGCGTGGACTAAGTGTCTGTGTGTCATAGACTATTTGTTGATTCTTGAATGGGCCATAAAATTTCTTATTTGAGGACCACTGTGCATGTTGTTCTGCTCTAGAAAGTCACCCATTTCTGTGGGTGTTCCCCACAGATGGAGTAGTCAAACACCACCCCATCTACTGAACCCTCCCAGATTCCTGGGAGAAATCTGATGTCCCTCCTCTGGGTCAATATGGGATATGGCTCTTACTATACAGAAGAGGGGAATATGAAAAGTTTAGTAATACCTATAGTTCATTATGGAAAACAATAAATCCTGTTAAGAGAGAAAGACTGTGTCTGTTATCTCTTTGTACTCCCTGGAATCCCCAGCACAGCTCTCAGCAGCATGCAGATGGCAATGTTAGGCTGGCTGTAGTCCAGTGTTGGCTCCTTCCAGGACCTGGCTGTGGGCTCCTGCACGGCCAGGTTACCAGCTTCTGTGGTTGTATCTGGTGTCAGAGCAAAGAGTGTCAGGAAGGATTAGAGATGTCCTCAGCTTCTGGAGCTGAGGACAGGAGGTATGTGCATGTGTGTGTGATGTGTAGGTTATCTGTCTGTCTCTACTAGCTTAAAAGACAATTCCACAAATATCTACTAAGTAAATATGTCTTTCCTAGAGGAAATAAGTTTGAATATCCACACAATAGCTTTACAAAAAATGTTTTAAAATCATCTATCCCATTTATAAATCAGGAGTGGTCTTTCTGATTTTAAGTGCTATGATATGAGAAACAGACAAATGAAATTGGCAATCAGAGACAGTAGAGATGACAGAAGCTGGCACTATTAGAAAAGACTCTTTGAAAGATGAGGAGAGCTTCAAAAACTTGATAGGCAGAAGCAGAAGGAAGGATATTTCAAGTGAAGGTATAAGAGAAAGAACCAGAAGGGAGAGGCATGGTTTTCATTTTCTGCAAATGTCATTTACTGAGATCAGCCAGTACATAAAACACCGGGCAAGGAAACAACAATATCAGTGGGGGTGGGGAGAACCCCATCAAACTTAAACAAACCTATTCCTTTGAGAAATGTCTGCCCTGGATTCTACAGGGGAACTTCTGATCTCTTACATTTTGCTATGTTTTTATTTCTAGGCTCTGCACTACCATTTTGCATAAGACATAGTGAAAAAGGAAAAAACACCCTCAAAACTCCAAATCTTCCATTGCTCATGAAGCCTTCAAGTGAGGTGTGTGTGTGTGTGTGTGTGTGTGTGTGTGTGTGTTTCCTACATTGCCTATTTGTCTAACTCATCTATGCACTGTCAAAGCGGTTTTGTCATTTTCCTAAAAAAAACCAACACAATAACTGGAATTGAACCTAAGTGGGAATATCCTGTTTCTCTTAAGAGAGCAAGAATCTGACTGTATCAGCACGATCTCCATTTACAGTCTCAAAAGACACGTACATCTCAAGGATTTCTGTTACTTTCAAGGCTGAGTGAAGCTCATAAACAAGTAAGATAGATTTCCTAAGGCATACGGTGCACAAATGAGTCACACTGCCCTGTTCTTCCCTCCTGTGTAACTACCATCATTTTGGCTAGGGCAGAAAAAGTTTTCCTTTCAGTTTCATTTCTGAAACACATTTCATTTACCTTCCTCAAGTCTTAATATACTCGTCTTTATATTTCAGTGTGGATCCCAGATTTAAATTCCCAAAGGACATATAAAACTAAATTACTAGGGGTGATATTTATAAGAGGGAAATTCGTATTGGGGGGCAGGGCTGAAACGCATCTTGGGCTGCGGTAATGGAAAGAATACACAAAGACAGGAACCAACATGCCTGAAGTTGTAGTCGCCTCACGACTTCTAGGGTGTTATTTTCACAAAAGAAATTAATGAGAGGGCAAATAAATTGTATTACATGCTCTAGTGGACCACATTCTATTTTCACTGAAATTTGAAGGAATTTTTCAAATTTAGAAGGCGATAACAGCATTGACTGCACGCTAAGATTCGTAAATTATAACCCTATGCTACTGTGCTAATGTGTGTACACTGTAAAACCCGAAACAACCTAAAATGAAATAAAATCTATACACGTTCTACTACTTTCCGCCTATGCTCCACAGGATGGTCTGGCATCCCCCACTGGCTGTGTACACCCCACAGTGGAGACCGCTGTGCAGAGAGGGTAGACACAGTATTTGCTTTTTTTAATGCAAATCACTTGAGCTGTTTACTTCCTTGAGAAGTGCAAACTGCTCATTGGGAAATGCAGCCAAGAGCCAGGTAACGAGTTGGAACAGGCCCCAGAAAATGCACCGCGGGGACTCAGCCTAATGCAGACTTCAGCCGTTTTCTGGGCAATTTATCTAGGCCCAATCATTACTCTTATCTTCCGTCCCCCCACCCATTTAAATAATCAGTTCATCTCCTTAAGCATGAAACCAAAACAAACGAAAAACCACCCCCAAATTTAAATCTCCTTTTCCTAGACCAGCAATAATTACAGCCTTGTCTTATCTTGTACTGGCAATTCTGCACCTCACACTGGCCTTCGTGTAGCCTCTAACACGTGGCCCGAGCCAGCTGACGTCTGGCTTAGGGAACATCTGAGTGAGAGGAGACCTGTGTGGGCAAGTGTCGGACTCTGGAAGGGAAAGAGAGGGTAGTTCACTGTCTGCGACCGTGGAATGAAAACGTACAACTCCGGGAACTGTGGATCAGTACATGTGTTGCTGCCTGCTTCGGGCTGGTGCTGAGAACACGTGGTCTGTGCGCCAGGACCTGGCGTCTGCAAAGGCAACAAGGAGCACTACGAGATGCACGCAAGTCTCTGCTCGCGGAGGATCCAGAGTGGGCTGGGGGAGTCTGTGTTTCCAGGTTTCCCACAGCACCTCAAACACATGGCCTCACTCCCTCATCCCAAACTA
Source organism: Lontra canadensis (assembly GCF_010015895.1). Lineage (NCBI taxonomy): Eukaryota > Metazoa > Chordata > Mammalia > Carnivora > Mustelidae > Lontra > Lontra canadensis. The sequence goes on from NW_022631248.1 coordinate 177,130, forward strand.
TGGAAAGGAGGGCGCCTGTTGGGGGCCTAAACCTTCCCCTTGTCCCGAAGCCATGGTCAGACAGGTATGAGGGTTCACGCAGCCCCCATCCGGGAGACTCAGGAGCCCTGCCACCTTGCAGCCGGCCCCGGACACTGCCACATGGCCAACAAAGGCTGTATCCGAACCTGCCACTTCCGACAGCAGTCACCTGCTCCCCCAAATTTGCTTTTCAAAATCTGGGTGGGCATCAGAATCACTGGGAAGCTTCTGAAGACGAACTCCTGGGCCCTACCCCACTCCAGCCAGGACCCTGGAGATCTGAGGACCAGCTGAAACCATGCCCTCCCCGTGCACTGGGGACACAGAACGCGGGGCTTTCCCCGCACACTGACGCGTCTGCAACACACACCCAGTCCCCTGGCATATTTGAGACGTGCTGTGAACGCCTCCCTGAGGACATTCACCTTTTCTTTCCCGGCTCTTTTGCTTTACCCTCGTAGCTGCCTTGAGCCATCAACCTGACTGGTCTGGGGGGATGAGCAGAGTTAAGCAGGCTTCTCTCTCACCACACATTTCTAGCTTATAAAAGGCACAGGTTGGACCGGCTGATCTCCACGGTTCCCTGTAGCTCAGACACCTTGTAGTTCTGTTCATGAGAATCCCCAACTCTGAGACTCTCCGTTCCGTGCTCTTTTCCCTGATACCTTTTTGGCTTGTCTTTTCACTTACAGTCCATGTACTCCTTCGCCAACTCCCCTGGGATGTTTAATCTTTTGTAGGTACTGTTGATTTGCTTAAAAAAAAAAAAAAAATCACATCCTAAATTCCATCTCTGGCCTGCAGCTTTCAAACCTTAACTGAACAAAAAGTAAAGAGATCTACTCATTTGTTAATGAGGTGCTACCACGGATGTCCTATTTTTAGGGAGCTATGCTGTGTTTTCCCCAATGCTATACATAGAAAAATGATTTCTCTATCATCGATACTCCTATGCCAGGTGGAAAATCCAGAAGGAAGAGGCAGATAAGGCTTCCTAGCTCGCAGAAACAAACAATAAGCGCCATGCCCGTTTTAAATTCATGCCGTGCTGGTGAAGGTGGACAAGTCAGTGGGAGATGGCCAAACATGACGACGGGGGACGTCAACTATCCACCTGCTCCAACATCCTTCCATCCCATACATAGGTGCACACTGAGAGCCAGCAATGAAGCCCTGGGGTACATGAGGAAGCAAACTTGACATGGTCCCTGTCCACTTGGGTCTTACATTAAGCAAGTCGGCGCATGCGTCCTTATAATCTGTGTTAAGGACCATGAAGGAAAATACAGGCCCTGTTATAGGCTGGGGGTCCAGGCATGAAGGATAAGTGTATCTGGGAAGACTTCTAAGGAGAAGTGAGTTCTGATGTTAGACGAGGAATAAGAGGAAGCCCAGAAAGAAGGGAAGGTCATATCTGACCCAGGGGAGTGAGCCATCTCAAAGCAGTTGCTCAGAGACAGCCTGAGGTGAGCAGCCCACACCCCTGCGCCTGTGCGAGCAGACTGTCTTAACAGCCTCTCCTCAAGGCTTTAGGGAAAGAACATCTGCTCCCCTTGCAAAAAGGGCAGGGTGCCCTGTTGTCAGTCTCTGTGCATTAATAGTTTCATTCTGTGAAGATCCGATTTCCAGACAGATATGGGGTCTCCCCATTTTAATACTAATTGCAAGTTTATGTAGTTGGTGCTCGTGGTTCCTTGCATAAGGCTCTCTCCTCAGCATCACCAGGAAAAAAACCTAGCTTAGGCACAAAACAAGAGACCGTTTCCCACCAAGGGCAGCTCGACTCAACCAGAAATGGTACTTCTAGACACCGCAGTACAAGTTCTCGGTGCTTGGACACTCAGGAAACTAAGGGCTGTCACTTTATCCGCTATTCAATCCAAACAAAGCACAAGAGGTCCTGTCCTTTCTTTCCATATATAGATTAATACCTACCCCCAAAGATACCAACTCTTCCAGAAGACTGGAATTCAGGTTCTCCCACCCCATGACTATCCCACCGACACAGAATCAAAGGCCAATTTCACTCACAGAATTGTAAGATCCAGTTGGGCTCTTCTCGCCTTCTGAAAGGTGAAGTCCTTTATTTTCTTCTTAAACCCTCCTCAGCCAAAAGTTCTCTAAGATTTCCCCGAACTGGTGATTCCAAAAACGTTAGAACTGATTCCCTTGATGTCAGAGGAAGCCGGATACAGGCCCAATGATTGATGTGCTAAACGAACTCTTCCCAGCTGAGCCTTGACAATCGCAGGTTTGGCAAGACAATTGTTACTTCTGGTTTTGTTTTTGTTGAAATTCAAAGAGGCTCCCAACTCCTTAAGAGGTATCCCCCCGTCCATGCCCTGTTCTAGTAAAACTTTTCTTCCCTCTCTTCGTTTTAAAAGAGAGGAGCCACTTTCTCAGGAGGCTAGACCTGAGAAAGGACACATATGTTTTGGAATAGCCAATAACACAGTTGCCACCCCTTTTACTGGAGGGCCCTGACGTTCTCAGATGTCAGCCTGGGTCCAGATCACCTAGAAAGCTTGTTCAACTGCATTGCTGGCGGCCAGCCTCAGGGTTTCTGACTCAGCAGGTCAAGGGTGGGACCCGAGGAGGTGGGACCCGAGGATCTGTGGTTCTAACAGATTTTCAGGTGATGCTGCGGCAGCTGCTCCGGGGACCATACTTTGAGAACCACTGCTCCAGGGACAGCTTTATGATCAAGAAATATGTACTGAGGAGTACCTGGGTGGCTCAGTCGGTTAAATGTCTGACTCTTGATTTTGGCTCAGGTGATGATCTCAGGGTCATGAGATCGAGCCCTATGTTGGGTTCTCTCTCCCTCTGCCCCTCTCCCCTGCTCATATGCGCGCTCTCTCTTTGTCCCTACTAAAGAGAAATATGTACTAAGTACTGAATACAGGGTACTCCAATGGATACTGAGAGCCCAAAGAGATATACCTGACTTCAAAAGTTTACAAAGTTGGGGCATCTGGGTGGCTCAGTGGGTTAAAGCCTCTGCCTTTGGCTCAGGTCATGATCCCAGGGTCCTGGGATCGAGCCCCACATCGGGCTCTGTGCTCAGCAGGGGGCCTGCTTCCTCCTCTCTCTCTCTGCCTGCCTCTCTGCCTACTTGTGATCTCTGTCAAATAAATAAATAAAATCTTAAAAAAAAAGTTTATGAAGTTTAAGTATTTTCTTTCTTCCCTAAAGAGATAAGCATCCACAAGTGAAGAGACAACAGCACCTGCTAAATGCTCAGGGAGCAGTGGTCAGCAGATTCAGCACAGAGAGAGATGTTGATAGATGTTTTGAGTAGAGGGCAGCCTTGGAGATAACTCTGAACTTGATCTGGTCCTTGAGAGGAAGGTTAGCATTTAGATATCCAGCGATGAGACACACGTGTAATGCCTCAAAGCAAAGCATCTCAGTTCCTTTCAACACTGATTCGCCTTTATACAGGGAGGTTGGCAGCGATGAGACACACGTGTAATGCTGCATCTTGGTTCCAAGTGCGCAAAACCTGCACCTGACTCAAGACTCCCTCAACTGGGCACGAAGACCAGAAGGGAATTACTCTTCCTGATTCTCCTGCCAGCAGCAAGGCCAGATCTTGCAGCACTGCAATGCCCCCACAGTGTGATACCCTCAATGGTGGAAGAGGCAGGGGCAGGGGCGAATTTCTCTGAAGAACAGACAGGGAAGGGTGCAGGCAAGGGCATATGTTGGGGGCAAGAGGAGTAAAGCACCAAGAGTCAGAGGCTCATGGACCCAGGCTGGTACCTCAAGGACATAAGAGGACCAGATGAGCACTAAGGGACAGATAAGAAGTGGTCAAGGAATGACCAGAGATCACAGGAGAATCCTTCCTCTTGTCAACCTCCTATTAGATCCCAGACCTGCCACCATTCTAGGGTGACAGAGATGCTTAAGGCATCATGGTCTTTGCCCTTGAAATGTTTCCACCTAATAAGGAAGACAGAAGAACAGAAAGATCAGTTATGAAGGCAAGAGGGTAAGCACTCTGGAAGAAATCTTCGTAGTGTCATGCAAGTGCAGAGGGAGACCATAGAACTTGGGGGGCTCAGGGAAAGATTTGCTTATGGGGAGAAGCAACATTTGGGCTGGGCTGAGGAATCTCTTCCAAGTGCAAAGAGGAGATTCAAAGGCACAAACTAGTGGAGAGTTCTGGAACACTGGGGAATGTGGAGCTCACGTGCTAGGGGAGGACTGTGTGTGTGTGTGTGTGTATGGCTGCTGGGAGCATGTCCAGACGTCAGCACAGGCAGGCAGGAGCTGACATATTCCACGTTAAGGAGGTGGGATTTTAACCTCAGTGTGATTGATAGTCCCTGAATAATTTTATACCATTAAGCGATATGGTCAGATCTTAATTTACAAATTGTCATTGCAGAGCAGAAGACAGTGGGGAAGACAGACTTGAGAAGGAATGGCCAGTCACATGGACCAGGACGGCAGCCGGCATGGCGGAGGCGGCAGCCTTCCACACTGGATATGGAGGGGTGAGCGATGGATGGTGGAGAGGGAGCCCTGTCACTGAAGCCAGACCCCTCTGAGATGGACGACAATTATGCAAATGACCATAGCATTTCACTGTCCCGCTCCCATTCCCTTTTCCCTGCCTCTACTCTTCAAATTTGATATCCACCATGTGGTTTCATTCCAAGCACAGCTGGACCGTTTTGGAAGGAAAATCTCCTTGCTGTCCATCGCAGCCATGAAAAGTAAATCCTAAGGGTGTTCATCACACAACCTCAGCATTTGTGTTACATTCGCTCAGCCAAGTGCTTGGAGCTCACCGTGACTTACAGGTGCAAAACCAGTCAACGTCTGAGTGCAGTCTGGCAGCGGTCTAATCATTATCATCTGTGAAATAAAAGGCTTTTGAACTTGATTAAACAGCACCAGGTTTCTTTCATTTAAATAGCGCATTCGTATTTAAAAAATGATGAAACAGAGGTGCTGTGTTATAAACATAGAACGGAAAGAGAATTTTTCTCCCCACAGTGGTTCAGTACGTTTGTAAGGCACTGTGGGGCAGACCCTGGGCACACCGTGAGATCCAGAAAGTACTTCGCATCAGCGGCCCTCCAGCCGGTCCTGCAGGGCTCTGTCTCCGCCTCCGTTCTCCTGGCTGAAGCGAGAGCAAGAGGATGGTGACACGTGACTGGTGTTGCGGCCTTACTGGGGAGCCAGGGAGAAACCCAGGTGTCCCCTCTCGGGGAGTGCTTTGCGGAGAAGCAGAGCAGAAGGCCAAGTGTGCGAGGTGGTGTTGAGGCTCCGAGAAGGGAGAACTGTTAAGGCAGGATCAGTTTGGGTTTCAACGGATAATGGATTTGGGATTTGTCTATGAAAGCCCCAGGTGATGTGACGGAGGTCTCCTAACGGACGGCACTGAAACACTGACTTGTGGAGAGTTAGTGCTGGGTTTTCCAAATAAATTATGTTCTCACATAACGCACTGACACGCGTTTGGCAGAAGTACAATAAACATACAAAACAATATGATTAATCAGTAAACCTTTTTTTTTAAGATAATGTTATTGGTGATGATGGGAACTGGCCACTGCTAGATCACTAAATTAGTAATAAACAACCTCTCTGGAGAAAACCTTTGACTATGCAATTCTGCTTAAGCTATTTAAGAAAATAGGAAAATAAAAAATGTGCACAGAGGTATATGGGTGAAGCTATTCTGTATAGCATTCTTTATAACTTTGAAAAAATCAAATATACATGTGATTGATGAAAACAGAATTTCTGGTAGAAAACTGGTGAAATAAGCTATGGCACTTCTATGTTGTGGAATATTAGCCATTATAAATCATGCTTCAGAAGCCCCTTTAGTGACACGGGGGAAATGTTCATGATTATATCACTGAGATCCTACCAAGTTTCAGAAGTTAATATAAAATCAATTAAAAATACACATGGGCTGTGGCATCTAGGGGGTGCAGTTGGTTAAGTCTGACTCTTAGTTTCAGCTCAGGTTGTCATTTTGTGGTTGTGGGATCGAACCCTGTGTTGATCCTTCTGCTTAAGACTCCCTCTCCCCCTCTGCCCCTCCCCAGTAGTCCCCTCACCCCCATATGCACACATGTTCTTTCTTTCTCCCCCACAAATAAATCTTAAATATATATATGTATATATATATATATATATATATATATATATGGTTATCTACAGATTTAACGCAATCCCTATCAAAATACCAACAGCATTTTTCACAGAACTAGAACAAAAAACCCAAAAATAGCATGGAGCCACAGAAGACTCCAGAGAGCCAAAGCAATCTTGAAAAAGGAGTAAAAAGCAGGAGGGATCAACAATCCCAGATTTCAAGATATACTACAAAGCTGTAGTGATCAAAATAGTGTGGTAGCACAAAAACAGACACCTAGATCAATGGAACAGAATAGAAAATCCAGAAACAAAGCCATGACTATATGGTCAATTAATTAATGACAAAGGAGGCCAGAATATGTAATGGGGAAAAGAGAGTCTCTTCAACAAATGGTGTTGGAAAAACTGGACAGCAACATGCAAAAAAATGAAGCTGGACCACTTTCCTATGCCACACACATACACGCACACACACACACACTTGTGGCTAAAGACCTAAATGTGAGACCTGTAATACTAAAAATCTGAAAGAGAACACAGGCAGTAATTTCTCTGACATCCGTCATAGCAGCATTTTTCTAGACGTGTCTCCCGAGGCAAGGGAAACAAAAGCCAAAATGAACTACTGGGACTTCATCAAAATAAACTTCTGCACAACAAAGGAAATAGCCAACAAAACTAAAAGATGAGCTACCGAATGGGAGAAGATATCTGCAGATGACACTCAAGCTGCTTTCATAATTTGACTATTGTTAACAATGCTACAATAAACATAATGATGCGTATTTTTTTTTTGAATTAGTGTTTTTTGTATTCTTCGGGTAAATACCCAGTAGTGGAATTACTGGATTATATGGTAGTTATATTTTTAACGTTTTTCCAAAGTGGCTGCACCCATTTGCGTTCCCACCAATAGTGTGTGAGGGTTCCCCTTTCTCCACATCCTCCCCAACACTTGTTTCAACCTCAGCAGTTCTGACAGGGTTGAGGTGATAACTCATTGTGGCTTTGATGTCCATTTCCCTGATGATGATGATGTTGAGCATCTTTTCAAATGTCTCTTGGCCATCTGCATGTCTTCTTTGGAGAAACATCTGTTCATGTCTTCTGCCCATTTTAAAAATTAGATTATTTATGGTTTTGGTGTTGAGTTGTGTAAGTTCATTATATATGGACACTAACCCTTTATTTGATAAGTCATCTTCAAAGAGGTGGTGGGGAGAAGACACTGGGTGCTCAGGTCCATTCAAGGCTTATTCAAGGACCGTCCCCTGCCTAAGGGGGCTAGAATGTTGATAGGAACCCAAGACCCTTTGAGGCTGCCAATGCTGTGGTCAGTTGTGGACCTTGGAGTAAACAAAATTCTTATGGTGGATAAATCCAGTCAGATTTGTGTGTCATTTTCATTAGCATTCAATGAACACTCATTCTGTTGTTTGTTTTTAAATTCATTTCGTTATTTATAACTCAGTACCAGATGTAGTGGGTAAACTCTAGAGATTCATCGGGACCCCAGTCTAGTCATCACGTTACCTCATGGAGCTTAGAACTGGTTGGGAGAAACAGATCTTAATCAAATAATCACAAACCCAAGTGTGACAAGTGGTTCACAGGAGAGCCAGCCACCTACTCATGCTGAGGGCAAAGAGATTTAATATACATGGGTGCATTCAGGAGAAGTTTCTCTGAGGCAGTAACACTATGAATAGGAATCATCAAAGATGATTCAAATTCAATTCCTATTCAAAGATGAATAGGAATCATCTTATTCAGGCAGAAGATTCCAGAAAGAAAGAGAGAGAAAATAGCATTTGCAAAGGTCCTGTGGTAGAAAAGCATGCAGTCTTCTAGAGGGTCCACAGGAAGGGTGGTGTGGTGGTTGCTTAGGAGTAATGATGAGCTCAGTGAGAAATAAGTTTTGAGAAGTTAAGCAGGCGTCAGAGAAGCAGTCTAGGCCACGAAAATTAGTTTGGTCTCTGCTCTTACTAAACATAAAATTAAGGGCAGCCACAGAATGGTGTCAAAATACAAAGAGATGGGAATAATCACGCGGTTGTTTTTAAACTGTTCACCTTAACTTTATTCATTCAGTTCTGATTTATTTACTTTATAGGTTACTGTTCTGAGAAAGTTCTCTTTTGAAGGAAAAGCAGCTAGAAAAATGTTTCAGATCAACAATGGGCTTATACAGTGCCTGTGGGCAAATTACAAAAAGGTATCTCTTCTTTGAGCGGCTTTCCCTCCTTGACTGGAAAATTGTCCCAATATATTGAATTTGTTAGAACAAAACTCTTTATTGCCATCTTTCAGAAAATTGTCCTAATGAACAGAAAAGCCTATGATGTTTACGAAGTGAATGGTGCTGCTTCGAGGTAACACACGTGCAGCCCACAGCCGCACAGCCGTGCTCGGTGGCCCTGGATGTCCGGGGATCGAAAAGAAAGGAGAAGAGCAAATTTTCTTCCTTAAAATAAAATGGCATATTACATATGCCATACAATTACATATGATGTAAATGTAACAAAACATGCATTTTTTGGTCTTCTGAGGCCCAATTATAACCACAATAAATTTTCCGATGCTCACCCATGCTGCCTGGGTTTAGCGCTGGTGGGAAAGACTACGGGGCTCCAATGGCAGAAGGGAGTCCCCACCCCATGGCTGGTTGGGGGGGAAACAAGAGCTAACAAGAGCTGACGCTAAAAATGCCACATCTGTCAGATCTGGGATCCAGAGAGGAAACAGGGGGCCACACTGCAACCTCAGTTTGCCAAAAGCCGTCCTGACCCCGCGTGCCCGGTGCAGCAGACCATGGGGGTGTGAAACGCACAGGCTGTGTTAGGAAGAGCCTGGCGAGAGTCCTGGTTTCCTTAAAACCGTAAGACTTATCCACACCTCTGTGCCCGAACGAGCTTTGCGCTTTTGGAACATTCCACTCTCGACCACAATCTCCCCGTCTAAGTTTAAATTCACAACCAATCATTTTCAAACACTACATCAAAAAGTAGCAATAAAATCCTCTTGTATATATGAATGACTAAGTGTCCTAAAAATTGATACGTGCAGTGCACTTAATATGCAATTGCTCTCTCGTCTCATTTCCAGTTTCAGTGTTTTTTTCTTAAATGGAAATCATTACCCTCACAGGTTTGTCTGGGAAGATCCTGATTAAAAATAAATAAATAAATAAAATAAAAAGAACGCCCTGTGGCCCACTCCCATGCCGGTCTCTATCCTACTGTCTTAAGCTATTATCTCTGATCCTGCCATCACCATCTTTGGGGAAACATCGTTCCAGCACAGCAGCTGGGGAAACCAGAGACACTTACTGCTCCCCGGACAGAAGACGAGCCGGGTCCTTCGTCTTCTTCCCCGTTTGGCTCCTGGTCTTCGTTGTCAGTCCAAGAGGACACGTCTTCTACTGAGCTGGTCAGATCAGGCAAACTCTTAGACGTTAACCTCAGGAGGTCCTCAGCAGAGTTCTCCTATGGGGACACAATTAAAGAGTCGTGAATTACCCTGTGGCACCAAGTAGCTCTGGGTCAAAGAAAACCCAGCAGAGCCTGCTGGGAGTGCTCATGTGCTCCGAACCTACAGGCCATAGGGGAAAGTAGGTTCCACGTTTCTAGGTTGGTAAGGTTACTTCATATGTCAGGGCTGGAGACCCAATTTAAACCCTAACCAATTTTTTTTTCCCTGAAAAATCTGTGTTTCTTAGCTATTTCTACAGGCAGTCCAAATTCCCTGAAATTTAGGTCCTTTGAAATCCTCTCCTGCCGTGTGTTCAGGGTAGTTTAAGCACCCTCATGGACAGGCCACCATCTCAGAGCTGCGGCCTCTGCCCAGTGCTCCAAACACACCTCCCTCCAGTCTCCCCTCCAACCCACACCTTCCAGTCCAGCCATACTGACCTTCCAACACACCAGGCTCTCCCCTGCCCGGATTCCTTTTCTACCAGCAGCTCCCTCTGCCCAGCGAGCTCAGCTTCCTGGCTCAGCACCCTCCCCTGTAAGCCCTCCTGGACCATCTCAGGAGGCATCCGGTTCACCTCTCCCTTCTTCTTGAATGTCCTTTACTGCTTCTTTCGTCACTTGGCACGTACGTCTGAATATACCTCTCTCTCCTGGTTATCTGAGCGTTCCTCAAACTAAATGTCATTTCTACTCTTTGTTGTGTCCCCAGGCCCAGCCCAGAGCCCTGATATCCATGTGCTCCCCCCCTCACGGCTCATCTCACTAGCATACGCTCACTAGAAAGAAATTAGACTGTTGATTGAATCACGCCAGTGGAGACTGATAACGAATGTCTCTTCAAAGAAAGCAGCCCTTGAACAATTTTTAAAGGTCAACAAAATACATGGAATCAGACTTCATTAAGATTAGACTATAAAGAGGCCTCCACCACAGCCCTTCTTCCTTCCTGCATACAGACAGGGTCACAGGGGTTGGTGGGAGGCAGGCGAGGTCGCTGGGGCCACGTGACAATCCTCACACGCAGAGGTGGCACACTCAGCCACCAGGAACTCTCGGGGAAATAGCACAGCCCAGGAGGCCAGGGACCAGGGCTGTGGCTGACCTGAGGCCAGAAAAGAGAGAAATGTGTCCTCCCTTCTCTCACACCAGTCATTTTTACAAGGAAGGAAGCCTGTGGAAAGCTTTGGTCGCCATATTCCCCGGGGCTTGACAGAAAGGAGTATAACAGAAGACACCCATCTTCAACAACGGGTGTTATTAAAGACCATTTGTGAGTGGGCGCCTGGTGACAGTGACGTTTGTTACTAGTTTGACTCGAGTCCCACCTTGTAGGCGCCCAAAGCTCCTTCATGTCAGGTCAGTAAGTGTGAATACTATAGTTAGATTCTACCTCAGGGAAGGTAAAAGCTATGAAGCAAAAAGTGAGTTCAGCCCTCTTCTGTGAGGTCAGCTCTACTAGACCATTAATGGAAACGAGTTTTTAAAAGAGATGAAGGTCCCAGCTCGTGAGTAAATGGCACAACAGCCACAGGATAGAAGACTCCACGGTCATTAGAACTGGTGCCACAGAAATGCACTTTCCGATGCGGAAAGATTCTTATGGCATGCTACTTAGTGAAAAAGCAGGTGAAAAACAGTATTATCATTTTATTAATGGACATTAACAATTAGCTGGGTGTCGTAATATGTGATAAACATTTCTCTAAGTGCTTCTTGCAGCCAGCTGCATTGCTCGGGCTTTTACATTTCACTTAATCTCCCTGACATTCCATGAAGTAGTTACTGATTCTCACCGTCCAGGTGAGAAAACCAAGGTTTAAAAAAAAATGCAACAACTTGTTCAAGACACACAGCTTTTAAAGGGCTGTGCTGGCTCTGATGCCCAGGGGCATTCTGTCTCGTTGTGCTTGAGTCTGTTAAAAATAGAAAACACGCCTGGACAGACAGATCAGGTAATGGGTAGAAGTACTGGTGGTGTTATGAAAACGTCATCTTCCTTTTCCTCTAGGTTTTCTACATAGACATAATAAATGCATATTACTTGCTAATAAAATCTGAGAGTGCTAAAGAGAGAGAGAAATCTGTGTGGATAGCACGTGCTTCCTGGGATAGCAAAGCACACTGGGAAATTCTGATTTCATTCATTTGACAAACCTTTCTAAGTTCTTATGCACAAGCAAACAACCTATTTGTATGGAGACATGAGACAGCCTGTCCCGAAGACAGTCATGGTTATATTTTCAAAACAATGTCCTAAAGTTTGGTGACAAAGTGACTACTTCCTACAATAATAATTTACATTTTTTATTATTCTTTGTACTCAGCAAATCAAATGCTCCCCCCCCCCCCTTCAAATGTGAAGACAAAACAAAGACTCTGGATTGCGTGCTCTTGTTGGGTAACAAAGAGGCACGGATGCCAAGAGGTGTGGAAAGACTTTTCTCTCCAAGGTGGTTGAGCATCTTAAGAGGGTGGGGATTCAGTTTAGGAACAAACAGTGGGCAGCTGCTATAGCAACGTATTGCCGTGAGCGGAGCCTATGGGAAGAAATGAAGGGTATTACCTCTCTGCGGTCTGGTCATCTTTAGGCCTATTGCTCAGTGCAGTTGGTCAAGGACAGTAGGTCGAGTGCATGTCCCTAAAGTCAAAGCCTCCGGCAGGAACACATGACCCTTCTCTAATGCCATTGGCTCCGTGTCCTTCATATCTTATTTGATAAGAGGCAGCTTTCCGTACAGGAAGAAGCATGAAACTTATGGGTCCACGATGAAACCTGTTTCTGCCCCCCACTGCTTGTGTGACCTCCAGGGAAATGAATTAACCACTTAGATGTTAATGTCATCTTTTGAATAAAAAGAACTAATACCTCTCTCATGGGGTTTCAAGAATTAAATGAGATCAGAGGGAGAAAGCCCCTGTACCCTGTGGATACCTGATACATGTTAATGTCCATTCTTTGAGCCAGTGAGTGAGATCACAGATCAGGCATCATCCAGGAAACCAGCTTTCAAAACCCCCTTATATGCTCCTTAATTATGCTTACCCATGAGTTGACTTTTTATTATTTAAATTTTAGGTAGCGCAATACTGGTTTCTGGAGTGGAACGCAGTGATTCATCACTTACACACAACACCCAGGCCTCATCTTCACAAGTGTCCTCCTTAATGCCCATCACCCCTCTAGCCCATCCCCCACCCATCTCCCTCAGTCAACCCTCAGTTTGTTCTCTACTGTTGAGTATTTTATGGCTTGTTTCCTCTCTCCTTTTTTCCTTTTCCTCCTTCCCATATGTTTATCTATTTTCTTTCTTAAGTTCCCCATATGAATGAGATCATATGGTATTTGTCTCTCTTTAACGGACTTATTTCACTTAGCGTAATACATTCTAGCTCTATTTCTGTCATTGCAAATGGCAAGATTTCATTCTTTTTGATAGCTGAGTAATACTGCATTGTACACACACACACACACACACACACACACAAACACACACACGAGCCCACATTTTCTTTATCCATTCATCAGTTGATGAACATCTGGGCTCTGTCCATAGTTTGGCTATTGTTGATAACGCTGCTATAAACACTGGGGTGCATGTACCCCGTCAAATCTGTATTTTTGGATCCTTTGGATAAATGCCTAGTACTGCAATTGCTGGACTGTAGGTTAATTCTGTTTTTAACATTTTGAGGAACCTCCATGTTGTTCTCCAGGGTGGCTACACCAGTTTGCATTCCCACCAACAGTATAAGAAAAGTTTCCCTTTCTCCACATCCTCGTCGACATCTGTTGTTTCCTGTGTTGTTAATTTTAGCCATCCTGACAGGTGCGAGGTAATATCTCATCATGGTTTTGACTTGTATTTCCTTGATGATGAGTGATGTTGAGCATCTTTTCATGTGTCTGTTAGCTATCTGGATGTTTTCTTTGGAAAAGTGTCTATTCATGTCTTCTGCCCATTTCTTAACTGAGTTGTTTGTTTTTATGGGTATTGAGTTTGAGAAGTTCTTTGTAGATTTTGGATACTAACCTTTTATGAGATATGTCATTTGCAAATTTCTTCTCCCATTCTGTAGCCCACCTTTTAATTGTTGATTGTTTCCTTTGCTGTGCAGAAGATTTTTATCTCGATGAAGTCCCAATAGCTCATTTTGCTTTTGTTTTCCTCGCCTGTGGTGGCGTGTCTAGTAAGAAATTGCTACCGCCGAAGCCAAAGAAGTTGCCGCCTGTGCTCTCCTCTGGGATTTTGATGGTTTCCTGTCTTACATTAAGGTCTTTCATCCATTTTTAAATTTATTTTTATGTATGGTATAAGCAAGTGATAAGTGGACCTTTTTTGTTTTTATTTTATGATTTCTTTGTGTTCATGTGTTTGTGGGGAACAGCTTGACCTAGAAAAGGTTTTCTCTTCCCCATTTTCCGAACTAGCAGGAGAAAGAAGTCAGTATAGAAATAAAGGTTTGGTGGCCATGGTATGCTTGTGCAGGAAACCCCGCCACCCACACCCCCCATTCTTGAGCCACAGACTGTGGGGAGGTGGGCTGTGCAAACACAGGCCTCAGTCTGTGTGAGTGTTTAAGACCCGATGGTGCTTTTCAAACCCCATCACCTCTGGCTGAAAGGGAACTTGCTTGTCCTTCCCTTCCAGCATTTCCCTCTTATGGAATTCAACAGACTGAGAGGGAACATCCCTGTTCTGCTCTCCTTCCTGTCCCTAGTGAGGAGACATCAGGGCGCCCCATGGTATCTCTGGGAGGGGAGGAGGGGGCCTGTGAGTGGAGATGGTCTCAGCCCCTGTCTCCAGGGCCTCAATGCCAACCCTTCTTCCCAAGTCTGTGCCAAGGCTCTGTGTTGCTGTTGGAAGCCCGAGAGTCCAGGTTAACAGACTGGTGACAGGTGTAAAAGGAGGAAAACAGATTTTTCAGATAGTTCAAAATATTCTAATTATTAAATACTCCCAAAATAGGCAACATACCTTGTAATCTAAGAGAGAAAATATAGAAAAAACCTGTGGATGTTAGGTTCAAAAAAATACTAGGAATAATGAGGAAAGAATGAGTCCTACTGGCAGGAGTGTGTTGCTGTGAAGGGTTAGGACTGGGATGGCTTCCCATCAGTGCTTCCATGCATGAGAACGAAGCCTAGTTGCTCCCTCGCACTAACTCCTGAGGCCTGTGGGCGCCTTCCTGTCTTATCAACAGCAGAGGGGACCGTGGAGCAGAAGCAAGTGGGCTCAGGTCCTCCTCTTTCTGGTCACACTACTGAAGAAGCCTGCAGCCTTTATCCAGGGCACTGAGGCTGGTGACACCAGGGGACAAAGTGGATGCTGGGGGCCCAGGACATTGGCACCCTTTCCTCCTCCAGGACCTGGGAGAGGTGCAGCTCCACACCTTTCCTGCACCCCTGCCGCCCAGTGGACATCCATGTCTCCTCTTTGGCTTCTCCCTGGAAGAGGTGCTACTCTCTCTACCTTGTCCTTCTGTCCTCCCTACCACCCCCCCGCCCCATTTCCTTAGTCCTATTACTGCTCTTCCTTCTACTAAATATTTCAGCTCAAGGCTGCTCACATGGGCTTGTTCTGGAGAATCAAGGCCGTTTAAATGGCACCGGTAAACTTGCAAGTAGGTGTGGAGTGAGTGTGTGTGGCACAAAGTGTGTGTGAGTGTGTGGGGGGAGGGCTCAAATCCAAATTCACCACCGATTTTAATATTAAAAATATTAAAAACTAAAACCAAAAACAAACTACCTACCTTGCTGGCTACCACCAGCTGAACCATTCCAGTGGCGGAGCGGAGAATGGCCACCGCTTCCTC
Source organism: Lontra canadensis (assembly GCF_010015895.1). Lineage (NCBI taxonomy): Eukaryota > Metazoa > Chordata > Mammalia > Carnivora > Mustelidae > Lontra > Lontra canadensis. The sequence continues at coordinate 192,564 of NW_022631248.1, forward strand.
ATGGGAGAGCCCCACCAGTAAGTGACCATTGATTACCAGCAGCTCATCTCCTAAGGACAGTCTGCCGTCCCTGAGGAAATGGAGACGGGGGGGAAAAAAATCCCTTGTCAAGATATTCTGGACTTGAGAAGGGACATTCTCCTGGAGCTGGGGAGGGTCGTGAGAGGGCACAGTTAAAATCAGGCTAAGGAAAAAGCAGAGATGGCCAGCAACAGTTTGGGCTGGGACGTTTCCTTTGGTCTGGCTGGGTCCCGATGCCCACCTAGGGAAGCTCCATGATTTCACACGATCACCTGGCAGCGAGCAAGCTCTTAAGTCACTACCATTCCCTGCATCAACCTTAATGAAATGCCTCCCGTCCAGGGGGACACAATGACAGAGGAATTGAGACCCCCAAGGTTTTTGGATAGTCTAGTCATTCCATCCATTCTCAATCCTAACGCCATCCTGTCCTCGCAACTGAGTTGGCAGCTTAGTCACTGAGCTAAGCGCCCAGACAAAGGTATCTTAGACTCAACAGAAAGCCTTCTCTAACCTGCTGTCCTCTCTCTTTCCAGGTGACATGGCCCTGGCCAGATTTCCTCTGTGGCACCTGGTGCGCTACAGATGTGCATGTGCTTGTGGTCCCCCCGCTCCCAACACACACACAGAGTTATAGGACCTTGAGGATAGAGCCTCTCACCGCCATTTCCATCCTACAGCCTGGCTTCCTCAGGAGGATGAATACAAAATTGAACAGACTGACCAATTGACTGCTATTGCAGGTATCAGACCTGGTCTACAAATGTGTTCCTTTATTCCTCCAAAGTAAATTATAACTAACTTAAAGCTTCCTTCCCACTGGGCTGGGGCTGCCTGCACTAGGCGGGGTCAAGGTCCTGGGGTGGCACACTTGCCAGGGCATCGTGCAGGTGTCCTCAATCATGATGGATCAACAGTCCAGTGGGTTCCCGTTGAACCTCCAATGGTCTAGTTCTCCATGATCCCAAAGGGGCCAAAGGTTTTTCATCTCCATTGTTAAATATGGTACAGGAAATCTGAGGGGGGTGATCCCTAAGCCTAGGGTTCCACCATCCCCCCTGAAGGCTTTCCATCAACACCCAAGGTGCTGCTTGGGGACCTTTGCCTGTCTGCAATATTCCTAGATTCACGCAGCTTTCTCTCCAATCTGTCGACTCTTTCCACCTTGGTTTCTTTCAGCAAATCAACCAGCTTCTCTCCATCCTTTCCTCCCTCATTAGTTTTCCTCTCAGTTCTCTAGGGCATGCATTATAATCTTTTCCATGAATTTAGGCTTTCACGAAGATATGAGGCATCGGAGACTTCTGATAGCCTCTGATTTCTGTCCTTCAACAATCCTTAAAGCAGAAAAATACTAAGAACCCTTTTAGTTGCTTAGACTGAAAAGAGAAGGGGAATAGGAAGCCAACAGAGAACCTCAAGGAGGCATGTGGGTGGCCACCAAGAAAGAGAGGGATTCAGGACTAAAACAGAATACAAAGTTCTGACCAGTGTTCTTGAACTTACTCAAGACCATCCCTACCCCCTTCCTTTTTCTTATTTCCCTTTTCAATTCCATTCGTCTCATCTCCTTTTATTAGCTAGAATGCCCCACATTTGAATTATATACTCCAGAAGCAGAGAGATACATGCACACAACTCCAGGCTAAGGGTGAAGAGAAAATGGTGAAACCCACTAGAAACAGCCCAAATAGAAAACAGACAAGAACAGTTCTATATAAGTTTATCTCTGGGAACAGGAATTTCCCAATTGTCAACTTTCCAAAGACATGCTAGAACCTAAGACCTAGGATTAATGGGAAAATGGTTATCTGATGGGAGTTCCTCAAAGCATATCTCATGTGGGAAATTTAGTGATGCTTTTCTGGATAAAAACTAAGGTCTTAATCCTTCCATAATGACTGCTGCCCAGGTAACTGACAAGTGCAGTCATTCTTATCTCTAGTTGTTAGCATCTTACTCTGAGACTAAAATTGGGACATGACACACATTGATAGTTTGTACCCTTGACCTCTCCTTTGTCTTCCAATCTTTGCCTCTGGTTCCTTCAGGTCCACTTCATGAGATATATTTTTCAAAGCCGTCTCGGTCTAAGGCAGGCCAACGCCACTCTGGTTTGCCCTATCCCCCTTATAGCGATGATACCTGGACTGAACCCCAAATTCCCAACTAGGTTTACCTCCCTCATCTGGGAAACTCTACCTTTATACACTCACTGCATATGTGAGGGCACACACATGTGCATCCACCCCAGCGTGCCTTGCCAACAGTAGACACCCCATATACACAGAAGCAATCAGCTAGCAAGGCAAAAGCACGCGTACAGTTTGGGACAGTTACATCCTTATAACTCCAAATGGACTTCTTTGTACATGCTCTGCCTAAGCACTGTCATTCTTCCTACTGAAGACGATAGCTAAGATTAAAAAAACATGTTTTGAAGTATGAATTGTTCAGGTCACAAGGAGAAAAATTCACATTTACTTTTTTCCCCTTGGCATCTCCATGACACACGTATATAACTGCGTGTTGAATCCTGGTGGACCTGACACAGCACATGAACTGCGGTCACATTTAAAAGCAATTACTTTCTCAAGTCATTAGCCATGATCTTATGGGGGTTAAGATGTCAGGAATGTGGTGTTCTGTTGCGTAGCATGATTTTAATAGGGAACCACATATTACCAGTATCTCAAAAGTCAGGATAAGTAGCCATCACTTGAAACTCAAAACAGATTAGAAAGAAATCTGATCTCTTCTTCTGATTCAGAGGAGCCTGCACCAACTCCAGCAAATTACCCACTTCCTGTGCCCAGAGGTGTGTTTAATTGGAACTGCTCATGCCTGATTTTCTTCCATGCTCCAGCATATTTTATATGAACTGTAATTACCAGGGCTTTGACCAAGTGGAAGAGTCCTATGCCCAGAGGAAGGGAAGGGAGAGGATAAGGAGGCAGAGAAAAAGGGAGAGTTATCTAGTCACCTGTGAGCGGCACCTCCTTCCTTCACTTGAGTGACAACGATAGCGTGAGGTGAGCGCTTTGATCCTCGGCCTCCACTAACCTGAATTCCCAGCCCATCCGATTCTTTAAGCAGCTCCATCTTCCATATCCGGCCAACTTCCTCCTTCGAAGAAAGAGTGAGCACACTATGAAGTATATGGACAGACACATGGCGTTGACCCAGGAGAGTGGAACTGTTAGGTCAAGCCAAATACCCATCAATTGTCAACAGGTGTTGCAGATGACCGCAGAAGAAAAAGCTCCGTGTGCTGGATCGGAGTCTCTAGCTGCCAGTCCTGTCTAACAGAATGTTCTATGATGACGGAAATGTTCTATATTTGCATAATCCAACAGGGAGTCACTAGCCACATATGGCTATAGAGTGCTTGAAATGTGGGTAGTAGCAACTGAGATGCTAAATGTTTTACTTCATTTGGTTTTAATTAAATTAAATAGCTACCTGTGGCAAGTGGCTAAATATTGGATGGCAAAAGTGATTATCCAATTTCCTGACCGGGATGCTGTTAAATAAATCTTCTTCTGCCTGAAACCTGGACACCACTGTGTGTGTAAACGCTGGCTGTGTCTGGGTTCCATTTATTTACACACAGCTACTAATTAATAAAGGAAGATGAAAGAAGATGAAAGGAGGGCAAAGATAGGCCTTGGTGCTGGGAGACGTCAACTAATTTGAGCCCAGCTCTGCCACTTAGTACTGATGAAAGTCTTTATGCCTAAAACCCTTTCCTTGCCTCTAAAGTGGGGATAATTATGAATACTTTCAGGTTTGTCATTAGGAGTAAATGAGATGTTTATGGAAGCAGCAATGCTTCTGGCACCTAGTAGAGACATAATAAATGTTGACTGGTAACGTTATATTATCTGTATATGCACATACATATGGTAGAACCATCATACTGTAATATATCCAATGGTACTGTAATAGTGCTGCATTGTAACAAATAGTAGCTACAGTTGCGGTGAGTGTAGCATAATGTGGAGTTGCCCAATCACTACGTTGTACACCTGAAACTGATGTAACATTGTGTGTCTACTATACATCATTAAAAAAAAAACAAAAACCCATCATGTTGAATTGAATCTCAAACCTCCGTAGAACATAAAAATGAGATCTTTGGTGGGAGAAACCAAAACAGGAAATTAATTGATGAGCTTGTTATTGGCTTCTGTAGACATTGGTCTATACACTCTTTAAATACATTAAAACATGCTTCAACCCTTATAAAAATCTATTCTTTAAAAAAACTCATCGTGTCTCTAAGTCCTCTGGACTGCTGGTAGTTTTTCTGCTTTGGTTAATTCTTCACTTGACTCCCTATTTTACCCTGAGGATGCAGACATGAGCCGATGTAAAATGTTTGAGTTCCTTCAGATACTTGCTTTTTCAGAGAAATGAAAGCAAAACCTCCCAAGGTGATTTACTTTGGGGGGGGGGTCTTATGTTAGGCTAACTCCTGTAAGTTCTTTTTCTCTCTAGATCTATGGGTATTGGTCACAATGCATTCCTCAACATATAAAACAAAAACCATGTCCTTTCCTCATCCATCACGAAGGTCTGATGGAACCATTAAGGTCCAATATGGACAAAGCCATCCTCCTCCTAGAAAGAGGCAACCTTCCCATTTAAGCTGCATACAAAACAGGAAGAATGTGAGGTATTCAGAAAATCTGAAATACACACCGTCAGAGACTAAAATGAAACTTTATGCAATAGTAAAAAAACCAGATGTTAAACAGTCATGGATGTGCAGCAATAGGAATGTCTGGGGAAATTATTAACAGACAGCGACTTGCTGGATCCTCTGCTTTCTCCAGCACAGCCGTGCTCCGTGGGGGTCCACGGCTCCGGGAACGTGCAGTGGTGCCAACGGTCTCCCTCATCTGCTGACCACAGACAAACGATGCCTGTCTGGCCAAATTTAACTTCAGAAGTCACTGGCTTACCACACTCGTTCATGAACTTGTCAACAATCCCTATATCATCCAGTCACTTCACTTTGGACTCCATGGTTTTTGGTTTGTTGCCTCTGACCTCTGGAACACCTTTTTCTCTTCTCCATTCAGAAATAACGTCCCTGGCCTTCAAAGCCTCTCACAGCTCCACTATTTCCAAAAAGCCATCCTTGAGAGTCAGTGCTACTGATGAGATGGCAAATTTCAACACTTCTAGTATATGAGGTGCTGTGGCCGAGTAGATAGCCCAAAGGGAACAAATTCAGGGATGTGCTGACTAGCTGTTGTCCTGGCTTACTGGGGTCCCACTTTAGCACGAGGGTAGACCTATGGCTGCCTCCCTGGGCCTAACAAAGTAGCTGAGAAACTACGGCATAAAGGTGGCTTGAGATGTCCTTTCCATGGAAGATATGCCATGGCTACTAGGGTCTTAAAGATATGGGACAGTGTTCCTTCTTTGCCCAGTACAGAAAAGCTGTGAAATCCTTTCCCCAAAGCAACAGGCAACATTATTGGAGTCCAGAAATGAGCAAATCCATTGGGTTTTTGCCCAAATTAGTAAAAACCTATCCATCCCATTACAAGCTGCACCATCATCTCCCCCATCTTACTGTCTTTTTGTTAAACAGAACATGTTATGTATGGTTTACAGAGTATGACAATACTTGATACACAATCCTTTCTCATTTTTAAATGCTTTTAGAAATAGAACTTGTGGTAAGAGACATGCAAAACTATGATCATGGAGGAAGAGTAATGACTTAATGTATCCTCGTTATGAAAGAACTAAAGACAGTTTTCATTAGGAGCACTCACGTGTCCTCTTCATACCCATATACACATAAATGGCTGAATGTAAAATAAAACACATATCTAAAAAAAAAAATGGCTTCAGAGGGCAGGGATGACCAATCTGTAATACAGCCCCCAAGTACGCTAATCAAGAAGCAGATCTTCGTTTTCACTTTTATCCAGTAGCATGAGTTTTTCCCTCTATAACTGAAAGTAGTAACTCAAGCGGGGAGTTCAAAGAAGTCCATGCAAGTTTCCCTGCTCTGGAATTTCTTGATCATCTAATGAGGAGTTCAGAGGTACACAAAGGAAGGCACAAACAGGAAGAAAGAGGCAGATGTTATCAGTCTCAATTGTCCAACTGTCGGCATTAAATCTAGCTGCCCCCGGCTAAAAGCAGTGTTCAGTTACAAATAATATCGGCGTCTGAAGTTTATGAGGCTAAACCTGGCACTGGCAAAAAATCAACAGGCCAACTTAAATATGATAATATGAAGTATATTTCCAACTGCCCCCTTACAATTCCACTTGGGTATCTAATAACACACTTCAGAATGGTCAAAACAGGACTGCCCCCCTCTCACTCCTGGCTTTCCCACCTCCAAGGGAAAGGCACCATCATCTGCTTAAGCTAAAGAGGATATGCAAACTAAAAGCCCACAAGCTATCCTTGATTCCTCCTTTGATTTCCTATATGCAAATCATAAGCAAGATCTGTGGGTTCTACTTGCGAAACACACCCACATCCATCTACTTCTGCTCTCTGGCCACCACCGCTGCCAAGATCATCAATATCTCTAGCTTGGGTTAGTACAGTAGCCTCCAATCTGATCTCCCTTTTTATTTTTTGTTCGCCTACAATCTCCTATTCTCCATTATACATCTAGGGTGAATTTTTTTTTTTTTTAAAGATTTATTTATTTTAGAGGGAGAGAGAAAACATAAGCGGGGACAGAGGAAGAGAGAGAGAATCTCAAGCAGTCTCCCCATTGAGCATGGAGCCTGATGTGGGGCTCGATCCCAGGACCCAGATATCATGACCTGAGGTGAAATCAAGAGTTTGCGGCTTAACTGATTAAGCCACTCAGGCACCCCTCTAGGGTGAACTTTTAAAATACATACATCATGATGCACTCAGCTTAAACCTTCCAACAGCTCCTACTAGACTCAGACTGGGGTCTGAATCTTTGAGATGGCGCACCCAAACCTCTCCATCCAGTCCCGCCCATGCTCCCAAACCACCTCCTCGTGCTCTCTCCATCACACACTGTGCTTCGGTCTCTCTGCCCCCGGGGACACTCCATCACTCCTGCCTAGGACAGCTGCAAGGGCTGGCTCCTCCCTGGAAATATTCCGCCCCCAGATTTTGCAAGGCTTCCCTTTCCTGACACTCAGGCTTCAGCTCAAACATTGCCTCTTTAAGGAGGTCTTCACTGGTACCTATTTCTGCTAACTCCCCACCAGGATGCAGCCCAGGCACCTTTCACTTTACTGCTTGTTTCATTTATAGTACCTGTTTCACCACATAATGTTTAGGTTCAGCTATTTGCTTGTTAATTGCTTGTGGCCCCTTCTCTGTGATAAATGCACCGGGATAGAACCTTGTCTCTCATTTATCAACGGGTTCTCCAGCAACTAGAACAGTGCCTAGCATATAACAATATTGCATAAATTCCACGGAATTAACAAATACAGGATGTTTATATACTAATCTTATGGTTTTTCAGAAGTTATTGAGAGTGACATTAAGAGGCTTGCCCAGATGGGAAACCTGCATGTTTGCCAATGTTTAGTGTGTGAACACCCAATCCAGTTGTAGAAACGACTGAGTTCTGAAACAGATCCTGTCTAGACAGATGGCTCAAGCCTTTGCTTCCTTTTACACTGGCTTAAAGGGCAATGAGACTCTGTCAGCCTGTTGAGAATAAGCCAAACCACGCAAAACTGGTTGCCATGGACTTTTGTATTAATGCTGTCAAAGTGCTACCCTTTCCTATAAAACGGCAATTACTGTGTGATGCTCACACAGGCATCTCTTCAGAGAGGCAAAAAAAGAGAAGGGATTTATTTACAAAACAGAGGTGGTACATTAAAGGGAGCTGTCTCAGCAGCATTTAAATGACCTCATCTTCTGCTGGAACCAAAAATAATATTTCACAATCACATCTTTTCTCCAAATGTGAGAAGAAACATCATCCAACTAGAATTTTACTGCAGCATATCGTCTGGCACTAGTTGCAGACTTAGATTCTGAGGCTGTTTGTCTGTCCCTTCTTATTTACAACTATCAGTCAGAAATGAAAAGATATGTGACCCATGTCAGAGCTGTGGTTCTGGAGTCATCAGACCAAAATGTTCAGTTTATGGGTGAGGAGATGGAAGCTCAGAGGAAGAACGGGCAGCCTGATGGCCACAGAGTGGGGGAGGAAGAACTAGGGGTAGAACCTGGTGTCCCGTCTCTCAAGCCCGGAGCTTCCAGATGCCTTCATTAATAAACATCTGCAGAGCACCTACAGGTGCAAGGCAATGAGCCAGGACACAAAGACAAAAAGGTCCTTGCCCTTCCAAGTCTACTGGCGACACGACAAGCCACATGGTAATTAGAGTATGTGGGATTCATGCATTGATGAAGACCGAGAAGGGGCACCGTAGGAGCCCAAAGAGGAGATATCTAGAGATGGGACAGATGGCAGAAGGGTCACGGAAGCCTCCTAGAGGATTGTGTCATGGTGTTTTGTCCCCCAGAAGCGGAAGAAGCTAAGCTGCACGGGGGAGGGGAGGAGAAACCGGATAGCAAGAGCAGCAAAGGTTCAGAGGAGACAGTGAGCACAGTCTTTTGGAAAAAATTGTGGCTAATTCAGCCCAAACAGGGCAGGAACAAAGCAGTGAGAGACTAAGGCAAAAGGTTAGGTAGGGATCAGACAGTGAAAGACCTCCTGAGCCTCACCGAGCTACGGAGTTCAGGTATTACTCTGAAGGTAAAGTGGACCCACCCAGAGGGCTTACGCTGTGGAGTGTGTGAGTGCGCACGCGTGCGCCTGATGCACTCTTTAGAAAGTTCTCTCTGGTTGCCACGGGGACAGCGGATGACGGGATGACACTGGACAGTGGGATGGGCAGCAGAATACTATGACCGCCCACGTGGGAAATGAAAGCAGCTTGGCCCAGACAGAGAGCTGCGGGAGTGGGAGAGAGGAATGAGGTGTGTGGGGAGATCCCAAGGGGAGCCGGGACGGACAGGACTTGGTGATCAGCCGGACAGGGGGGAAGGAAGAGGGCAGCATTCCAGTTGACTTCAGGATACCAACTGTCCCAATTTGCTGGGATGAAGGCATTTCCTGGGATGTGGGGTGGTCTACACAAAACTAGGGAAAGTTCTAGACAAACCAGGTGAGAGACTGCTAGTTGGAATCTCAGGTTTCTGGCTTGGGCAACTTTACAGGTGGCAGGACCTGGAATACCGGTGCCGGCTTGGCGGTGCGGGAAAGTCATGCATCGAGTTTTAGGCATGATGTGAGATATGCAAGATGGAAATGTACTATAGGCTGGTGGTGGAAAGCTCGGGGTGGAGGGCACAGGAGAGAGGTAAAGGAGCAGACACGGACTGAGAAGAGACATTACCACATAGAAGGATAGAAGTTCATCCAGTGACCATGGAGGGGCTTACTAGACTAGGGCCATCCTCATACTGTTTCTGCTTGATGCAAACATCAGGGAGGACTCAGGAGATGTCCTGGGTGTGATCAGGGTGAATTACAAGTGTTAGGGGGAGACCACAAATGGACCCATAGACACACACACCAGCTATGAATAAATCTGCCTGGCTGGCAAACAGTAGGATTCTTTTTTTCACTGTGATGTGACTAAGTTGTATGTATTTTTGACCATGCTGCATTAAAAAAACACACATCTGTAGTAAACAGGCTTGCAAGAACTTTCCCCTTGGATGAGCAATGGTCTTCCCTAGACAGGGAGTAAGGAACTCTGAACTCAGTTCTAAAATTTCTTATCTATGTCCTAAGAGATTATGTTTTAGACAATGGGCCCACTTTTATAGTTTAAAAGATTAATCTGGTTGCATATGTATTATTATGTGTTAATATTTTATAGAAACATATGGCTTTTTAAAAAGAAGATATTTATTAGAGGAAACGTGTCCTATAATTCTGTTAAAGGGAAAGAGGATATGAAAACAAAGACTGAAGATTTATTTTCATGTTACAAATAACAGTCTATGAAAAAGAAGCATCTGACAAACAAAAATGGGCTGAATGATTATAAGCCTTTTCTGTAATTTATTAAGTCTTTGTAGATATATTAAATCATTAATAAAGCAGAAACAGAACAATGCTGACATGTTTAATCTCCCATTATTCAAATGGAATGGAATTTTTTACCCCAAGGGCTTAAGAGGTAAATACCTAATTTTTGTTTTCCTGGAAATTCCATTTTAGTATGACCTTGGGCTCATCCCAGAATAAAAATAAAAATCTCCTCAGCCCAAGAACCTACAGGACCTTCTGTGATGGTCTACTGGTTCCAATCTGGGTGCTACCTGGATGTGGGGGAAGCTGTGAAGACCTACTTCTTGCCAACTCAATCAATCCGGGGTACGTGCATCAAATGATGATGCTTCTGGGGTTGAAAAGGGTGCTAAAATTTATTCATGCCTGAAAGGATGTGTGGCCCATGCTGACTTTCTAAGATGGAAAGTATAACCCAGGGTCAATATTCAGCCTACAGATTACGGACAGTTATGAAGAATGCAAATTCCAGAGGGCAGGTCTCTTCTTTCTGTTGGCACGTAGTTTTAGAAAAATGTCCCCAAAGCAAAAGACCTAGTTTTTTTTTTTTTAAATCACCATTTCATTTATATCTTCTTGAACATTTGACCTTGAGTGCAAAAACCAGGCAAAGAAACTCTGATACGTGTAGCCTTCAGATAGTCTAATCCAGAAATTCAATTTTATGTTACAGCCTTTAGTTAAGATGAGCAGAGAATAGTAGCCTCTTAAACGCTTTTTTTTTTTTTTCCCTTTTAAAGTCATTTCCAAATTATTTCCAAATGAAATCCTGTTCTTTGGACTATATATGAGATTCAATCTCTTCTGGAACTTAAACCTTCAAAATTATTAAGAGAACCAACACTCCCTAACTTACTCACTCTAGGCTTTCTGTGTATTCATAATTTAATCATTTGGAGAAAAAGTCATATCCAAGTAGAGTATTACCAATAAGAAACACATTATAATCTTATTGCCCTTAATTCTTTTTTGAGAGGGACCATAAAGTTTGTAGAGAATCATTGATAGAGACATTACTTTTTTCTTCTCCTTCATTTACACATTCCATCTACAAATCATGCCTCCTCTGGGTAAGGCTTTATGAAGATCACTGAGAACCTCCGAAGAAGGAACACGGTCCTCCGAGAGAGGGGTTATTTTAATTCCTCTCCTCTCATTAAACAGATCAGCTGTGATTACAGAGAGATGCGTGAAACAGCCTTACTAGAAATTCTATTCACTGCCAGGGCACCATTTCAGCAGTATGCAAAGCTGAACTTGATACTTCTTCTGTGCCCATTTTCTATCTTTCCAACTTCCTCTTCCATCCCAAAAGGGTGTCTCATGGAGGGACTCAGAGAGGAAACCAATCAGAAACCACGTAGCAAGTAACTGCTTCATTAGGAACCCACAAGAATATGTGCCAAGAGGAATCTTGGAAGGAACATGCTTACCCTAGAGCTATTTCACTTCAAGAGAGAATGCAGGTTATAACGAAGGAGGTGGTTTGGGGCTAGAAGTGTACCCAGCACCATTCAGAGTATACCACATCTGCTTTGCCTTTAGGGAAGACTAACCCTGACCATCACAGCTGGATATCAGAGTATCAGAGACTTCTGTGAAATTTCTAAACTTCGCTGGAATTCAGCAATTTAATAACATGAACCCATAAAAATGTCACTGGTTTTGAAGTGTTAAAAAGAAAAGCAGATGCTTCTCTGCATGGTGAACATCCTTCCTGTGTAGTGCTGAGGCTCAAATGTTCATGCTATCAGCTGCCACCACGAATCCTTGGCCTTGCCGTGGCAATTCCACTGGGGACGGTAGTGATAAATAATGATGCGGTTCAAGTACTTTATCTGGGGCTCATATGACTCAAATTATGCCACAGAAGGCTTGAATTTTCCACTTAGCATCATTCAACTAGCTCTTTATTTAAGTAGGACAAAATGATTTGAATTTTTTTTTTGTTATTGTCTGTCCTCCGACAATTTATCATAATAAATGTGTTGGCTTCTAAATACAAGGCCATCTTAGATATATTTTCTAAGCCTTAAAAGCAACTTCAACAGTATTTCTTTTAAAATTCAGGCTCTATAATCAAAGCAAAGCTTACCCGTGCCAGGCAGTCACTCGATTGGAAGTCTGTCTTCCCAGATTTTGAGAAGCGGCGTTTGTCATTGCTTGTGGGTAGAGAAGCATCTGTCTTTGGAATGCTATGCTCCGTCCCTCTGTCTGCTTCTGAACTGTCTAGATGGGATCCGGCCAGCTCCTTGAGAGGTTCTGGGCCATTTTCTAGCTCAAAAGCATGACCATTTCCAAGTTCAGGGTCTGGGCCATTGTCCGACTCAGAGATGGGGTCATTGTCCAACTCACAGCCAGGACCGCTCTTGGGTTCTTCAGTGGCCTTCTGGGGAGAAGGCCTGGAAATGACTCCAAACTTTCTTGCTCGTTTCCCCTTTTTCACAGCTTGGTCACCCAGCTCCAAGGTCGGTGTCTCTCCTGGTTCAGAGCTGTTGCTACTGCTGCCATTGTAAGGAGAGTGGACTTTGTGCTTGAACCGGCGCAGCATGATCAGGTAGATGAAGCCGCCATTCCAGCACTGTTCAGCCAGGTAACTGCAACAAACACAGACGTGCCGGTTAACACCCCCAGAACAGCGTTCTTGACTGGCGCATTGGGCTGGTGCACTCAGCAGCCCACACGGGACCCATGTGATTAACCACCTGCCCAGGTAACCGAGGTACTGAGCTTCCTACAGAGGCTCAATATGCCATTGTTTTAATCTACATAGTTGCTGATGTGAAAAAGAACCCCCAAACAAACCAAAACCCCCATGAACTAGATGTTACTAAAGAAAACACCCTACAGTAGGTAGTCAGAAATGGACTTTTCTAGTCACAGAGCCAATCTTAACACGGGATTAAAAAAAGCAGTAATTCTCCATTTCCTCAACGATGCCTTGTATTAGAATTATGCAAGCCTCGCATTTACATAGTTTATAAAAAAATTTTTTTAAAGACTTTATTTATTTATTTGACAGACAGAGATCACAAGTAGGCAGAGAGGCAGGCAGAGAGAGAGGAGGAAGCTGACTCCCCACCGAGCAGAGAGCCCAACATGGGGCTCGATCCCAGGACCCTGAGATCATGACCTGAGCCGAAGGCAGAGGTTTTAACCCACTGAGCCACCCAGACACCCCTATAAAAATTTTTTTTAAGTGAACCTGCCCCATGTGAGGCTTGAACTCACAACACCGATATCAAGAGTCGCACTGAGCCAGCCAGGCACTCCTCCATTCATATGCTTTTGCCACAATTACTCTGCAAGTCCCCGGGGGAAAGAACAGCTGAAACAGACTGAGGAGAAATGTGAGGTTCTGCTCTTAGGATCAAAGTATCAGCTGCAGAAGAAGGACCTCTGCCTCACAGCACTGAAGTGAGAAGAGAGCAGAGGGGGAGGGTGCTGGCTGGGATCAAGATGCAACCGATAAGCGGTCAACGGTCCGCTACATTGAACGCACGTCAAGTTCACTTCCTGATAACGGTTCTAGTTCGGGTGGTTCCTGGCGCACAAGGAGTGTCATTTTCAGTCGGGGTATCGCATTAAGAGGAACCCCAACATAATGAGAAACATGCAGACATGGGGTGACTGGGACCAAGAAGCCTGTTGGAAACTGTGTCAACCAGGAAAAGTGAGAGGGGAGAGGGATGCTTAGCTCAAAGCAGACAAGCCCGGCTTGGGTTGCGTTTCATGCACTTGAGGAGCAGCAAATGCTCAGAAGCAGGAAATCACATAAATGAGATGAAGCGAGTGAAGCCTGACACACAAGAACGGCTCCAAATCTCAAGGACTAACCGTAGACAGAACACCCAACGAGATAAGTAATTGGTGGTGTTCAGGACCATTAAAGCTTCAGCAGAAAAACCCACACTTGCTCCAAGTCAGGAAACCAGGCTAGGCTAGACCCTCCACTCACGCCGCCCAAGCTAAGGACACGCAAACCCCAGATGAACCCAGGGAAATGCCTTCACCATGGAACGCTGTCACATTCTACACATCACCCGGTCACAAGCAAAGAATGTCAACAATCAAACCCTTAACGAGTTGGACCTGCTTCCAGTCTTCATGTGCCCGCAAAGAGAAAGCCAATGTCCTCAATAAGTGAGAAGCGGAGAACTTTTTCAAGTATGCCAAGCTAGCTGCTCTCTCCCAGGCCTGCAGCTCAGACCTGAGAGCTGGGGCAGTCCATATGCAAGAAGGAGCCAGGTTATAAGGAGAGGTGATCAGCTGTGTTTGAAATGTACTAAATTCTGGGCCAAAGCCATGTTATCACCCACACCTAATGGTCAGGTTAATGCAATGACAGTGCCAGTCTCACTGAAGAAGAATTTTTACCACGAAGTAGAGTGAACAGAGAGAGGGGTCCTCAAACCACCTCCAGAATCAATAAAAACTTTCTTTGATCCTGGGTTATAAACCATGGTAATGAACTTATATGTGAAAGCCAGGTAGATAAAGGGTACCACACAGATCTCAGGCTGTTCTGTGTAATACAGTGAGATGAACAGGTAAAAGCAGTCCACTGAAGTCTAGTAAATGAAAATTAAACTTGGTTCTCAGCACAATTTTTCTACAGCGTTTAGATTTCGTTGAGTTGTGTATTTTTTTTCCACCCTGGAAAAATTTCCGTAAAGGTATAAAATCTTCTAAGAGTAGTTATTAGTAAGGTTTTAAGGGTTTCTTTGAGCAAATCACTACTCTTAATGCAACACATATGCCAGAGGTTATGAAAAACAGTGTTGGGGTAGTAAAAATAGGACCAGGGAGAGAGTCAGACACCCAAGTTCTCATTCTGGCTTTGGCCTAGCCATGTAAAACTATGGGGATTATACCAAATTTCCATCAACCTACTACTAGATAAACAAAATGTAGTATATCCCTGTAACGGAATATTATTTAGCAATAAAAAAATGAAGTATACACTATAACTTAAGTGATGCTAGGTTTAAAGACGCCAGACCACAAAAGGCCATATGTCATTCCATTTATAGGACATGTCCAGAATAGGCAAACCCAGAGAGACAGGAAGTAGATCAGTGGTTGCCAGGAGCTAAGGGGAAGGGAGAACTGGGACTGCTAACAGGTACAGGCTTTTTTTAGGGGTGATGGAAATGTTCTGGAATTAGATAGTGATGATGGTCACACAGGACTGTGAATATACTCACTGAATTGTACACCTTAAAATAGTGAATTTTATGTGATATGAATCATGTCTCAATTAAAAAACAATAGCAGATATAATAATTCTGGCCAAGTTTTGAGTTACTTCTTTGAGTTGGCGCTCCTTAAGAACATTCTTTACAGAATAAGATACTGAGGCTCAGAAATATTTAATTATGTTCCCAGGTCCAGATAACTGCCAAGTGGTCAGCCCAGGCCCTCCTGCTTTCCAAACCACATGTGCACTGTGCAGTTGTGTTGTTTCAGTTACGCTTGTGTCCTCATCTGTAAGACGAGGGTGTTAAAATGGGTCATCTCCAAGTTGCTTTTACAGTTTAATAACTGTGAAATGGTAGTTTCTTGGGAAGACTTCTGGGGATTAAAGTAGCAGGCCATCCTGAAGGTACTGACCCAGTGCCAAGGACAAAACAGAACCCTGGAAAAACAGAAACATTCCTTGTACGTCCAAGTTGTCCTAGGTCTCCTGGACACTTACCATCAATCTGAAAAAAATCCCACCTGGAGAGGCAATTCCTTTACAATTGCTTTAGGGATTCGATCTTTTGCTTTAGAACTCTGAGCCGTTGGGTGGGTTCTGAGCAGAGACCTTCTTTTTCAGGGCTGAAAAGGCAGGCCTATTGACTCAAAGTATAGGATCTTAGGTATTTCTACTCTCATGGAAGCTTCAAGAGCCTTGTGACCGAGATTATTTTATTCTTTCTACAGGGCCCATGCTCAAAAAATTACAAAGCAAGAGGAGTTTATCTTTAGTTTGGCACCATCTCCCCATCGTCTCCAGACTTCCTAGCAATAAATAAGGCTCTGACACCTTCAGGGAACTCTATGACACGGAACTCTGGAGACAGGGAAGTCTATTTTATTCCTTCCTGGACACTGAGACTTCTAAGGTCATCCCAAAGACAAAGTGCAATGAATGAACTATGGATATCACAGCAAATTGGTGAGAAGACTTTCAGGCAGGGGTAGTTTTCTTGCAATTCTTCCAATCACCTTATATGTAATGCTTCCCTCTCCATCTGTACTGAAATGACTTACCTAACTTTTCTAGCACTTTCCTAGCTAATTCATGCTTCCAAATCTCTGTTTCTATTCAAAAGAATTCCTACCCACCATTAGAATCTTTAAACTTCCAAGTAAGTCTTTAAGAAAGAAGAAATGGAATACAATCCTGGTCCAGAAAATTAGGTCTTCTCTTCAACAACGACAGGTAAAATTAACCTTTTGGAGGCTTCTCTACCATGTAATTATTATTATTTTTCTGTTTCTTCCCAAAATGTAAAACTGTCTACTGGTATGTAAAGTTATTAATTCAACTCAATTAAAATTTATTTGATTTTGACCCTCCCAGGATGGTCTTAAGATAAATGAGGAAAGACGAGCATATCCAGAAATGGAGTTCCAAATTCCAGCCTAGAGCCCTCCCTTTGAAATGTGTTGAGGTTCCTCACTTCACTTGGTCTTTGCAAGCATGTTTGGTGACTAAATCCCCTTCTACTTCCCTTTCCCCTCAGACTGTGCTTTAACAAAACAAACAAACAAACAAACACAACAACTTTTGAGCACCTCCTGTTTCTTGATCTATCATAATTCTGGAGTCTGGGCTCTCTAGGTATGGGAAGCCTAGGAAGGGTCACAGGGGAGGTTGGGTGCTAGGAAAAGCTAGAAGGATGAAGCTGCCTGGAGTTTGAAGAGCCAGGACAGGCAAACAGGAGATAAGAGAGAGGAAAAGACAGACAGGTGTTGTAAGGCCAATGACACACATTATATACCCATGCCCCAATTCTACCAAAAAAAGGCTTAGGGCAGCTGAGCAATTTTGATATTCTAGACTGTCTTGCCAATGTCCTCTGAAGAACCGATCTCCAGATGCCTTTGAAAAATCCTCCTGGGCATTTGGCCATCAACTACGGATGCCTGGTAAACATGTGAACCCACAGAGGGGTGCTGCCAGGCAGAAGCACTGGTATATATGTGTGTGTAATTCAGAGTAAGTTGGATTGCCACCCCTGGGCATTGGCCTGTACTACAATGCCATGAAAACAAGGTGTAACTCAGACAACATAAAAGAATTCTAGAACTCAGACTTTTCTGCAAAGCAGACATTCTTACTTCATCTGAGTAAGTCTGGTCCCCAGTATAGGCAACAGGAGAGCAAACACCGGCTGCAAGACATTTCTAGATGAGTTCCTAGGATGGGTTATGAGTTTTACAGAATGGGACTAACTGCTGATAGCCACTCTAACGCACAGGATGAACGGAGATCAGTTGTTCTTGCCCATGACTGCCCCTCACAGAGAGCAAGGGGAGTCTAAAAAGCTGTTTGTGGTCCTTTGAAAACCTGCTAAGCCTAATTAACCCAGAGGGCTGTCTGAGGTTATAAATCTGTAGGTTCCCAGAGGAGAACGGGTTGAGAGGAAGTGTTAAATATATACAGATTAATTTCCCAATGAAGTCTTGGCTGGGAAACAGAGGGAGGCAAGCTCGGACAGCTCCGTAAGAGGGGGTGGGAGGATGAGAAACATTTCCTGGAGAATCAGATTCCCCAAGATCAGTCTGTCTCAGGTGCTACCTCCCAGCTACTTGGAATTTTGGGCTTGCTTCTCCCCGATTCCACAACCCACCCTGGAATGAGCCAAACTTTCTTCTGGGGACTCTGTAGGCAGAACTTTTGGGCTGTATATAGTGCTGAGAAGAGTGACTGCTATCCCTGTGTGTTCACATGGCCACTTTCTAATCAGTCCCGATTATGTGGAGGAAGATGGGGCTCAGGCACCAGTAAGGCACTGAAAATAGACCAGAGTCTAGGCTTAGAGCATAAGGGACTGAACACCTTATTCCAACTGCTGTATGAGAGAGGTGACTGCCCAGTTCTGCTCATTCTCACCTCCTCATCCAGCATAAACAGCTGGGGTCAGCAACTCTTTCCTCTTCCCCCTCATCTGGGGCCAAGAACAGAGAGTATGAACACATGAATCTGTCCTCTTTTTATGAAATCTGTATTTAATTATTTTTTTTAATCATACAACTTGGATTGGGAAACAGGTGGGTAGTGAAAAATACATATATTCTTAGGTATATAGGTATATAATAGGTATATAGATAAGTATTTATGCAAAAGTTTTTTTGGACCTATGATACAGTATTAGACATTCGAACTCAACCCAAATTATCAGCTGCCCAAACTTGCTACCACCATAGAGCTTAGTGGTCAAATTTAAATCATACCCGTCTATCCACTGGGACAGAGATCCATGTTGCCCTGAAGGGAACTGGGGCACAGATGCTGAGAATCTGGCTACTGCTATTTCTATGAATAATAAATGATCTTTCATCTTTGATCCCAGAATCTCATGCTTTCTGCCCGCATTCATGAAACTGTGGCAGAACAACTTGGGTTAGCTTACCAGTAAAGTAAAATCACGGTTCTTGCTTTGCAGCAGGATAATCCACACAGTAACTCAGTTTATAACTGGTCCTGCTCCCCAACTTTGAATGTATAGAAGGAGCTTAATGATATATCTTTTCTTGACGCCAGCGAGTAAGAAATAAAAATAACTATGCATCTTAAACCAATACTGCGTCTTTCTTGAAGGCATATCAGACACAGGTGAAAGAGGAGGAAGAAAAAAGGTAGGTGTTCTACCCTCTGATTCTACAAACACTGATTAAATTCAGTGCATCACCTCAAAGGCAGAAGCCACATTTGTGTCCAGTAGTGTTAAGTGGACTCCCTTCTGCCCTTTCCCTACTTGAATTCCATTTCCTGCAACCCTTTGCTGCAATATCTACTTCTGTGTGGAGGCAGAGCTGGTTCTCTTTCTCTTTCCTGCTAAGAGCTTCTGGATGTAAAGGGATTGGGGTGGCAGAGACATGGCAGAAAAACACTGGATAAAAAGCAGCTAAATCATGGAAAAAGTTGTTCTGATTTCCCAGCAATAAGGTATCATTGATTTTTGTATTCATCTTAGAAACTCACATCGCAAACTAATGAGCATGATTGAAATAGCTCCTATGTCAGAATGCACTACACATTTTCAAATCCAGTGTAGCTTTACAGCAAGGAAGCAGAGCTGTGGTCCTTTCCAACATATAGCAACAGGTTTACAAGAAGTTCTAGTTTTCCTCAAAAGTTTTCATGCAACTTATGTCTGCGCAAATCAATGTGCTTTTTTAAAAGCCACCATCTACTTTGTTGAAAACAGAAACTCAGAAGCTAAATTAAGTAGAAAATGCGTGATCAGTGATGAGAATGGACCTAATAAAACATACTACAGAGATACTGGCCCTTAAAAGAGAACTTCCAGGCTTCTCTTTGCAACTGATTGCATTTCTTTATTAAATTACTGTGAATGAATCAGAGTTTCTTATAACTATATGAGATCAGCTTGCAGCCTATACAGAATCAAATCAAAACTCTAGCCACATAGCTCGGCTAAGTCATCCTGATGACGGTCCCATCCCCCCCCCCCGAGGGCTGGGGGGCAGAAGGAATGCTGGGAAAGTCAGACTTTGCTGTGCATGAATGAGTCAGTCTCACCTCATGAGCGGAGTGATGAGCTAAGAAAATGTGCATGGGAGCTCATCACTTTTCTCTTTTATGACATGAAGCTGCTGTTTTTGTTTATAAAATCACTACTTGCTCATTACAAATTCATTCATTCATTCAACAAATAGTTGCTGAATACCTATCACACGCCAAACGCCGGGAGGCACACGGGGGTACGGCAATGACAAAATGATGCCTGTCTTTGTGGCGCTTACTATCTGGTAGGGGAGACAGGCGATAAACAATGGATCTGTTAAAGCATCCTGTATCATATGTGAGAAGGTGAGACATGTTCTGGAAAACAGAAAACACAGGATAAAGAGGATGAAGCATGCCAGGAGCTGGAAGAGCCAGGTGGAAATTTTAAGGGCTGTGCCTGAGGTGGCCCCACTGGGAAGAACACACCGAGCAAAGACTTGAAAAAGATGAAAGCGTTGGCCATGCCACTGCCTGGGGAAGATTGTTCCAGACAGAGGGAAGAGCCAGGGCAAGAGTGGTACACTGGAAGCTTGCCCGCTGTGTTTGAGGAACTGGAGTGTTGGAGACAAGGGGCAAGGGAGGAGGAGAGCAAGAGGAGACAAGGTAGCAGGGACTGGTTCCGGGAAGGCTGTATATGCTGCTCTAAAGATTTTCCTGTGAAATGGGGAGCAGTTTAGTTTTAAGCAGTGGAGTAATGTGATATGTGCTATGTTTTAAAACAATCCCCTTTGTTCCCCTTTGTTCCTGTGTGGAGAATAGACTGGGACGGAGACAAAGGTAGAAGGAGGGAGACCAGACGGAAAACCATCTTCCAAAATTCCAGCAACAGCTCAATGAGAAGCCATAGGGATGGTAAGAAATGGTGAGACTCATGATCAGTTTTGAAGACCGAGTCAACAGCCTGTGCTTTTGGAACTGACAGACGGTGTGAGAGAAAGCAAGAGGTCATGTATGGTGTCTAAGTGTTTGGCGTTAGCAACGAGAAGGGTGGCGCTGCCATCACCTAAGCTGGTAGAGCCGCCTGTGGGGCTGGGGGCTCTCTGACCGATGCTGAATGCAGGGAGCCATTCTGGAGTTCGGTTCTGGACATGCCGAGCTTGAGATGATATCTGAATCTGGATTTTGGAGCAGAGGACTAGTCTGGAGAGAGAAATTTGGGAGATGCAAGGCTATGAACAGTATTTTAAGATCCCAGAAGATAAATTCCTTCGGGGAGATTTTCTGGGTCCGAGGTTCTTCTTGCTGGACCAAAGCATATCCAAGGGTTTCCTACGTAATTCTAATCTGTCCTCTTGAAAGGGGTAACAATTTAGAATCCCAGCAGTAGTGCTTTAGAGAACTGTTTGTTCCTGAATATTGTCACTTTTTAATCTTGGCCAGCTTGAAAGTCAAAACCTACCTCATGTCATAATTAGCAAATGATGACTAGTGAGGTCAAAATTCTTATTAGTCACTTGCTTCTTTAAAAATTGCTTACTTACACCCTCTTTAAAAAAAAATCTTCATATTTGTACCCCACTAGCATGGTGGCTGTCACTTATTAAGCATTATAATAAAAATGACAGGTCAATGAGAATTTCTATTAAAAATTCTTTTAAAAATGACTTTGAGGCAACTTTGCACAGCATATAATTCATCCATTTCAAATGTACAATTCAGTATTTTTAGGACATTTACCAAGCTGTGCAACTGTCACCATAAATCAGTTTTAGAATATTTTCATGACCCCATTAAGACCCTTCCCGCCCATTAATGCTCATTCTCCATCCCAGTCACCAGTTTCTTTCTATAGGACTGCCTCTTCTGGCCATTTCATATAGATGGAATCATATAATACGGGGTCTTTTGTGTCTTGCATCTTAAATACAATTCCTTTTTTACTAGGTTCTTAGTCACCAGTCTTTACCTCCTTATGCATTCTCTGCCATTTACCCCTTACAAAATCTTGATTCATGTAGACATGCCCTTTTGATGGTATCTCTCTCCCTTTCCTTGAGATCATACCCAGTTGTCCTGAGGAGATTGCCCTCATGCCCTATCCTGCCCTGTATCTTCTCCCACCATACCCACCACTCCTTCTAGTTTAGACTATGGAAACCCCCGGTAGCCTCTCCTATCTTTAAAAACCCTCATGTGACTGCACGTGAGTACGTACCCCTTCCCATTTAGTCTCCTAGATTTTTCCCCACTGTTCCACTGATACCATAAACCAGATCTGCCTCCAAAGGAAATCTTTCTATGGCACCTGGGTTCCTCAGGCGGTTGAACATCCAACTCTCGATTTCAGCTCAAGTCATGAGGTCAGGGGCATGGGACAGAGCCTCACTTCAGGCTCTGCTTGGTGGGGGATCTGCTTGAGATCCTCCCTCTTCCTCCCCCTCTACCCCTCCCCCTGCCACTCTCTCTAACATAATACATAAATCTTAAACATTTTTTTTCCTCATTAACAGTAACTAGCAAAGCTCCAAATATCATGCTAATGCAGTAGTATATAATATGTATCATATGTTAATATATTCAAGTTACTACATATTCACATCAATAGCATTTCATTTTTTAATTTTCTCCATGCTATTTTTGTCCAGGCCAGGTTACCAGCACAAGATTATTATGAGACCCAGAGTCTTTTCTGTACTACCTTTGCCTGGAATGCTGCTAATGAGCCTTCCATAGCTTCCCTATTCCTTGCTCCCTGGCCAGCAAAAGACATTTCATATCACAGAGGTCTTTGCTAGGATGTGCCCCTGAGAGCCGAAGATGGGCCAGGTCTGAGACACACAAAAAGCAGGGAAGCCTTCTGCCTGTCTTGAGTCTTGCCTGACCTCCAGCTTCCCAGCCTCGCTCAGTGCATTTCCTAGAGCAATTCCTATGTTTCCCTCTGTGTGGTGCTGCCCTTGGCCTTGCCTGGAAAGAGGCTATGATCAAGGTAAAAGGATACTGAAGCCACACCATGTCCCAGAGATTATGTTCAATTTGCTTTTTAGCTTCAAGGCCACCAAGCCCTAAGAAATGTGTCAAAGATGACACAGAGGGGCGCCTGGGTGGCTCAGTGGGTTAAGCTGCTGCTTTCGGCTCAGGTCATGATCTCAGGGTCCTGGGATCGAGCTCCACATCGGGCTTTCTGCTCAGCAGGGAGCCTGCTTCCCTTCCTCTCTCTCTGCCTGCCTCTCTGCCTACTTGTGATCTCTGTCTCTCTGTCAAATAAATAAAATCTTAAAAAAAAAAAAAGATGACACGGGGACTCAGTTCCATATTGCCCTTGCTGCCACTTCCGTGTCCCTCCACAGTGAAAGCCACTGGAAGCTGTGAGACTTAGTAATACACATTCTCCCTTTCTTTCCCTCTTCCCTAAAACCAGCTGAATCTGCGATTTCACAACAGCCACTCATCCTCAAACTTCCACACTGCACAATTAGCAAGGCAGCCACCCTTCTCCCCTTCCCTAAAGGTGATGCTAAAAGAAGGGGTCTACACATCTCACAACGCACGTGAAGCTACTCACACACTCACTCAAGCACTGATGAAATGTCTGGACCCTCCAGTTTCCTCCCCTTTCAAAGGGCTCCAGCTCCATCTTGAACCAATTTCCTCGGCTTGCCTCAATCCTTCCAGGGTCTGTTCCGCGGGCTTGGCCAGAGCCTGCCCTCACCTCACGCCAAGGCTGGTTTTGCTTATGTCAAAACAGCTTCCATCAAGATAGTGGGCTTCTTTTCCACGTTTTGTTCACTGTTTTGAAGTTGGCAGAGAAGAGATACTTAAGAAATTGCAAGATGAGTACCTCTATCGGTGTGTTCCAGCGAAAGTCACGCACTGTTCTTCTCTTGAATCTCTTCTCTACAGTGTACTGAGACTTTTTTAAAGCCTGATTTTTCTCTTCTTTTTCTTTCTCTTCCAAGGCGCTCTGGCAGGCAGAGCTGGGCTGGACAGGTCTCATAATCTACAGAAGTTCCTTTACACTGGCTTTGTAAGTTTGGCAACATTCTCCGCTAAGCAAAGGGATGTTCCTAAGAAGCTAGATTTGTTGGATATTTTCCCTCTTGTTCATCCATCTGCATGAGCCTCTAGGACTCCTCTTGGTTTGGAGGACTTCGACTGCAAGAAAGCCAGAGCAACAGAACCCTGACCTAGAAAAACAGGTAAGCCAAGTCCTTACAGATAGGGACAGAACAATTAAAAATCTTGGCTTCCAATCTGTGCATTCTTCATAGTGACCAATGCGAACTGTGGCGTCACGGACTATCTCTGTGGCCTCGCTTCTTAGTTCATGTGCAGACAAGGGACGTGCAGAGGCATTTGTACTTATCTACTGAGATTTTAAAGATAACTGCAAGTTAAGCCTTAAAGAAACCTTAAATTATTGGATGTACAAGCATAGACGCTGATACAAAAATGTAAAACTTGCTTCTAATGGTGTGTTTCTTTTTCTTTCTTTTTAATTATTATTATTTTTAAAGATCTTATTTATTTATTTGACAGAGATCACAAGTAGGCAGAAAGGCAGGCAGAGAGAGAGGGGGAAGCAGGCTCCCTGCTGAGCGGAGAGCCCGATGTAGGGCTCAATCCCAGGACCCTGGGATCATGACCTGAGCCGAAGGCAGAGGCTTAACCCACTGAGCCACCCAGGCACCCCTAATGGTGTGTTTCTATTAAAAGTTCCCAAAACTAACGTGAATTACAATAGACAAGGGGGTGAATGCCAATATGAAGTCGTAACTACATGCTGCGTACGGAGTTAATGACACACACACTTTGCCTCATTTCAGTAGAAAGCAACCCTGTTAAGGTTGACATTATGAGTCATGTTGTAGAGAGGAGCAAACTGGGGCTTAGAGAGAATAATTTGCCCAAGGTCACAGAGCTGGCAGGCGTGGAGCTGGGATTCAATTCCCATCTGACTACAAACAATCCCAGCCCGTGACCTTGGGATTCACTGTGGCGAAGCCCCATCCTAATGCTGGGTATTATGATAAGGTTTAAATGAAGGAAAAGAGCTACAACTTCTAACAGCCAAGAGAAACCTCTCCCAACTTTCATATCACAAGGGATTCCATTTCCGTGGTATGTTAACACCCAAATATGTGCTACACCCATAAGAAAAGGGCCCCAGGGAAAACAAGAGGTATTTCCAGGCAAGCCCAGAAGGCAGGTTAGTATTTGGGAGGGGTACGGTGGTTTCTTGGGGTGTGGATAGACGTGGCCAGCTCTAATTCCATTTCTCAGGTATGAGCTGAGACAGTCCCCAAGATTTCTGGAAAAGTAGAGGCAATATTTGCTTCCATTAGCTAGAATCAGAGGATTAAGGAATCAACTTGGCCTCCAGCTCAGCCAAGGCCAAACAAAATGGCTAAACCAGCTACGCCCTGCACTGCCGGCCTCTCTTTCAGAGGCATTCTGGAGCCCAGTCATCCCTCTCCCTCCCTAAGGATCCTCACTCTAGATCAATGCTTGTCAAGCAGCACTATGCACTGGACACCTCTCCTTCCACGAGGAACGGCCCCTCCTGATCGCAGGCGGTCTGGGCACACCTTCAGGCCCTAAGCAAGAGGTGTCTTAATACCATATTCTTTGTTCCTGTGGATTGTTCGTGGGAGATAATGTGCCGTCAAGTGGTGATGAGCTGACACGGATTAGAATAAGGAAGAGGCAGGCAAATCTCTGGGCTGAAGTAGGGCTCAGATGTCCCTTCAGTAAGGACTTGTCCAGCCGGTGAAGAGTGTATTAGCTCAGGACCTCCCGCTGCGATCTTCAACAGAGTCCACCTTGGCTTTCAAGTCAAGGTCATGCTGGGGCAATTCCTGGCCAATGGTGAACAAGATGGTATGGGGCCAAGGGCAGGATGGCCTAAGATGGGCAACCTGGGTGTGAAGATTATTTTGAGTTAAAAGACAATTAAAACTCCTAGATTCAGGAAAAGCTCCCTACCTCCACCACAACCGCCTAAAAAGAATTTAGATAGACGACCTGCTCCTGGAAGAGAGCTATCAGCATAGATAACTACATTATACTATGAACTAGATATGGGGGACAGGGAGGAACCTACCAAGGCCTGTTTGATCAAAGCCTCTATGTCCCATTGTTTCTGAGTGGCCCAGAAAACATTTGCTTACCAAATATTCACTCTTTTTCATCTTCCTGTGAATTGCATTCCTTACTTTTGAAATCCCAGACCCCTACTTCCTTCTGCTTAGTTCAGAATGATATATATATACTTCATTGTGCCTGTCTTTGGAATTTACATGTCTGTGTGGATTCCTAGGATGCTATTAAATTTGATTTTCCCCTGTTATTATGCCTGACGTCATTCTGATTCTTAGTCTGGCTAGAAGGACCTTGAGATAGGATATTCTTGCTTCCTGACAATGCGGAGATGAGGGCTGATCATTTCCACCCAGTGTGGGACTCCCCCAGGCATACTTGGCCTAGAACTCCCTGTTGGACAAACGGGCTTTGTCAGGGGGACAGCAGGGTGTGCGGCTCCCATGTCCAGTGCTGCTTCCTCCTGTTTCCTTTCACAAGTGTTATCCCCACAGACATTTCACACTCTTAGCTCTAACTTAGCATCTGCTTCCTGGAGAACTCAATGTGAGTGAAGGCAATATAATGATATTAACAAAATATGTCCCCAAAAGGAGATGATAGAAAATAACAGTAGCCAAAGAAGGTCTGTTAGGGATGGGTAGGACTCAGCTAACTGGGTATAGAAGCAGCCAGCAGAGCATTCTTGAGAAGACAAGTTAGATGAATGGAATTCACAAAGATTTCCTTTAAACCTGTTGGCCAGTAGCAGGAAAAACCAAATGGCAAAAGGCTTCTTCTGCAAAGGAGCTCTTTTGGATTAGGACTCTCTTTACTCATTATCCAAACAATTTCACCAAAATTCACCCCAGTATCAAGTATCTGGAGCAAGATTATGCTTGGTTCAGGTGTCAGCATTTCCACTTGGGCCTGTGGGCAGGACACTTAACCTCTGAGACTAACCCCTCAGACTCATAGACCTATGGCGTCATGGGGAGGATTGCAGAGGATAACGGACTAAGCAGGCTGGTTTCCCGCTTGGCACACAATATATGCCAGTGTCAGCTCCTTGCCTTTTCAGAAATTTGCTAGGTAATCACAGGTCGACTAGTTAGACCTGTCTGTTGCCCCTGTCCGGTCTGAAAGCCTGGACAGGGCAACTCAGAGAGGAGAGTGATCAAAGCTGATTCTATGGTCTGAGTGCAGCAGAGAGAACCACGGTCAAGTCAGGGAAAAGGAGTCTCTAGAAAAATCAAATTCACAGGGACAGGCAGAGACTCAGAAATGATTCCAAAACTGAAGATCTGGAAAGGCAGGGCAAATGTGTCCTAGACACAGAGCTCTCACAGGGAGGCATTCTGAGGGTCTCATGGACCGCTGTGTGTGTATCCTGCGTGTGCTGTAGGGGATCAGGCAAGCACAGGCAACCAGCACCAACTGCAGGCCATCTTCTCTGCCAGAGAAAGAAGAGACACATGTCTTTCAGAACAAAGACCAAGGGTGGCCTCTTGTTTTGCTTCCATGTCCATCTGGCTGTGGTCAGAGCAAGTCCCAGAGCAGTTGCAAGCTTTCTGGCCTGACCTGAACTCTGAGGATGGTCCCAGAGCCCCTGGAACCACCCCAGCACTCTGGGTGGAGCCTGGGAGGTTGCCCAGCCCAAGCTGTGAGATGAGCTGACCCCTAATATTTCGTAAAACACGTGGGCTGCTTACACTGACACGAGCAACTGCCACAACGAAATCAGATGCACGTGTATGTGTGCGAGAGAGACGCTGCCTCTTTCAGCACTCACTCCTTCCTGATGCACCTTTCTGCTATTTCTCACAGAAATATGGACAACCCTCCCTTTTGGCTCAGCTACCTCCTTTAAAAGGGATTCTTTCACTTTTTTGAGGCAGGGATTTCAAAAGCCCAATTGCTTTTAATATTAAATGTTTCAACATGTTACAATGCCCTTAGTGAACATTATGATATTTTTTAAAATGTTTGGAGAGGGTCTCTGTAGACACAGGATTACAACTCTAGGGGAAAACACCCCTGGCATGAAGAGCCAACTCTGCTTTTGTATAAGGTGCAAACAGGTGTGGGTATTTGAGTCACAAGCATGTCTTAGAATATGAGGAACTCACTTTGTTACCAAGCGTTCTTAACAGGAAATAGCTGGCAGACGGTACACACTAAACTTGGAACCCTCCAGCTCAAAGTGAACGGAAAACATCCAAAAACAAAATCAGAGCCATGGGCCGCCTAGAAAAACAAACACCCCAAAAAGTTATTTCTTGAATTGCACACCAGGAAGAGCGTGATCTGGAAGACTGTGGAAGTGGGAGAAACAAAAGCACTGACCAGAGGACCTTCTCAAATCTCTGAGGGAAAAAAAAAACATGAGTTTTCCTCTGTGGCGTTGTTCCATTTAGACTCAAACATTTCTGACAGATAAAGGGGCATCTTCACTTGTTCTGACTTCCCCAAGTGAGGACAAACCACAGCCACTTTTCACACAGACTGGAGCTTTATGAGGCCGGCAGGGGTCGCAGGTCGGGGTTCAGGGCACCCAATTCACCAGATACTTAAAGAGCTCCACGTGGGCTCAGGGAAAGCCCCAGGACACCATACTGTCAGAGAACACAGCAACTCTCCACAACTAGGGGATTTTTTTTTTTTTTTTTTTTTTTGCTGTTATTAACACCTTACATCCTGAGCTCTCTTCAGACATTTCCTCCTAAAGAGACTTACTGTACTCTTTTAAAATTTGCTTTTATGGTCTACTGAGAGGATCAACATGAGATTTGTTTACCCTCCCTGTCCAACTTCCTCAAAGGATTTACATATTGGCATCACCTCTTCTCACAACGTACTTTGGCTTTGGGCAAAAGGACATGATCTCCTGGATGACTTAAGGGAAGGAAAAGCTAAGTCTGATGAAGCAGATCTGTGGAAATTTCAATATTGCCGTTTCTTCAAGAACTAAAAAAGAAGGATTTTTAAATTATCAGGCACAAAGCTTACAAGGCCCAATTTCACTTTGAAATAACTTCAAAACCTATAAGTAAATACACTTCAAAGTCCAAAGGGGCCTCTCACAGACTATTTCTTTTTTAATTGTGTTATGTCAGTCACCATACAGTACATCACTAGTTTTTGATGTAGTGTTCCATGACTCTTTCAAATGGCTTAAGTTCCAGATCAGAGTCCTCAGACCTGGTCTGTAGAAAATGTCTGGTTTTTAAAACTGAGATGTCCCAATTCTCTCTTTCCCTGGGGCAGAGATGAGAGATAGAAGGAAGAAAAAAAAAAGGAAAGAAACTGAGGGGAAGAACAAATAAGAAAAGTGAGTTTTCAGATTTCATTCTTGTCTTAAATCCCAACAGGGCCAATGAATAAAGCTGTATTTAAAATGCCTTGCCTTGGCTTTCAAGACAATATGGAGACACCCCTCACACAACACCGAATCCGATCATAAATCACTCCCCAGCTTCCACGGGTGAATGTGGAGGCTGAAGAGAAAAAACACACAACTATTGCCCCAGCCCTCAACACTCACAAGGGGAGTTCCTGGGAGGCATTCACTAAGCAGACCCAGAAGGGAGTCAGACTTGTGCCAAGGAACAGATTTTCTCTGAAAATTAAGGGGATGCTATGAAGAGAATAAGGTTCAAAATTCTGAGTGCAGGCTTGCTGGCTCAGTGCAGACAAAACAGTGAATAAGGCAGCTGATTTCTGCCCTCACAGATTTTCAGTCAACCTATAATTAATGTTACAAATTAATGTGTCAGTTTTCTAATTAACTTTATATAATTATTATAGTGTATTATGAATTACATTGACAGGTTATATTATTTACATATTGTATTATTACATAATTAACATGTTATTAACATATATATAGTGTTATATCATTATTTATACTATAATAAATTATATATTAACATATATAACACATATATTAATATGTATATTATTTCTATCATAAAAATTATACATTACAGAAATGAAATTTTATATAAAATAGTAATAAAAATTAATAGATATTAATAAAACGTATTAGCTACTAGGTAAATATTTAATAAAATAATATTGATATAAAATAATAAAGATATATAATGTGGATTTATATTCTCTACATTTTAAAATACTAATTATATGAAGAATGTTCCAACAGAAGCACAGGTTACTTCAAAATCTTCTAAAAGAGGGACTGGCCTGCTTTGGGGGTGGATGTGGACAGACAAGGTTTCCAAAAGTACCTGGGGTCTGAGGTCCAGCAGACGTTAGCTAGGCTGGGAGAGGTCTGGATTGAGGAGAGAGGGTCCAGGCAGAAACTAAGACCATGTTTAAGGCCCTGTGGTGGAATCTGACTATGAATTACAATTCCTCCTCAAACTGGAGATGTAGTAGTGGCAAGTCTCTGGGTGGAATAGTTCCCTACACCCACCCCCCCAAATTCACATCTATCTAGAACCTCAGAATGTGACATTACTCGGAAATAGGGTCCTTGCACGTAATTACTTGGGGATCCAGAGGAGATCATGGTGGATCAGGGTGGGCTCTGAATCCAATGAAAGTGTCCTTCTAAGAGACAGAAGAGAACATACAGATACCCAAGAGAAGGCAGTGGTGTGTAGCTGGGCCTGGAGGTTGGAGTGATGCATCCACAAACCAGGAAATGCCAGGGACTTCCTGCAAAGACGGAAGCTGAGAGAGACGCAGGAGGTGCTTCCTCCCTTGGAGACTCCAGAAGGAACCACCTCTGCTGACAACTTGATTTGGATTGCTAATCTCCAGAACCGTGAGAAAAGACATTTGTCCTATTGTAAGCCATTGCATTAGTGATTTTTTTTTTTATGTCAGTCCTAAGAAATGAACACAGCCTCCTTCTGCCCCTTTCAGCTTTTCCAAGACTTTTTGACTCTTGAACTTCTTTCACAATAGGATGAAATCTTGTAAAACCTCTAAGACCTGCTTAAAATAATTTCATCATGTTTTTCATGGTCATATAACCAAGTAATTTTAAATAAATATATTAGATATGCTCTTAAAGAGGTTTAAAACCCGTTTTAATATAATCTTTAAAAATATCAGGGTGTATTTCCCTGTTTCCCAAGTAATGCATGCTGTGTCATTTACTTCAGATTAATCTGTAAGGACAAAGACAATGTACTGACTCGAATTTAAATAACGTGCATCATTTTAAAATATTTAAAACATACATTTTAAAATACAGAGAAAAACTACCTATGGGATAGTTGTGGTATCAATAATAGGAAAAGTAATAGCCTGCTGTTTTAATTATTGATCTTTAGAATTTTGCATCTGAATTGTATAAAATGTCCTAGTTTATTTTAAAAATTATTATGTTTGGTATTTAGATGACAACATGAGAGATATTTCCAGCTGCAACTTGTAATCATTTCTCCTTATGTAATACATTGGGGGGCGAATAGTCTTTACTCCAACAAACAGCAGCAACATTTGCTAGAGCAAGAGACAGAGGTTATGTGCGCATTTTGATCAGATGAGCGGAACCCGAAGATCTGGTGAAGGTCATCTTCAGGAGAATCATCACTGTGACATTCCTTGTTTATATGAACCATCAGTGCCCTTATACTCCTTGTCTTTCACGACTTTTAAAAGGCATAGCCACAGGGATGTTACCAAGCAGGGGAAATGATTTAAGACCATACAATGGGCAAAACCACTAGGGTGGCTAGAGCTGATCTCTGTGAGATGAAGTTGTCTGGGTTTCTGAGTCACAAGAACACCAACTGTTTTCCCATTCAGAATCTGCTCTGAGATTCTTTTTTTTTTTTTTTTAATATTTTATTTATTTATTTGACAGAGAGAGACACAGTAAGAGAGGGAACACAAGCAGGGGGACTAGGAGAGGGAAAACAGGCTTCCTGTCGAGCAGGGAGCCCAATGCGGGGCTTGATCCCAGGACCCAGGGATCATGACCCGAGCTGAAGGCAGACGCTTGACTGAGCCACCCAGATGCCCCATGCTCTGAGACTCTTAACCCATGCTGGAGGGAAAATGTTTAAGCAATTCTTTTATTTTCTGATTTTGAGCAAGGCCACTGGGCTTGACTCCATGATCTCCTTTAACAACATGACCTCAGGAACACCACTGCCAGTTCTCGGTAACTTCCCAGTCACAGGTTTGTAATGTGCGACCTCCTGCCCGAGGGTGGGGTCTTGTGGTACAGTGAGCTTCAGAGAGCTCAAACCACTGAGTGGTGGTTTCCCCCTGGGTTGGAGCCAACAGGCATTAACTGCTGTCATGTCAGCTTCTCTCCTCACTAAACATGCCTCAGAAGCTATTTAAAAAGCAAACAAACCCAATAAAGATGTCAACGTGTATTATCCATGTTTCCCACAGGTTTCTAAAGGACCCTAAACTTTGGAAGGGGCTCGGTTTCGTCTGTGTCCTTTCCCCTACGGCATCGGACAGGTTACCAGAACGCAGGCTTTAACCTGACAGCCACTCCTTCCTTTTCTTGTAGCACTAGAAGTGGACCGCCATCTTGTCGGCCACGCACAGACAGGCATGCTACCTAACGGCATTACAGACTCAAGCCGTTCGCATTGTTCAGACCCCACCTAAGAGTTCCTGTGAAGAGGAGAGTCCCCAGTCATACCTGCTTTCAAACATCCCACATTTCTAATGGGTGCCTTCATCTCACAGGACTATTTTCCCTTCCTTGTTCAATAAAGTTGGAATTGCTACTCGCAGCCTTCTGTGGAAAAGAGAGTGGAAGGAAAGGTCAAGAGAATTGTGTCAGGCAAAGCACGTCTGTAGAGGGATAAAAGAGCTGGGATTACACATCAGGCACTCACTACGATCATTAATGCTTCCTTACTTTGTATAACTCTACATCTTTCCAAAGTCAGTAACAGTCGTCCTATCGTCATCACTATCTGACCACTGCAAACTCGTGAGCTGGGTAAGGAAGATGCGCTGCCACCCGTCTGTCAGTGACAGAATTGAGGAATGACAATGATGGAGCTGCACCGAGCCCATCTGGACTCCTGGTACAGAGCACCTTCTTCCTTCTGTACAGAGGGAAAGAGATGGTAAAACTGTTGCCTTAGGAACAGGCTGCACTATGGTCAGGAAGATCTTCCAGAAATCTCCTGTGCCACAGGGAGAAGTGATGCTCACTGGGGAACGGGCTGGGTTAGACCTAGCAGCCCATTGGACAGAACACACGTTTTGGAGCCTGGCAGACCTGGGTTTGAATCCAGATTCCGTCACTTGCCCGTTATAGGACCTTAAAATGAATTATGCATTCTTTTTCTTTTTTGCCTCCATTTCCTCATCTGATATGGGTTGCTTTGAGAATTAAATGACATTTAGATATAAAGCATGACACCTACAAATGCAATACCTGACATATGTTCATAATGACTACATCCAAGCCCGCTGGGCTACATAGGCAGACAAATCAACTAACTACACATACAAATCCCCACTGGTGAAGGCCAAGAAGGAAAACCCACATGATGAAGTTGAATGTGGCGGGGAAGTGGATACCAGCCCTAGGGCTCTGTCCCACATACTCAGAGAAAGTTGGCTTTCCTGGAGCCCCCATGAGCACGCCAACTTTCTAATCGAGCATTCTAGAGTATCACATGTGAATCACCCCAAACTCAGAGTATAGGCTCAGCTAGAAAGATGCTCGTTTCAAAGGAGCAAGAGGACAGGGAAAATTTCCAGATATGTCTGTCTACCATTGTTAAACTCCTTGATTCACCTCTTCCCAACCCCTCAAGAGGCTGGTCCCCTCTGAGGTTCCACAGAACACAGGTGTTAAGACATCCTCCAGTACCAAGCCTCGGGCCAATTACATTCAACTTGGCATTTGATGATAACACTTCCCCAGAATGTACTCTGGCTGTGTCCACGTGCTTGTCATGTTGATCAGCAAGACCATGTACACCTTAAAGCAGGTTCATGGCTCTTTTACAACCTCTCATCCCTGCCTCCCATGTTCTCCCAGAGAATGCAGCAGGTTCCCAAGCACACTGCAAGCCAAGAGCCACAACTTATTTAATAACAGAATTGAATCCTTTACCCCTGGCACTGAGAAATAATGAGAAAACAGCATTTACAGTATCAGCAACAAGGCAATGGTTTTCAAAACATAAGACAATTTTACAAAAATATACTTAGACATGGAGCTACACTTTCGAAACATGAATCACTGCAAGTAAGGAAGGGGTTTAGAACTAGTAATACCTACCCAAAACTGAGATGCACGTGCCACGGTCCACACACGGCAGTGAGCATGTTGAGAAACTTATGCAGTTTGTCAATATGCTCTTCCAAAAACTCACATGGCAGAGGAGGAGAGAGAGACATGCAAGTCACTCCTTCCTATCGCCCTCCAAACCATTCCTATAACGTTCAACTTACAGCTTCTCTGTAAGTTTAATCTTCCTTCTCCTTTACGACTTCTTGCATTCATGGTCTTACTTAGGAGGCTTCCCTGCCCTAGCTGATACTCTATTTTCTTCTAATATTTTCACAGATTTCATTTTTTTTAAAGATTTTATTTATTTGTCAGACAGAGATCACAAGCAGGCAGAGAGGCAGGCAGAGAGAGAGGAAGGGAAGCAGGCTCCCCGCTGAGCAGAGAGCCTGACGTGGGGCTCGATCCCAGGACCCTGGGATCATGACCTGAGCCGAAGGAAGAGGCTTTAACCCACTGAGCCACCCAGGCGCCCCACAGATTTCATTTTTACATTTAGCTTTCTACCCCATTTGGAATTTATTCATCGATTTTTAAGGCAGGACTTAACGTCACAGTCTCCTATAAAAGTTTTAGCTCATTATTGCAATAAAATCCACGAAGCAGACTGTCATTCATCCTCCAGTTTTCAACTGCGTCCTTTTGCACACACCAAATTTCCTGCCATACATGGGCCTATCTGGGATTCCTTACTTTGTGCCACTGATCTATTTGGCGATCTCTGTGCCACACTGCTTGAATTACTCTAAGTTTAAAGTATAGTTTGCTCTCTGGTGAGAAAGCCCACATCCTTCCTCACTGCTCTTATTTTCCCCCAAATTTCTTAGCTATTCTCTCACTTTTCCCCCTTCCAGAGGAGTTCGGGTTCATCGGTCAAGTTCCAAAATAATACTTTCCAGATTTTAATGGAAAGTGTATTTAGTTATAGATAGGAAAGGAAGGCAACAGCATCTAGTATCCTTAAAGGGCTGTCTGCAGAGCTGTAGTTCGCTTAAGAACCGTGCTTACAGATACATAATCTGAACAACTGTTCTTTAGTTAAGGATGCAATAAGTTAAGATCGCCCCCATTAAAAAGCAAACAACAAATTCACCCTAGCCAGCCCTAGCTTGGACTCTTTCAAGTAAATCTCCCTGCTGTAATCAGCAACCCACAAGTTCTCAATTGAGGTCATGAAATCCAAGAAGGCTTTCTTTAGAAGTAATTTTTACCAAATTATAAATCAAAGATATACAGAGGTTATGAATTCAGACATTCCCATCACATAATTATTTCAAATCACTCTCTCCCTTCTCCATTCTAACCTGAATTTCAGAGTGCAGTCTTTATGACATACTATATCTCCTGGCAGAGATATCTCAACATGATTACCATAGACATTTAGTGGAACGCGTCCAATTTTAAAATGAAAACAGTACTTTAAAAGAGATTTTTAAATTCTGGCATCCCTGTTTATATAATAATTATAATTCAATAAAAAAGTCCTAATATTAAAGAAGTGACAGTTTTCCTTTAAAGAAGGTGACACAGATTTTTTCTTGAAAAGAAGCAAACAGACAAATAAATGAAAACCAAAAAAATAAGAAGAGTTGAAACTGGCTTGAAAGTGTAATAAGAGCTAGAAATAAGATCTCTATTTAAAATAGACAAAAATCTA
This sequence comes from Lontra canadensis, assembly GCF_010015895.1. Lineage (NCBI taxonomy): Eukaryota > Metazoa > Chordata > Mammalia > Carnivora > Mustelidae > Lontra > Lontra canadensis. The sequence goes on from NW_022631248.1 coordinate 228,328, forward strand.
GTACTGAGGCTTGTGGGCAAAGAAAAAGAAAACACACGTCCTCTGTCTAGTCTACTTTCCATATTTTTTTCCAGGCTTCAGGAGACATTATAAAGATAATGATCTAGCATGACTGAAGAACAGAAATCACATATGAGAGCAGCAATTTCTCTGTCCAATAGACTGCCTTTGGTGAGAGCAAAGGGGCACAAATCCTCTTTCTAGAGACATTACACAGACCTTGCTCTGACATACCGACACATTCAAGGAGCAAACAGAGAAACCCACTGTGACACATTTGCACAACCATGGAAGGCTCCTCCCAGTGGAAAGGAAGGGCTACTGATACTTGTAACTAAGGTAAATCTCAACTGTGTGAGGCTAATGAAAGACTTACATGGCTACCGGCTGTAGGATTCCATTTCCGCAACATTCTGGAAAGGCGAAGTAATAGGGACAGTGAACATATCAGTGGTTGCCAGAAGCTGTGGGCGAAGAGAGGGTTTGGCCACAGGGGGCCACTTTCTAGGGTGATGGAACGGTTCCTTTTTTTTTTTTTTTCGTTTTTTATTTTTTATTTATTATGTTCAATTAGCCAACGTTGAATGGTTCTCTCTTGACTGAGGTTGTAGTTTACATGACTCGTGTTTGTCAGAATTTATAGACTGGCACAACTGGAAAGGTCTTCCTTTAGTTTCTTTGTTATATTAGCATAATGTCTCAGTTTTGTACTTGAACATATTGCATTTAATCCTTTCTTCTGGAATTGGGTAAAATTCATTAGGCTAAAAGTGTAAGCAAATTCTATCTCAATAAACTTGACTTAATAATAATAAAGAAGAGGGGCACCTGGGTGGCTCAGTCAGTGAAGCATCTGACTTTGGTTCAGGTCATGATCCCGGGGTCCTGTGGTCAAACCCTCAACTGTTTTGAGATGGAGCCCCATGTCGGGCTCTGTGTTCAGCACAGATTCTGCTTAAAATTTTCTCTCTCCCCCTGTCTCTCCCCACACTGCTCATGCGCACACTCCTTTAAAAAAAATTTTTTTTTTTTTTTGCAAACCAAGCTTTGTGTTTTGATACCATTTTCTGTTCATCAAGAGCGTGTTAGCTATTTATTTCTATAGGAAGGATCTACTTACTAGAAGTAAAGTGGACAATACTGGGCCTTCTTGCTGGTTTGTGTTCTTCATTTTTCCAGCATCTCGAACTCACCTTCTCGGTCTTTCCATAGAGGAATGTGGGATTTCTCTCACATGAATTTAATGGTATTAAATGCTGGTGCCAGGATGGTGGTCCTAGGCTCCTGGGTCAGAATCTGATCCTATGGGGGTATTTTAAACAAGCCCCACGTAGCTTCAATCCAAATCTATAGGTTTTCATGGACAGTCAATCTCATAACAGAACCAACTGAAGGCATTTCAACATTGTTACTAAGAGAAGTATACTGTTCACATCAAAGGAGGCAACAGTTCTTTTCCCATAAGATTGCACATAGAGAGTTTGATTCAGTTCAAGGATGAGAAAATGGCAATCCTCTTACGATGAGCCGCTGAAGAGACTTAAGGAGGCTTCCCCTGGAGAAGATGATGGAGGGGGTGTAGGAGGGATATAATGGTTTTATACACAAAGACATGAATGGTTATATGAGGAAGGGGTAGACCACTTCAAGGTGTCACAGCTTACAGGGGTAGTTCCCATAAGAAAAAGATAAAGGATGGAAGATATTTGGCTTTAAAAGACAACGATGTTTTAAACACCTAGGACCACCCCGTGATGGAGTGGCTGCCTTCGGAGGCAGGGATGCTGTAGGCAGGGCTGCGGATGTGGTGGTGAGCTGGATGAAAGGGCCTCCATGAAGAGAGGTGACCAGCACTAAACCAATCACACTGAGTTTGGTGGTTTATCAGCTGTGCCAATGCCCGAGAGAGAACCGCGTATCTGGGAAAGGCAGTGAAGGAGGAGAGGAAAGGCAGGGAAAGGAAAGGGTGTGGACACATGGAAAGGAGGTAGTGAAGGAGGAGACCATCTCTCTAGCTCATTCTGCCTGCATGGTCAGGGGGCTTTCTGTCATTTGATCAGCCTTTGGATTTGGAGACGCTCCTATTACATGAGGGGTGGTGGAGAAGGGTCATTTATTATCTGTCTCCACTCCCGGGAACCAGCCCACAGGCACATGACTTAGATCTGGCCCACTGGAGGCTCTTGTCTGGTGCTCTAGGACACAGGGACAGATAAAGGCTAGTCACAAGGGTCTAGTAATCGTAGTGGTGGCAGTTGGGGTATCTGAAGCAGAGCGTTCCTGTGCCATGACCTTGGGTGTGTTCTTGGCTACTTGGTCCTTGCCCATTCTCTTGAGTCCATACCTCAACACTGCTGTGGGCTTCTGTGAGCTACCCAACATTCTGGCACTCAATTTCTTTTCTGCGTAAATGAGTCAGAATTGGTTTTTATTACCTGCAACCTCATAACTCTGTTAGGATCACACAAATTGGGGAAGGAGATATTTTTCTTTTCTTATTTTTTTTAAAGATTTTATTTATTTGTCAGAGAGAGAGACAGAGAGACCACAAGCAGGGAGGGTGGCAGGCAGAGGAAGAAGCAGCCTCCTGCTGATTAGGGAGCCCCGTGTGGGGCTCGATCCCAGGACCTTGAGATCATAACCAGAGCTGTAGGTGGATGTTTAACCGACTGAGCCACACAGACATCCCAGGAAAGGGGGTATTTAAGAGCTATTTTATATTATCCATCTGTCATATATGAGGATCAAACTCTTTAAAAGTTACATGGCTGGCTCATATTATTGGTTGCATTTGGAGAGCTTAAAAAAAAAAAAAAATCAGGATCTCTACCTTTACCACTACCCCTAATTGCTTCCAAGGTTCTAAAATACTAAATCAGGGCTAGGGGGTAGCTGAATAGAAGCCAGCACATTTCTTCTCTCTAAAGTTTTCCAGGTAATTCTATCGTCTATTTTCGGGAGTCTGGCATTTGGGTTTCTAAGCAAATGAAAGTAAGTTGAACCATTAAATAATTTGTCTGGTTTACTATAAAGTCTTTTCAATCTCATCTGTTTCAGCCAAATCTCACTAACCTATAAGCATCAACAAGGTGACTCTCATGTCCCCCTCTTCTTGTTAGCATAGGACTTCTTCCACAAACACCTGCTTCACACCCAGCCTCTACTCTGGACTGTTACTCTCCGGGAGGGAACTTCCTATTCTCTGCCTGCACATCCTACTTATGCATCAAGGCCCACATAAGAATGGCCTCTTTCATGAGTTCTTTCCCATCCATTCCAACCTAGGCTATTTGTATAAATGTATAAATGAAGTATAATTTCAGAGTTGGAATGTCCTCTAATAAGGACATGCCATATATGTAATGTCATTAACTCACATGTTCCTTTCTTAGAATTAATTTCTTACATTTTATTTCAATTTTCTTTTTTCCTTTTTTAGATTTTATTTATTCATTTGACAGAGAGAGAAAGAGAGACAGACTGACAGACAGACAGCAAGAGAGGGGAACACAAACAGGGGTACTGGGAGAGAGAGAAGCAGGTTCCCTGCTGAGCAGGGAGCCCGATGAGGGGCTTGATCCCAGGATTGACCTGAGCCAAAGGCAGATGCTTAACGACTAAGCTACCCTAGTGCTCCTTCTTTCAATTGTCCTTGTCTCTTTTATACCTTCTTTCTCCAAGCCCTTAGGTTTTTTTCCAACACGTCTATGGAGACATCACTGGTGGTTAATATCACTAAGGTTACATTACCATACACCGAGCTCCCTCATTCCCAAGCAGTGTTATTTCTGAGGCAGAAGAGTAAAGTTTAATCCATTCTAGAGATTTCTCTCTGTTGGAACAGATGCAGACAGTTTTACAGATACTAAAATCTGTCTGGTTCTTAATCTAGTCTGGAATACAAGGTCAAAAACCCTGCCATTCTCAAAACGACAAATCTTGAAGCATTTTCACCACCCAGCGCAGCAGGAGAGGCATGAAAGACAGTCCCTGCCTTTGAGCAGACAGAAAAACATCCTGTGACTTACACGTACCAACTTGCTTCCCCAAACAATTCCTGGCTCTCAGTACAGCTGGAAAGTGGCCTTTGAAGGGCAGAGGGTGTGAAATGATTCACTAATGGGCCATTAGAGCGGCTTTAATCAGGAAATTCAGAAGTGATAGATTTCTGTGGGAATCCTGATTCTCTACCCCGCAAAGTAAGCCTTTCACTGGGTTATAATAGAATAAAGCACTTATTCTACCTGGAGTGATTCTATTTGGAGCCTCTCAGCAGAAATAGAGCATCTTTGGCGGGGGAGGGGGACTGGTAATATAATATCAGTGATGATGAGACCACCTTAGGATTATATAATGCTTTGTATTTTTTCTCCCAAAGCCCTCCACATACATTGTTTTGTTTGATTTGCACAACAAGTTTATAAAGGGGCTAGTGCAGACAGAATTCACCTCATTTTATAGACGGAGAATTTGAGGCACCGGAGGTTGAAGAGCTCTAATGAGGAGATGGGGTCCCCTGGGCATTCTGGGGGCCTCCATCTGTCAGCTGTGGAAGCAGCAGGATGGCTGATGTCACTGACATTTTAGTGCTAGAACTGGGGACAATATTTGGGTGACATGTGGTCTGGCACCTTGCACATATGGGGATTAGATTATTGTTGCTCTATGGAGACACCCCGGAAATAAGGCCGCTGGGGCTGAGCGAGTGGCTCTAGCCAAGGAGCAGGGAGACTATTGGGTGTGGTCTATGTACATGTACCCAGAGGGCAACTCTTCCCTTCCTCCCACCCCCTCAAGACAGCCAGTTCATGTGGGAAGCCTCGGCTTTCTCATCCATGAAATGAGGCTCTAGGTCTGGGACAACAGGTCTGTGGCAATGGTTTCAAGCTTGACTGATTCTGATTCTAAGAATCATCTGGGAAGCTTTTTATCCAAAGAAGAAAAAAAGAGATCGCCCTGTAAGACACCACACATTGATTACATACAAGATTTAAGCAAAAAAGAGAAGTATACGTAAGAAATAAAAGAGATCTCCAATCCTCCTCCATCGCTGACAGGACAGCCGTGACACAAAAACATTCTGAAACAGGGGGCCACCATTTGAGGGGTTCCTCTACTCCTGCAGAATGTTTTACAAGCATAACTCTAGACTCTCACTCAGAATGCAGATCGGGGCTCAGCAGTCAGTATTTTACGACCTGCCTCTTGTGACGCAGCCAGATTCACAGGCTGACTTTTGGGAACCAGGGTGTTGATGATAGTAGATAAGGAGTCTTCCTGCAGAGACAGGTATGAACTAACATGTTTTTCAGGGAGCAGACTCCTGGTCGTGAGGCGTCATCCATGTTTCCTCAAGGCTGGGATCGCCACTCTTGGGACTACAGGGAATTGGCCCCGAAAGTAGAAATAGTAAGAAAGAGTTAAAAGAAAAAAAGGGAGAGAGTAGAAATAGTACGAGTCACCTTGTAATGGCTGGGCACCTGTGCTGTTTCACCTGCTGCATAGACACACACACACACACACACACACACACACACACACACACACACCCTTCCTTCCTCAGAGATGACCCAGGAATGGGGAGGGTGAAACGACCCAGCCCGGGGGACAGAGGTGGTCTCAGGCAGGCAGCCCCAGGAATATGGAAGCTGAACCAGAACAGTTGGTGGGTCACCACACTGGAACCAGGGTAGGGAAGGAGTAGACCCAAGGGATGCGAGTCAAGGTGAGTCCAAAAGCTGAGGGTATCGTGGTGTGGTTATTCAGTCCTCCACGTGAGAGAGAACACTGAATGTAGGTCCTGGAAACTTCCTTAAGACTTAGTCCATATGAAGTCCTCAGGCTCGGTGACCTCTCTCCTGTGAAGATAGGGCTAAGACGGCAGGAACAAATGACAAAGATGGCAGACCATATTTGGCGACTGCGAGGCCCCTTTCTTCACTAGGAGTCAATAGACTGAGTTTGGGATGCCAGTCTCCTGGGAGGTGATTAGCACAAATCAGTCTCCAAGCAGCTGATAACCTCAGATATATGGACAAAATTGGATTTCCAGACCTCTGTGGCAGCTCTAGGAAGCCACCAGCAGGCTACATGACATATGTGGTTTGACCAAGGTCAGCAGCACACTTAGGAGACAGCAGGTCAGGACTGGGGGCCCTGGGTTATTCAAGAAAATTGCTTGGGCCATGGAGGCTCAGTGAGCTTTTCCCCTTCATACTTGGCCAAAGGTCCTTTCCCTAATTTGCAAACATCTATGAAAATCTTACAAAGATACATGACTTGCTTCATCTAATTACACACGTAATAAATAACCCTTGGGGAATCAAGAAGGCCACCCACCACGCTCCTCAGTGCAGAGCATAAGGTCAGCTTGTACACAGCAGCCCCAGGAGCTCAGGAAACAGCCCCTCACGGGGCCGCTGCTCCCCAGACGAAGCCTTCCCATGACATAGTCACGTGGCAGACATGCACCTGCTACTGGGCCCTTTACCTTGGCTCTTTCTCTTAGGCTGAGCCTCCACCAAGTTCACTCGGCAGCCTGGAAGCTACCCTGGGCTCCCAGAGACTGAGTGTAGGACACCTGGAAGCACGTGTGGTTTATGAGAATCTCCCACTTTCCCTCTCCTGGGACATCTTTTCCCATAGATAAGTGGTACAATAGTTAAGCTATTACCTATAACAAAGAGTGCTTGAATCATTAGAAGTGAGTTTGGAAAACATTGGCCTTAATTGGATTATTATGGGCTACAGCCATCCACCCTGAGTTTACGAAATGCAGAAACCTTAGGCTCCACCCCGACTCACTGCATTAAGAATCTGCATTTTATCCCCAGGTGATTCATAGGTTGGAACACACCCTCCTGTCCTGGGTTAATATTTTTCTTCTGGTAAATGAACGTCTAAATATCAAATGGTAGATTGTAGGAGAGGCAAGCTGGCTGGCTTTCTTTCCTTCACCATGGACCTCTCATGGACATCTCATGGACATCTCATAATAACATCTTTAAATGCATAAAATGTCTAGGATTACAAAGAAAACCAATTATGTTGAAATAGAAAACCCTAAATATATTTTTTAAAGATTTTATTTATTTATTTATTTGACAGACACAGATCACAAGTAGGCAGAGAGGCAGGCAGAGAGAGAGAGAGAGAGCAGGAAGCAGGCTCCCTGCTGAGCAGAGAGCCCGATGCAGGGCTCGATTCCAGGATCCTGAGATCATACCTGAGCCGAAGGCAGAGGCTTTAACCCACTGAGCCACCCAGGCGCCCGAAAACCCTAAATGTTTTAAAATGTATACCATTCTTTATTTTTTTATATATTTTTAGAAGATTTTATTTATTTGAGAGAGAGAGAAAGAGCATGAATGGTGGGCAGAGGGAGAGGGAGAGGGAGAAGAAGACTCCCGACTGAGCACAGAGCGTGTGTCCTGCGGAACTCGATCCCAGGACCCCGAGATCACAACCCAAGCCAAAGGCAGACACTTAACCAACTGAGCCACCCACGTGTCTCTGTGCTTCTTTATTAACACACTAAATAAGAAGATCTACCAGCAGGTTTATTTTTTTATTATTTTTTTAAGATTTTATTTATTTATTTGTCAGAGAGAGTGAGAGAGAGAGAAAGCACACACAAGCAGGCAGAGTGCCAGGCAGAGGCAGCGAGAGAAGCAGGCTCCCCACTGAGCAAGGAGCCCGATGCGGGGCTCTACCCCAGAACCCTGGGATCATGATCTGAGCCGAAGGCAGCGGCTTACCCAACTGAGCCACCCAGGCGTCCCTACCAACAGGTTTATTAACTGATGTATTTTCAAATTTGTAATGAGCAGAATATTGGAAGATATCTGCTACAGAAACTATGCCTCATTTCTACTGGTGCTGGACAGCTAACACTACTGTGCTTTGTTCCCTACAGCCATTACTGAACGGTAGTGACAACAAACATTAAATTTTCCTTCCTTTCAGGTTCACAGTTGCACTGAAATCTATTATTAGAATCTAGGTTAAAAGTAAGAGATGCTTAAGGATCTCAGGCAAAAGGAGGTAGAAAAGTTGGGCTCCATCTCTGTCTCTCTGTCTGATCTTAGTTTGAGCACAGCTGGTTGGATCACTTCCTTCTCTGACAGCAACTGCATTTGCCTTTTTGGCTTCTGTCTGCCAGCTTTGATGTGAGTTCCTACTAGAAGATGAGCGCTTAGATGTTTCAGGAGTACTTTTTTTTTTTCAAAGATTTTTATTTATTTATTTGACAGAGATTAGGCAGAGAAGCAGGTGGAGAGAGGAGGAAGCAGGCTCCCTGCTGAGCAGAGAGCCCGATGCAGGACTCGATCCCAGGACGCTGGGATCATGACCTGAGCTGAAGGCAGAGACTTTAACCCACTGAGCCACCCAGGCGCCCTCAGGAGTACTTTCAATCGAATCTTTTCGGTTGGAGTCCCAAATATTTCTGAAACAGACAGGCCAGGCTCCGTTCTGAATACTATCACACTGAGTAACTAAAATAATCCCATTTTGCAGGAAGCTGCCTTCTCCATCTGCATAGGTGCTTCCATTCAAATGTGGATTTAATACAAATTACTGACTCTGAAACATTCTCCCTGCTCTGCCCGAGGGCCTGGGGCAGGCTCCCTGTCTCTTGGATCGTAAGCAAGGCACCTTTTCGCGGTGGTTTTCTTGCCAAGAATAAGCAACACTTCCCACAGCCAAGTCAACGGTGGTTCTCAAAATAAGATCCGTTTTCAGAAAAAGCCAACACTGATTTGTCTCTGAATTTCAAAATTGTACATCCAAGCCATCTACGCCGGCTCTGCAGGCCATTTCCCCCTCACACTAACCAAAGTGCCGTGAAAGCAAAATGGAACTGAGCATATCAGCCCTGGGGAATTCATGTGACGCTCGGTTTGAACTCTCGCAGAAAAGTCGCTACTACACAATGAGGTGTTTCTCCAACCAACACAAATCAAGTGAGCGTGTTTCAGACACGTTTACAAAAAGGAAGAGAGACCTACAAATTTGAGCCACAGTCTTCCTGTAAGATTTTTGCTCAAAACCAGCCACGTCTCCAGCTCCATGTGAGTGTCATGAATTAATTTCTGCTTGCTGCTCTTCTCCAAAATGTACACGCACACACTGCTCTCGCATGAGTTTGTCTTGGGCTCGGCCTGCTCATCTGAAAAAGACGGCTAAACCTTGCATCTTGAACACCTATCAATGAATGAGTTGCATGACTTCTATCTAGTTCCCTGTCCCTCCTGGCTCAGGGGCCGATGACCTGGGATATGGTTCTAAGAAAGAAAATAGGCTGAAAGCAGGAGAAACTTTGAAGATTTTGAGGGCCAGCCTGCGGATGATAGGAGTCTATCGCAGTCAATTGTATCACCGTAAAACTGCTTATAAAATTCAGCACTGTATTATTCTCGGTCATCGGGCCTAGGAAGGGGACTCTCTGGAGGCTTTGAGATCTTAGCTTTGAGACCACTCTGGTTCTGGAGTAAGCTAGACGTTGTCGGAGGAGTGGATGAAGGACCCACAGCGTAAAAACTAAAGCTGAGGCAGATTCTCCCCCCCGAAATCCCAGTGGCAACAAATGTAATTAATTAAGCCACCAGAATGCTGGAGCGATGACTCATGTTTCTCCCAGTGAAAGTTTGAAATAACTGACTCTACTCACTTTCAAGATGAAGTGTTGAATTTTTGTTACCATTAGAAATGCCTTAAGAATGTCTAATTAGTTAGAGACAGGAGAATGTCTAAGGTCTCACCATTATGAAAACAGTAGGATTCCCACCACGCAATGTCTGGTTGGGCCCCTGGGACCTTCATAAAATCCTCACCCACCAAGATGCCCCCAGGTACATACTCAGCTCCAGCATTCCGTCCTCCAACATTCCTTGACTGAGTTGAGGGAGAAGCTGAAGTCAAGCAAGTTCTAGCCTGTAAAAAGGATTGTGCAAAGGACTTAGCTTTGCAAACCCAAGCCGTACCCTTCATTTCTGCCACCTTCTCCCCTGTGGCGCCTAGAGGCAATTTTCTGTTTCCTCTCCAGGTCTTTATCGTTCCCGTGCCAAGACTGTCTTGCATCGGTTACAATCAAATACCTACGATGTTTTCCAAAGCCCGCAGCTTATTGCCAACATTCGGCCCTCTACCCCACGGGCAGATGTCTGGGAACTTTAAGCAAAGTGTTATAAGATGAAGACTAAGGTAGAATTTGGTAAGTAGAAGGCAAAGGCGTGGTTCTTTGGAAGACAGACCCTCCACTGGGTGATGGAACCAGCCCACAGGAGAAAAGAACACTTTATCTGAAGCAGCAGAAACTAGAGCAAAAGGCATGGGTACAGGGTTGCTCTTCCAAGACCACCATGATGAATCTGGAGACTCACGCTATTTAAACAAAGGTCAACTATGGTGCCTTTGAATTCCCTCCCACCTCCCCCTGGATTGAGCACTGCTATTTGTGTTCTGATTTGTGTGGGAATTCTAAATTGTTCAATGCAAGACCATTTTTTTTTTTTTTTGGAGGGGGAGGGAAGACAGTCTCTAAGAATTTTTAAGCTTCTGTTAAAAGGGCAAGGTTTGGGAAGATATAACATGGAAACAGAAGGCCACCTATCTACCCTTTAAGGGAGAAATCTGCAAATGTTCATTGCCCTGCCCCCCAAGTCTGAGGAGTCCCACTGAAACGGAGGCCTTTTAACTGAACTGCTTCTCAAGGGCCACTCTGGTCATTCCTTGGACTTGCCCTATTTTGCCAATTTCCATCTTCTAATTTGGGAAGAAGACGAGTGGAAATTAGGCAAAGAAGATAGTCCAAGTAAATCTTGCTTTAGGTACACCTGATAGCCTCTGAACCTCAACGTTACCAAAAGTATAAAATAAAGCTTCTCTTTTACCAAAGGAATCACTTTGGGTCAAGTTCCTCTGGTGCATGTAGAATACAGTTACATTGTTTCTTCAGGAAGAGATCATAAAAAGGGAGGCAGATCTAGAGCCCAGGTCCATTCCTGCCATGGCCCGACTCATTGCACAGGGACCTTGTATCTAAGCCGAGACTGTGAGCTCAACCCGTGCCCTACTGAGGCCATCTACGGAACACAGTGTAGTGGGGCTACATGACCCCCCCCACACAGATTTAACAAACCATTGTAACCTAAGGGAGTGGGCCACCAGGGAGAGCAAAGCCATCAGAAGGTGTCCTAGTAGGCCACACTCAGCCTCCTCCTTTGCTAAGCAGAGCAGGTGTCTTGTCAATGGAGGAGAGATGCTGCCATCTTATTCCCTGGCCACAAAAGAAACAGCTGAGCTTCAGTTAGGACTTGCAAGGTGAGAAGAATGTGGTGTCCCTGGCCCCCACTGCAGGATATGTCTAGGAAGGATATTTGGGTGCACTGCCTACAGAGGTTCTTAAGAGGGACAGAACCTGTACGTGAACACAAAGCCACACAACGGGATCCCTGCCAGCCTCTGAGATGTGAAGTTACCGATTCCCTTTCATGGACACGATCACAAGTCTCCCTTTCTAGCTCAGGATCATAACTTCTATTAGGTTGGCTGTTCCTCTCTTCCAGATTTTCATACTTTTGCACACGTAGGCACACATTTAGCTCCGTCTTTTATCCTATTCACCATCAGGAAAAAGCTTATGAGTAGAGTTCAGATTCCAGCCCTGTTAAGATAGCCAAAAGGAGGGGGGAGATGCTCTAGCTTCCAGCGGACACACTTGCCCTCCCGATATGCTATAAACGAGTTGGCTAATTAAGTGCAGCTCGTGTCTTATCCACCAGATTAGCTCATGATCAGACTTTGCTTGACGGTTTCTGTCTCCTTATGAGCCACCTTGGTCACATGGCTCAGAAATGAAAAAAGGTCCCTCATGCTACTTTGGGATACCAGGTAGTTCTAGAGCTCTTAGATACATATCACCCCTCACGCAGATGAACACGTGACTCGCCCTCTAATCATGGCCTGCTGGGAACCCAAAGGTGACCCTTCGCCCCAGAGCCTACCCCATTAAATCTGGCCACACAGCACTACACCCTCTTGGGCAAGCTTCCTAAATTCCCTCAAGTGCTGTGCTTCCTAACTGCTCCTTGCTTGGGGAGTCCAGGCCTCAGTCTGCTCGGCTTCTAGTTGAGCTTCAGCAGTTACGCAAATCAGGTTTCTGACTATGTCTGAGAAATTCCAGCGCGTACAGGAAGAGCAGGTTACTTAATCTCTATATTCAGAGCCAAACTCCTTTCTAAACATAGGCAAAGGTGCTGCCTTGCTCATAAGGTAGATTAAAGGACCCACCCTTGCCAGCTCCGACAAGTTGACTTGACAAGTGCATCGCCGCCATCTTGTTTTCTAGCCCTGAACCCCCACGGGACACCAGCCTATACATATTTTCATACTTCCTCACTGGTTTTCATCTGTCAAACTGGACCCCACCCCCATTCTTCTCCACTGACAGCATCCAGTTTCCAAATACAGGATACTAGATGGCTGAAGTGTCTTGGAGAAAAAAAAAAATTAATACTGGCTGTTTTGTTATCCTTCTTAAACTGCAATCTCCTTGTGAGAAACTTTTCTGTATTTCTGCAGTGGACAATGAGCTTCTTACAGAAGTCTGCTCCACATCCAGGCCTGCAGTTCTGACACAAGTTAAACATGAGCAAGGTCACCAGATTTTCCTCTTCCCTTATTAGAAATGACATTAACAATGAAATACTGTGCTGGGTGGAAGAGAATTGCATGTTCAGGGGAAAGGCTGGTAGACCTAGAGTAGGATTTCTTAGAGAGCAATAAAGGAACATTGTTCTGGATATGAGAAAACATGACATTCACTTAGTTCACTATCTTTTTTTATTACAGAAAATATCTTTTTTTTTTTTCCCCACAGAGTGGCAATACCAAACAACTCAGATCATAGAATTCTGGCCAGCATTCGGTCCACAAAAGAGGAACAAGGAAATGGATCATTTTTGTGTAAGTAAGCAGGGTGTTTTGTTCCCCATCAGTTCCTTCCAGTGGGGGGCACGATCAAATATGGTTGGTCTGTCTCGTAGATGGCTTTGCCAGCAGGTCCACCAACAAGGGGACTGGGCAAAATCCAACCATATTGCACAGTTTGTCTGACGTTTCTTTCCCACTGATCGGACCCTGCAGAAAATCCTCCAGCTTCCCTGCTCCTGATCAACCCTTTTGAAGGCAATAATGCCATTTAACAGACTGATGAATGATAATCAGTTTCCAAAACAACAACTAGTGGAAGCTGTGGAGGATTTGAGCTGTGTCAACCCATTGATCATTCTGGTCATGAATGATGTTAAAAATCAGAGGTCAGCAACTATTTTCTCTAAGAGGTCCTAGAGAAAATATCCTAGGCTTTGCAGATCGTATCTGTCCCTGTCCTATAGTCTTCTTTGTTGGTCTCTTCAACCCTTTAAAATGTAAAATACATATTTAGCTCCTGAGCCCCACAAAAACAGGCTGAGACAGGCTGGATTTGGTCCACAGGCCACAAATGGCTAACCTCTGACTGCTTCCAGAATGGACCCTGTAAAGGAGTCTGTCCCCCAGCTCACCTTAATTCACTGCAAAAGGGGCCCCACCCAACTTCTGGAGAGCAGGCCGGAAAGAACAGGAGTCAGGGGTGGTGGGGAACAGGAGAGGCTGTTTCGTACGCCCCCGTACACTCCCTCCCCACCGCCGTGGGCTTCGCTGTGGAAGGCAGAGAAGTCAGAGGGAAAAAGAAACTGGAGATAAGGTGTGGGCTTGCCTCGACTGAGCACAGCCATCTCCCAGCCCTCCAGGCCTAAAATGCAAAGCCGAAAGATTTGGGCTTCGGGTGAGGACACAGCCAGCTGGGAGGTGAAGCAGCTCTCACACCCCAGTGGCTAATAGGGCATTCTCAAAAGCTCAACCTGAAGATCACCAACACTCAGGCTGGACTAATCCATCAAAATATTAAATTCTTGATCTAATTCTTGTGCTCCTGTCACACTGACCACACACACCATTTCTGACTTCCCCAGGTCAGCTCAATTCCACGACTCTGACCACTTCATTGTGGGGGGGTGGGCAGGGAATCCACGTCAGATTATCCGGGCGCCTAGCAGAGACAAGGCCAGGCAGTGGTTTAGAAACCCAGGCTTGGGATGGTCTTTATTCCCTTCTGGTCCTCTCTCACAAGCCTCAGCAATGGAAAGGATGCTGTGAGACGCGGCTACGACGGGAGCCGCAGATCAGTCTTCCAGTTCTCCCTGCATGTGGCTGGGACCCTTGGCCCTCCTCATTTATTTTCTACTTCTGAGTGTGAAGATGTCACCGTGACAGTTTCCAACCCTCTGCCCCTCCCCCCCCATGACAAATACTCAGGATCCACACTTCACTTTCCAATTCCCTGTCTTAGAAGCTGAGCAGAGAAAGGCTGCCTTAATGGAGAAAACATTAGTGCATTCAGGCTTCACTCTGGATCCCAGTCAATTTCTGGATATTTCCCAGCTGTTATACATCTACCTCCTTTCTTACAAAAGCCAGCAAAAATTAGCAAGCACCTTATTGGCGCTGAAGTATGAAAACACAGCAACGGTCAAGCCTGAAAATCAGTTTCTGGTTGGCTATCTTCAAAGTCTGTGTTCTGAAACAGGGCCTGCCTGCAGTTCATTTCTCATCTGCCCGTTTTAAAATCAGTTTTCACTAACCGCTGTGCGATGCTGGGTGACTGTTTTTAAAGCAACCCCCAGAACATCACCATCATTTGGTTATCAAATGACTAAGTGAGAAAAACTCTCGCTTGGGCAGATATCAGCACAATTCAGGTGAGGTCTGTTTCTTATGTCAATATTATCTACTCACTTCTCATATGCTTAAAAAAAAAATAATAAGACCAAAGAAGCTGGGTTCAGAGAGAAGATGCGATTCTCTGCCCTGCTCGGGCGTCCCCCCTACCTGCTTCTGAGCGGATCAGGTGAGCGCGCCCCGCTATGCTTCACGGCCGTTTGACCAGGACAGGCTCCAAAGTTTGTTGTGCTTCATTTCCCTTCTCCATTCCGTTCTTTAAAGTCCTCAGCTATTAGCTATCTACAAAAATGTGAGCCATGCCAGTGCGTGCTCCGACTTCCTGCCCGCTCCCCATGCCCTACTGAGCTTAGGAGCAGATTTTCTCTCTCCTCCTCCAGCTTCACCTCCGGAGCTCCGGGCCCCACCCACAGCACTCAGATCATTTTTCATTTATGAGTGCATCCAGCCACACTGTGTTTGTAAGAGAATGAGCCAACCCTTGCCCCGCCAGGACGCTGGAACCACGCTGCTACACGCGGCTTTAATGTGCCAGGAGTACGCGGGAGAATTAGATCCTGGCAGAAGTCATCTGTGGTTTCCTCCCTCCTGCAGGTGTCTGCGGAGCCAGCTTCCATCCACAGAGGACCCACAGCGGGCTGATGGGGCCACAGTGGCGTCATGACACAGACACCACCATGTCCCGAGGAGCACTGAAGATTTTGACCAAAATACCCCCAAACATGAAGCTAGGACCATCAGTTGAGAAACTTACAACCCAGTGACCTATTTTCCTTTGCACTTCTTAAAGAGCCGGCCTTCTTATTGCATTTAGATGGGAATAAAAATTGAGACTTTAAAAGATTTTGTAAAGAAGCCCATTGGTAAGTAAAAGACTATTTGTTTAAAAAAAAAAAAAAAAGCCCATTGTCGTGCTGATCCCAAATCTAAACTTTCCTACTCCAACAACACTCCCGTCTTCCATCCCAGACCACTGATCCCCAAAATGGAGATTATGAGCCAGCTCCTGAGAAAACTTACCTAGCTAGAATGACAGCAACTATAAAGATGGTAAGATTTTATCAGGAAATAGAAATTTTAAAAATAGGCTCTCCTCCCCGACCAAACCAACGTACATAGATCGTGACTCCCGCTATGCATAAAATTTGCCTTATTTGCAGCTGGAGCAAAAGGGGTCATTCATGTACCATCAACCAGAGACACAGGTCCGGAAACCCCATGGCCTTCAGAGTGGGTATGAAAATTTACATAAAGCTATTAAAATGGGAGTGATGTCTTGTTATTAAAATACTGACAGCCTTTTAGCAGCTACACTTGTTGGGAACAAAAAAGGAGCAATGTCCTCTGCTTGACTGCAGCCAGTCTCAGGTCATACTTCTGGGAAAGCTGGAAAAATTGTGAGGTTTTAGAATTAATGTTAGTCTGTTTTTCTCTGTTCATTTACTTTATTTTCTTATAATTTTTAAAAGATTTTATTTGTCAGAGAGAAAGAGTGAACACAAGCGGGGTGGAGGGAGTGGTGGGCAGAGGGAGAAGCAGGCTCCCCGCTGAGCAGAGAGCCCGATGTGGAACTTGATCCCAGGACCCTGGGATCATGACCTGAGCCAAAGGCAGATGCGTAACTGACTAAACCACCCAGGCATCCCTTCGTTACTTATTTACTTATAGAGTTTTATCCAATATGAATTTCCCTCTATGAACCTTGTGTTGTCAAAAGCTAGTCCCAATCAGCACGGTAAGTTCTTCAATATAAAAATTTAAAAAATTTTTTCTATATTAAAAACCTGATGACTTAGTATCCAGATTTAAAGGAAGTCTGGTTTTTCTTTAATAAGATGGTTAAAACATCCCCTAAGAAGAAAATGCTATACATTTTTCACATGTTTCAAATGGGTTCTAGTTGTCTAGTCTAGCCTAATACCACACCCTTGAACAAAGCAGGTGAACTGCTTTTTACAGATGAGAACAAGAAAAGCAAGACACAAGGTCACTGGCATATACGTGATGTTTCACTGGTGGGGCGGAGAGGGAGCTGAGGGGAAGGTCAGTTCCTAGTCTCCAAGCCCAAGCAGGGAATCCCAGACCTGTCCAAATTTTCATGTGCCATCCGGGGCCTGAAAGTTGATCACATGGGTGCCCTTTTGGGATTCACCTCTCCAGTTCTGGGGCAGTCGACTTGCTCTGAGTTTAAGCTAAGAAGAAGAATGTCTGTTCTTCAAAACATTTTAGATGTGAGGGAAAAAGGGGGGCTAATGTTTTCTTGGCCCATGACCAACTACGGTCTTAATCAGAGGTAAAGTTTGTCCGTAGAATATTCTCTCCAGTATTAGTTTGTGAGATCGCCAAAAATCTATGGTGAAACCAGTTATTCCGCCTCTCCCCCATTCTCTCAACAAAGGGCGGATAATATATATTATATAATTTTGCTTTAAGGGGAATTGCTGATACATTTACTCACAAAACTAGCCACGCAGCGTGTACCAGGACACAGCAAGTACAGAAGCCGTGAGAAACCTCTAACCATCCAAGGTCTGAGGAGGGTGAGATTTGGGTCAAACTGCCCCAGGTAGGAATCTGGAGCTCTGTGCTTTTCTCACCTACCTTAGGAGGGTGGTTTCTAGACTCAGTAGACCACCGTGCCCTCCCCCGCTGTGCTCTGGGAGGAGCTCTAAGCATCACTTAGCTCTACCTTCTCATTGTGGGGGTGTTGAAACAGACGCCCAGAGAGAGAGAGGAGAAAGCTTGCCAAGGTTATAGCATAGTAGAGACTAGAGATTAGAACTTGGGTCTTCCTTGCTCAAATTCTAGGACAGCGCTAGGGGGACAAGCTGTAGACAGACCTTCAGAGCCAAGAACTATGGGACCCAGGCTCAGTAATGGCTCTCCAGCCAGTCACAAAGCCCAGTACACATTCATACCTGAGGCTCTCCCAGGAGCCAATGTAGGAGGGTAACAAAAGAAGCACGAGAAGGACAGGGAGCTAGAAAGGGATCCGAGCAATCCCCCAAGAGAGAAAGAAGGCAACAGTGCCACAGAGGCACAAGACACTCTAGGTACCTCTCCCACAGAACCGAAAGCAGGAACACAAATGGCTCTTTGTACAGCCCCGTTCACAGCAGCCAAAAGGTGGAGGCAACCAAAGGTCTAATTGACAAACGTGGAATATTACTCAGCCTTAAAAAGGGAGGAAATTCTGACACACGCTCCATAGGGTTGAACCTTGGGGACATGACGCCAAGTGAGTGAACCGGTCACTGAACAGTGACTATCAGACGCTTCCTCTTGCAGGAGGCACTAAGAGTAGCCAGCTCCACAGAGACACAAAGTGGAATGGTGAGTGCCAGGGGCTGGGGGGAGGGCAAGCAGGGAGTCAGTGTTTAATGGGGACAGCGTCTACGGAGGTTCCATTTGGCAAGACAAGATGTCCAGGAGACGGACGGAGGTGGTGGTGGCCCAGCAGTGTGGACACGCATAGGACCACAGAACTGTACACTTAAAAATAGCTGAAATGGTAAATCTTGTATTACAGATGCTTTTTAAAAAAGCTAATGGAACCTGGACTTTCTTTGCAACTGCCCGTTGGCTAGTCCTATGGCCATGATGCTTCCTGTCACTAAGAGCCGTGACGTGAAAAGACCACCCTCAGTAAAATTCATCAATGACTGGAAAACAACAGGAAGGACTAAAGTTTCCTCCTCTCTCCTCCCCACCCCCGGTCAGAAGTAACTCCGGGGAAGTTCCGCATGCAGACAGCACGCTCTCTTTGCTTCTGTATTCTGTGCCGGAGAGGGCCGTGGTGATAGGGACGGGCGACCCCCTCTAGCCGGCGCAGGCGGGGGGAGCCGGGCCTGGAACCGTGAACCCACAGCTCCCTTCCAACTCGGGCCACCAAGGCAGAGGGCTCCTAACCAGCCCCGGGGAAGCTCCACGCGGCTGCCGCCTGTCCTTTGCCTCCATGCAGCTCTCCCGCCTCCCTCAGCCCTGGCAGCGCCCACTGACACCGTCATGCGTTTTTGGTCCCTGCTTGTCTACGAAACTGGTTTTTGTTTTGTTTTGTTTTGCAACTGAATCTGACCAATGAGACCAAAAGTCTGGCGGATGCCGCTGCCTTCAGCTCTCTGCTCAGCCTGGCTCCGTCTCCAAGCTCAACTGGCCTCCTCCCCGCGGGCAGCCAGGGTGAGACCTGGAGAGGCACCGGCATCTCTCCGCCCCCCTTCCCTGGGTTGTGCTCCCCACCCCCACAGCAATGGCTATCAAGCCAGAGCCTCCAGTTTCTCTCTCATACTCTGGCTTCCTCCTGAGCTTCAGACCCAGATCTTTGCCTGTCTGGTGTCCTGCCCCAGCTGCATGCCCTGCAGCCTCTCACACTCGGCCTCCCCACAAACAAAACCTGTCATGCTCTCCCGCAGATCAGCACCTCCTCCTCCAGCCCCTTTTGTGATTAATGTCATCCCAGGTCACCCAGCGCACAAATCACCCCCCACTGGCCTCTCCCCTTCACACTCGCTGTTGGGTCCTGCCTGCTCGACTCTGTCCATCTTTCGATGTCCCCTCTCCTGTCACGTTTAGGGCCTTGATTCCCAACTCTTCTCTCTTCCTCAGTTGTTTCCTCCTCCAAACTGTCCTGTGCACAGAGACATCCGCTGGCAAGTCTGTAAGAGCTGCTGGATAATCTCTCATTGCTTAAAGGATAAAGCCTAAACATCTGTACTCTTGACCCAGCCCCAACGCCTGCACCATGACACACTGGCTACTGCTCCTTTTCCTCTGTCTGTGCTTTTCACACAGACCAGTGGTGTTCAGGTGGGGGGAAGGATTTCACCCCCACCCCACCTCTGGGTGGGAAGGAGGAGTGCTTGCTCCTGGCATCGGACAGGTAGAGGCCAGAGATAGGGCTAAGTATGCGACAATGCCCTCGACAGTCCTTGCAGCAAAGCAGAGACAAGGTGGGTCCTTACAGCGCTGGGCTACACTGTGCTTACGACCACGATGGCTTCCCGCTCTCGGGCTGCAAGCGTACATGTTGCCGGCGTGCAGAAAGGTAGATGAATGAGATCAGCGGCTCAAGCAAGAGCCATGGGGGATGCTAAGAACTGGAACAGCCATCTCTTTCTTAAGCATCCAGATTCAACACCCGAAAACCCTGAGCTGCATCATTGCGGCTTCTACGAGGCTCTTGGGCAGGGGTGAGGTGTTCACCTCCCCAGCGCTTGCTCCATCGGAAGGGCTGGATCCACAATTACTGGAAAGCTCCCTCTTGTTGCGTTCGGAGCCTGGCATACCCCTAAGTTCTAGTAAATAAACGGAAAAACAGGATAAAGCTCTCTTCATGTCAGATCCTTAAAACAGTTTTGCTGTCCTTTTGAATATTTTTTCTCAAGGGTTCCTTCTTTGTAACCTTCCTAATTACCTTATTCTAGTTTCCCCACAAATACATCCTACAAAATGCCAGTTTGAGAAGATGCCCTATGGAAGAAGAGCTCTACGGTCCAATACGCCTGAGAAGTGTTCACACGAACACTCCCTTTGACTGGTGCATCCAGATCTTATAGGATCAAACAGTTACCACCCCTGCCTTTTTAGAATATAACTTATTAATAGCAAACAAGCGTGTTAAGGACTTCTCAAGCACTCTCAAGCATTCTCCTTGGCCATCTGATTTGCCCTCCCTTCTAGATGGGTCACTCTTTGGTTTAAATTTCCACGTGTGCACAGGGAAGTGTCAGCACCCCCTAACTCAGTCCCTGTCTCTGGGGCCCTTCTTCATAGCTTGTCTCCACATCTCCACCACTGCTCAGCTTTCTTCAGGAGGGAGCAGTCTTAGGAAAAGATAGAGGGAGGAAATGAGAGTTCTGCTATGGTCGGCCGTTGTCAGTGAATGGGGGTACACATCAGTGTGCCCCAAGGACCTGAGGTCTCAGACAATGACACATGATTCTTAAGATTATCTTTCTAGAATCAAGGCCCATTAATGAGGATTAGGTCAGTCCATTCAAAAGGAAAAGTAAGTCTCTTCTGAACACAGATGGAGAAAAGGACCAATCGTTGTGGACCAGGAAAGCCTCACTTCAGAGAAGCAAGACGTCTCTAGGATGTACGCGACCAGACCCACACCTGCCACGCTCCTCCCCAGAGCACTGCACCAGCCCAGGCCCTCCCTTCAAGGCATTTATACCTCCTCCTTGGCCCCCAGCCGAGGACAAACTTCTTAGACCCACTAGCCACTGGTCTCAGCCACAATAGCGATTCTCGGTCCCTGCTTTCTGTCCTGGCTTGTCAGTCCAATCAATCCTTTATATTAGGGTAGTTTCTTTCATAGAAATGGAGACATTTTGGGTTTTGGAAACTTTTAGATCCACCCCAATCCCAACTTCAACTCATTCCTGGGACTCCTACCCAGACCTGAGGACCCCCGTGGACTGCGCTGTGAGTGTTGATAATTCACACCAGCTGAGCACAGGGAACAAGCAATTTCCTTAGCCAATGCCACCAGCCTCCTTCGGCTTGAGACTTCTCCCTAATGCCTCTCATGGGCCTGGGCTCCCCACCCCTGTGAGCATCCCTGCAGGCATTTCTCCAAAGACTTCCACAAGATTAACTACCCTGAAAGACCAGAATCAGACAAGTAATTAGTAAGGGTCTCCTGTGAGCACTTGTGCTGGGCTAGCAAGACCCCATTCATTTGAAAAGATTCCCACCGTGGCAATGCCACATGTGCTGAAGGAGAAGTGATGGGTAAAGGCAGCCAGGGAGGGTCCAGCATTTCCCCAGGGAGGTGTCACAATGGGCTGGGGTCAACAAGACTGACCTTCACAGGAAGTGGGTCTAAAGGAAAGCCTCAGAGTCGGCTTCTTGGTCTTGGTATTTCCCACAGTTCCACATTTCTCCCCCTCATAGACAAAAGGAGAATGGGCAGGGTTTGGGGTCTCCAAGCCTTTGTATTTTATTTTCCCTACACTGATATGGTCAAAAAGGGAAGATGTTACCATTCATGTGATTTGCAGAAACTGACGGTGATGTGGACGTTTCCTTACCCCACCGAGGGAGGCAGGTACACCCTAAACACACATAGAGCATAGAGGAAGGCTCAGAGCAGCAGGCAGAGTCCCCAGCATTGTTTCCCTGCAGCAAGACAATAAGCTTAACTTCGACTCTGCCAGGTGCTAAGGGTTGACCAAGGGAAGCCACGGATGCTGTGCTGCTCTGGTCACCTGATCAGAGGGCACAATCCACACACGCCACACTGTGGAAGGGGGCTGCAGGTGCCTCTTGGAAGGGCTGGTGAGACACGTGTGAATGGACATGTTTTTTCAGAGAAGTTTCTAGAACCAGCCAACTCCTCCCCCCACACCCCCATCTGCTGCAGCTGTTCTGTGAGCCTAATGGTGGCAATGGACTTCCCCCTGGTGCTTGGAGTTTTAAAGGTTTATTGCACCCAGTCTGTAATTTTCAGATATGAAAGTAATTCCTCTTTAAAAAAAAAATACAGTCCCCTAAGCTTACCAAGTTTACATTATGATGAAGAACTATTAGTCTCTCTTACTCAAGAAGGGAAAGGGTGGGTAAAGCCCTTGGAGGAAGAAATCCATCGAAATCATACGACACTCGATGACATGTTTGGGCTCAGCTGTACTGTCAAGTTATTTCTCATCTTTATCAGAAAGAAACTTCTCTCAGAATCATGCATGGTTCCATGCGGTAGAAATTTGACTTACAAAACCACAGTTTTCAGAAGCAATGATGAGGAAGCCGGATCATATATGGAAATTTCTTTCTAGGAACCTCCAAACAATTAGTTATTTGTTTTCCCCCTGGTTTTTCCCACAAGAAGAATTTCTCTAAATAATTGGAGATTTCCCATGGGAAGAATCAGGCAACGGTGACTTCCAGGTCTTAAACGTTATCTGGAACAGTTTAAAAACAAAAGACCTAAGAATGTGCTTGACTGGCCTTGTAACAATGAAGACTCTGGCAGTGAGAACAGTGGCCAGAGCACAAAACTCCCAGTACCTCACAGGAGGGCGGGCCCTGGGGCAAAGCGTTTTTGATTTGTCCTCAACAGAGAATAGTGAAGTCCTCCTAGCACCAGCCCATTAAAGTGTAACTCTCGGTGGGAATGCAAGTTGGGTGCAGCCACTTTGGAAAACAGTGTGGAGATTCCTCAAGAAATTAAAAATAGAGCTTCCCTATGACCCTGCAATTGCACTACTGGGTATTTACCCCAAAGATACAGATGTAGTGAAAAGAAGGGCCATCTGTACCCCAATGTTTATAGCAGCAATGGCCACGGTCGCCAAACTGTGGAAAGAACCAAGATGCCCTTCAACGGACAAATGGATAAGGAAGATGTGGTCCATTTACACTATGGAGTATTATGCCTCCATCAGAAAGGATGAATACCCAACTTTTGTATCAACATGGACGGGACTGGAAGAGATTATGCTGAGCGAAATAAGTCAAGCAGAGAGAGTCAAGTATCATATGGTTTCACTTATTTGTGGAGCATAACAAATAACATGGAGGACAAGGGGAGATGGAGAGGGAAATTGGAAGGGCAGGTGAACCATGAGAGACGATGGACTCTGAAAAAAAGAAAAACAACCTGAGGGTTTTGAAGGGGCGGGGGGGTGGGAGGTTGGGGGAACCAGGTGGTGGGTATTAGAGAGGGCACGGATTGCATGGAGCACTGGGTGTGGTGCAAAAACAATGAATACTGTTATGCTGAAAAGAAAAAAAAAAAGTGTAATTTTTTTTTTTAACAATTTTATTTATTTATTTGACAGACAGAGTTCACAAGTAGGCAGAGAGGGGAAGCAGCCTCCCCACCGAGCAGAGAGCCCGACGCGGGGCTCGATCCCAGGACCCTGAGATCATGACCCAAGCCAAAGGCAGAGGCTTTAACCCACTGAGCCACCCAGGTGCCCCAAAGTGTAATTTTTAAGATTCACGAGAAAGAGTTCACAGAAGGGCCTCAAGATTCTAACAAGCTAGACTCTCAGACCCTCATAGAAAATAAACTGGGCTCAGGAACTTCGAGAATTACTGAGCTACAACCTTTTGTGACATAGTTAATATATAGATTTCAGAGGCTGATTCTTGACAGCGGAATGGCTCAGGGTTTAAGTAATTTCCTAAATTACAGATCCGGGGAGAGTTGCCAACCAAACCAGGTCCGGCCGTTACCTCCTTGAATCCTCTGTTCTCTCCTTTTTGGCATCGTTTTCTTATGTGTCCCACTTGTCACAGAGAGTCTCTAAGGGGGACAGCCTATTTTGTGAAACGGGAGTGAGCTTCCGTTGGCCCTCCATGGGTTAAGAGTGTTCTAGGCTTACTCACTCCGTGAACACTCATCAGATGCCTCTTCGCCTCGTCTCCCTCATTCAGAAAAGTACAACGCATTTTCAGGGCTGTTGCTAAAATAGAGAGATGGTAATATTTGAGATCGTCTCAGCACTGACCACAGAGTGGCCTTCGAGAAATCATAGTTATAGGGACTCTTGTATGAAATCTACTCATTCCAGACCTATTTCTTCACCTCTACGTTTCCCCTCCACTGTTTTGACTTATTTAGATCACTAGCCAAATTATACATGGCTTGTCTTGGTTCCAAAAGTTCCTGGCTTAATTGAAAGTGACAAGGGGTAAAGTGGGAAGGGAGAGCGGAACGCTTGGGGAAGGCCAGTGATAAAAGATCCAGGAGCCCGTGCTGAGTGTCCCCCAAAGGGCTGCCAGCCCCAATCAAGCCACTGGTTATGTGACAAGAGGAGCAAAGAGGGAACCACACGCTGCCCAAGATTCTTCCTGAACAGCCACACAGAACACCCATGTGGAGTTCCACCGAAAAACGCCTTGGCCGTCTTTCTGAGTAACTGCTTGTATCACAGACAAGTGGGGCTTCTGCTCGGAAGAGCACAGCACTTTCCTTCCCAGGAGTGCCAAGAGCTTCATCTATCTTAACTTTCCAAATTATTTCCTGTCAGGATAGGCACGAGCCAGGTCTTTTTTTTTTTTTAATTGATGAAGCAATGGAAGAGAAAAAGAAGTAGAATGACCAAGGTTACTTTCAAAATTAGAGAAGCCTGAACTAGATGAGCTCTGCCGCTTGAAAAGAAATGTTGTCTCTGAGAGCCCCTGGAACCCCAAGGAGAGCTGTGGGTGTCCTTCTTTGCCCTTCCCATAGACTTTCTCTAATATGCCTCCAGAGGGAATTCTGAAATACCGAGAATGATGTCCACGAGTGATTTCCAGATGGTTCTTTCTCTGACTTGACTTCTCAGTCCCAGGAACTCTGTGTATACACTCTACCTGGTCCCGTGACACCTGTAGGGGGTTGACACTTGCAGCTGAATGTGCCAGTAACCTTCCACCCAGCTCTGTACCTGTCCTTTCCCGTCCAGCCTCAAGGGCACCTCCACTCTGAGCTCGTGGGAAACCCTTTCAGAAAGTCTCTCCTCTTTCAGCAGTCTCCAGTGGAGGGCAACGCTGTTTCTTATTTCCTTTCTAGCTATTCTTGGCCACAGGTTTAATGGCATTCTCCACCCAGCTGGTATTAAATGCCATACACCGGGGTGCCTGGGTGGCTCAGTCATTAAGTGTCTGCTTCAGCTCAGGTCACGATTCCAGGGTCCTGGGATGGAGCCCCGCATCGGGCTCCTTGCTCGGCAGGAAGACTGCCTCTCCCTCTCCCGCTTCCCCTGTTTGTGTTCCCTCTCTCACTGTGTCTCTCTCTGTCAAATGAATTAATAAAATCTTTAAAATGAATGAATGAATGAATGAATGAATGAATGCCATATACCTCTCAGTCCCAGATAAAATGCAGACTCCTGAGTGTGGCCACCAAGCCCTCTGACAGGCAGACCCCGTCTTGCTCACCAGCCCCGCCAGTTTCCAACGCCTCTGAGCAGGCTGCTGTGTCCCGCCCCTCACTCAAGTGGTCCTGACTGCCTTCATCAGCCTCTTCCTCCCAGCCACATGCTTTCCAAGTCTGCGACTACTGCTCCTGAGTTTATAAACTAATTCACATGAGCTATACCTATCGTGGTGACAACGAGCCCAAGGACCCTCAGGAAACCATGACCGATTCTGATACGAGAATAGAGGCTCACACCTCTATCTTCTTTCACACTCAAGGAAACCGCCCCATCCATCCTGGAGCTCCCTCCCTTCCTCAGGCCTCGAGACACTGTGTTTTATCTCTAGCCAGATGAAACACTCCTGCCCAAGGACAGCGAGGCAACATGTTTCTGCACTTGAAGCCCTTGGCAGATTACAAGGCCTTCAAAGAGTGGGAGTCACTGAACACCCAGGGATCCTTGAGGAAAACATCTGAACGCTTGCAGGAGGCCACAGCCTCTCGAAAACAATGCTCGCATCAGGGCAGGCCCTGTCTAAAAACAGGTGCACCTGAATGAGGACATCAGATGGTATCAGAAAGCACAGGAATGCCACACCTAGCTCCCATGGTTTGCTCGCTGGGCTGGGACAGCCAGTGGCCCCGGTCTGAAGTGACACAAAAATGGCACAGGTGTCCTCACTCACCGATTGCTCAAAGGCAATCAGGACCCCTGTGGGAGGAGAACTCAGGCTCATACCTGGCTGAGGGTACACAAAAGGTAGCCTCCCATTCACTACCACAGCAGTCAGAGCAGAGAAGCCGACACTCAGACATGGCCAACAGTCTCTGAATGACGCCAGGAAGACACGCCTGCTCCAAACACAGCTGCGGGCATGGACGTCAACACCCTGTTCTAGAATGAACCAGGAGGAAGGCTTTTTGTAAACATAGTGTGCTGGATCTAGAACATGTCCAGGGAGAAAAAAATGGAAAAAAATAAATGCCAGCATAAAGCCCCCCAAACTGTGGTTTGCCTTCCGAAGATTCAGCCTCTAGATTTTTTAGGAGCATTTGCAAGCAGTAAGAGTGTATATGGGCCCTACCCTCTCCGCACAGCAGCCCCCCACGTGTGTTGAGAGGATAGAGCCCCTGCCAGAGCAGCATCCAATAAAGTCTCCTAAAAACAAGAGGCTCTGAATAAAAGGTTTCTGGTCCAAAGGTTCCAGCTAAAAAGGAAAACTTTCCCACTGACAGAGTGAAAACAGAACTGTGCTCAGAGAGGGGCCAAGAGCTCATTAACCTGTCTGCATACTGCTGGTCCTTTCATCTGTTTTCAAAAACAGGTCTGAGACTAATATTTGTTTCCAAGCAGTCTAAGTGTTGAAACAAAAAATTTTTTTAAATCAATTAACAGTCATGTGAGAACACGCGCGGACACACACACACACACACACACACACACGGGGCAGATGAGAACTCCCTTTCTCTTACATCTTCAGCCTTTGGTCTTTGAAACCCTCTAGGCTGTGCAGACATTAAGTGACGTGCTCACAAGCTGTCACAAAGTTTGCAGTCAAACCCAGAAATACCTCTCTCTTCAGGAGAGAGCGGGGTTAGTTTGGAGAGCTGGCCCGCCTCTAGGCAGAAACATCTAGACTCTGACAAAGATGGTCCTTTCAGCTAGGCGCCCAGGGGATGAGCACCGAGGCACACAGGAGGCGTGCTGCCTCTGCGGGACCACCACCCAGCACAGAAGGTCTGTGGCTGCTTGATGCGCTTGCTGGGGAGTAGGAACAGAATCTAGGGGAGGCGGCAAGGTTGAAACTGATCTAGAAAGCGCCAACTGTCATGGGCCCAGCGTCCTCATTTCCTTTGCCCAGGCTTGAGAGCAGTAATCTAAGAAAAGCTGGACATTTCTGGTAAAAGGTAATTCATCTACCTAGAGTGTAGGTGACAGGAGGGGAGGCAACATCAGTCTTCCCCATGCTCTCCTGCACAGGTCTGGAAACATCTAACATACCTTTTTTGAGAAAGTAAAGGTGTCCTGTAAAGACACCCTAGGGCTTTCCAAACAAACAGGAATTCATATTTCCAACTCTGCCTCTCTCCCAATGACAACAAGGC
Organism: Lontra canadensis; assembly: GCF_010015895.1. Classification (NCBI taxonomy): domain Eukaryota; kingdom Metazoa; phylum Chordata; class Mammalia; order Carnivora; family Mustelidae; genus Lontra; species Lontra canadensis. The sequence goes on from NW_022631248.1 coordinate 256,067, forward strand.
ACGTTTTCACCATTTAAGGCTTTGTTCCTGTCCTACATTTTCATTCAGCTCACCCTCTGCATATGTTGATCCCCACCAGGCTTGCTGTGAATATTTCATGCTGCCCCTCCTCCCCATGTCGGAATTACTGAGGCTGCTCGCCCGGATGCACACTCACCTGGGCGCTTGCTCACTCCACGGGCTTTCCACGTCAGCTATGTGTCGAGGGTGGCGTGAACCCAGGGCAGCCTCAGTTTCAACTGAGCTTCCTGCCAGAACCAGAACCACCTCTGACCCTGAGTTATGGCCTCAGTTTCTTCATCTAAGAGAATGGGATCAGCAGTGCTGCCAGATTTCACTGGGTGACCCCCACATTTCCCCGTCCTCCAAAAATTTCCAAGTTGTTTCATGAGACATGCACCATCCACTTAGAAAATTTTCCTTTTCAAAATGAGATCCTTGCATCTTATTCCTAAAACCTTGAGTACGAACTGCTGGGAATGACCATGCAGATTTTTGTTGTTAGTGATCTTCATTTGTGAAACTCCCGAGTTTTTTTTTTTTTTTTTAAGATTTTATTTATTTGAGAGAGAGAGAGACAGAGAGAGAGCATGGAGGGAGGGGTAGGAGAGGGAGAAAATCCCACGCAGACTCCCTGCTCAGCATGGAATCTGAAGTGGGGCCCTAACTCCCAACCCACAAGATCATGACCTGAGCTGAAACCGAGTCAGACAACTAACCGACTGAGCCACCAAGGTGCCCCCCAAACTCCCAAGTTTTTAATGTTTTGGAAGTGCATGGGCACGTGCCACATGAACGGAGAATTTTCCCAGCTGTTCCATTCTGGGATCACCAGCCCTGGGGAGTTCCTGGAGGCACTGTGTGGTCGGGTCGGTGCCACTGAAGAGTTACAGACATTGACATTTGTGTCACTGAGAGGCAGGCAGTGACATCTGGCTCCAGTTCTCTGCAGTTGAGAGAATGCTGGGGGTGGGGACAGCGGAAGGACAATGACCCAATTAAAATGCAAATGATTCCTCTGCTTGTTGCTGCTAAATGAACTGAACGAAAATTAATACAGATACTTCAACCCATGGCCAAGATTTCAAGACAACCAAAAAAATGCAAACCAACCTAAGATCTTTGATGATGTCTTTCTCTCTGATGCGTGAGTTCTAAACCCTATTCATAGTGAATAACGGTGCTGAGGAGGAAGATTTGGTTTGTTTTCCCCAGTTACCTTCAGTGACTTAAACTTCAGTCCATGTGGTCATTTGATAATGTAAACTACCCATGTAACTCCCAGCTGAGAAAGACAGACCCCTGTGGGCAGCAAAAGCAGAGTGGGAGGAATGGCCTCACAAGCAGGACTGTGGCTTCCTGAAAGGACGAGAAGATTAAAGAACTGTGTGCTAGACACCATGTCCAGAGGTCGAGCATTTAACTCTTATGATCACTCTTAGGGTCTTAATGTTTGTTTTGTTTTCCGGTTTTACAGACTAGATGACCAGTCAGAAGCACGAATTATTTATTCGTCTGACCAAGCCCCGTTGAGAAGCAGACCATCAGCTAGTGCTTGGGGTTGTGTTCCTCGAGCTCCCAAACTAGTCTTCCCATCAACATCTTCCCCTCAAGTCTATTATTTTCAGAACTTGGACTTCCACTTGATGCTTTTCTCCACCGCAGCTGACAACCTGGAGACTGAAAGGGGTCCACAAAGTGGCTCTTGGAAAGAAGAAGGATGCTAACTCTTTGGTCACTTGTTACTTTTGTTATCAGTGTGCTCAGGGTGTGGGACTCAGTGGATGAAAGCCCTGATTTAGGAGAGGCACTCTGTGGGAGGAGAGCTTCTGTTCCTTCCTGAGCATCCCACTGTGTGATTTTCAACTAGGACGCTGGAGTCTAGAGGAAAGGCTTCTGACAGGAAAATGTAACCTGGGAGACACCGTCATGGTAGAGGCACTCCACCACAGGTGCGACCAGTCTTCCACGGGGACCCTCAGGTTACCCCACTGTTGGTCGTACCAACGATGGTCAGAGCAGTAGAGCAGGGTGAACTGGGCCCGGCACTCCGGGGAGTGAGGAAGTGTCCCTCTATATCCATCAAGGCACAGGTACTGGGGACAAACACTGCCCATCTGATCTTAGCATGCTACAGCCAAGGCTGGGGCTAGGACCAGTGTGAGTTAAGCATGGCAGAAGCTGTCTGTTGGTTCATCAACCCCATTTAGCAGAGAATCAGAAAACCCTCATTTCTCACATTTCCTTGCAGCCAGCGTGCAGGCCCAGGAGCTAGTTTTCCCAGACCTGCTTACAGAAGTGCGCAGTGGTCACGCACTGAGACCGAGCCTTGGGGTGAGTGCTATGGAAGAGGGGCATGGTTCTGGCATTTTCTGCCCAAAGTCTTGGGCCTGGAGCGGTGGGGCTTTTTCTGCTAGAACAGTCCCACTATGTGGTTTGGCTCTTTTCCTGGCTCTGCAACATCTGAGTCTGATACTTGGTCCCTCCTAGAAATTCTACGAACCACCTAGCTAACATCTTTTAATGCATCCCTTTCTGCTTAAACTAGCTACAGGAATTTCTGTTGTTTGCAGCCAAAAGCCCTGCTGGGCTCAGCAAGGCAGAAAGCAGAGAAATGAAAGGAAGCTGCGAGGACAGGGGAAGCCAGCTGGCAGGAGCAGCACGGTGCCCACATGCGCCAAGTCCGGGCTTCTCGACCCAGTGCTGTGTGCCCAGCGAGGCCACACGGGGTCGTCCATAGAGCACGGGCTTTCGTGTGGGCTGGACCCAGGCTGAAATCTCCACCCACTGCCCAATCTCTGGGTCTGATGGGCCAGTTTCTCATAAACTCTGAGTCTCGGTTTACTCATCTACAAATTGGGAGCAGTGCTAATTACTTAATAAGGTTGTGGAGAGAATGAAACTAGATAGTATGTGTAAACAGCCTAATGGAGAGCCTAAGGACCAGCAGTTGTTCCAGAAATAATACAGCTAGCCTGCCCCTTCCCCACAATCTTTGCTAACCGATTTGGCTTACACGCTAATATAGAGAAATATACCATGTGTGTCAAATATATAAGATATTTTTTCCTTAAACCTATCCTCACAAAAAGAGGAAGATATCTTATATTTGAGTCTATACACTTGTATTATGAATCTCTCAATTAATTTGGGTGGTAAAGTGCTATTTGGAGAAGACAATTATCTCAGGTCAATTGATACCGATTTAGGTGTTTATAGAGGTCGGAACCGGTTTAAAATAAAAGTGGAAAATAAATTTGATGGTGAATTGAACAATTATTCCAGGGAGAAATGACCTTGCAAGTTAGGTACTAGATTTCTCTGTAGCAGAGTAGGTGCTGGTTCAAAAGCTTGAATTCCTATACCCGATAGCTGGGTTTGAATCCTGGCTCTGCCTTTCATGAGCTGTGTGACTTTGAGCAAGTTTCTTAACCTCTCTGGACCTTAATTCCCACAGTAAAATGAGATAATGATGGTATCTTTCCCACAAGGTTGTTTTGAGGAATAAGTAATACAGATAATACAGTAATAAGTAATACAGGTAAAGCATCTATGCCGTGTTCAGCACAAAGCAAATGAGCTCTAAATCAGGCTAGTCCCGGATGAAGGGTGGGAGAATGGTGCCAGGGGTATATAGGCATGGATTCTTGTGGTCCTGGATAAAAGGTCCAGTGACAGCACTGTACATGGATATAAAAATTGCTGTCCCTCAAATAGTGATGATGGAAATGAAGGTAATTGTTCCACTCTGAAAAATGGACTTACTGGACTTAATCTGTGGCTCTGAGTTTGAATACATTTGCTTTATAAAGGATATGAGTGTGAGAAGGAATATTCAAAATTAATAGACCATTAACATTTTAAGTGGTATTTTAAATATGTGTGAATTAAATTAATAAAGCAGATACTATAGACATGACTATTTCATGCATACTGCTACATTAATGGTATACCGAATATTATCTATTAGTGTCCTAAAATACTATTTCCTGTATATTTATGTGGGCCAAAAACCGTGTTGTAGATCTTCATACTTCTATGTGGGGCTTATATTCCATTACATGTGGTAAAAGAAAATGTTTTTTTTTCCATCGGCATAGAAAATTCAAATGGATATCAAGAAACATCCTTCCCTGCTCTCTTAAATCAGTGCTCTTGTGACCCCATTCCTGTTTTTTGTTTTTTTTTGTTTTGTTTTTAGATTTCAAACAAAAATAAGTAGCATCAAACCAAACTAAAATAAAATGGAGGGAAATATAAAACATCCTCATGTGTCTTAAATATACACAACCTCTGATACTGTATTTATCCAACTGTATTTATCTGATACCTTCACTATGCCTTCATTTTCCTGGGGATGGGGATAAAAAAAATCCAATGAAAATAATAAGATTTTCTATATTCATGAAGCATGGAATGTGATACACAGAAAAGATTCTATTTTATTTCACAGGTCTTATGTCTACTTCACTAGAAATGAAGAGATGAATTTAACTAGATATTCCACACCATGCAGTTTCAGTGATTCCTTTGAAGGAGATACACGATAACCTTGAAAGGCCTGTCAAACATCTATGATGTTTATGACGTATGAAGGAGAATCCAAAGGTTAGGAATGAGGCCACTTAAAGTGCCAAGAGGGGATCATAACTTAACTGTCAAACAAAGACAACCATCCATCCTAACAAAATAACCCCTTTATGTTGACCTTGTACTCAGTTCTGTTGGAATGTGATTACAAACTCTTGCTCACCAAGCATTCTACCCACAATCAGTTCGTATAGTTCTCAAAAATTTAGAACATTAAATATAGTTCTTATTGGATATCAGACTATCAAAATGTGGAAAAATCCAAACCTTCTGTTCAAGATATTGTAAGCAGCCTTTTAATACATTTCCTAAATCACTGCTAAAACCAAACCGATTAAGACATCAGTAAGATGAGGCGTATTTCAACTGGTGTGGAATCTCAGTTAAAATTATCTCAATTTCCTACTTAGCAACACACACACATGCACACACTCTTAAAAACCAGTAAGAATTACTAAAGGTAACCAACAATTGGAAAGAAAAAAAAAAAAAGAGCTGACATAAAAGAGTGGGATGATGTGTAACCCGACCGAGGAAACACAAGATATAACAACAGACAAAACTTTCCGACACTCCCCAAAACCTGGTAACATAAGATTACTCAAAGATTACTCCTAGCAGATGGGCCATGTCCTGCAGGCTCTGACTGAGTTGTTCCAAGGCTTTCAAGTCATCTAAAATGCTATGAATCGGTGATGCCAAAAATTGGCATCCTCTGAAGGCGTGCGATTTTTGAATAAAGCTGTTCTTACTCTGGGAAGCGCTCAGCAGAGAGGTGTAACTCCCTGTCGTCTTAAGACGACACATTTCTGACTCAAAGAATATGCACAGAGCCAGGATGAGGCTATATTTAATGGTGTTTAGCCAGGGTTCTGCTGGGTTGGCAGATGCAAACATCCTTCAGTGGTAGACAGAACTCAACCCCAAAGGAGGGAAATACAGGCCAAAACACGGATGCAGGTTCCACGACCTGGCTTTAGTTCGAACAGGAAGAAGAGCAGCTCCCCAGCATCCTTAGGGTTTAGGTGCAGGAGGGGAGAGATGATCAAACCACTTACGCTGTAGTTAGAACACCTGCAAGGTAGTGGGAAAGTCTGCTTTGCATTTCTACTTCCATTGAAAAAGTAAGGGGAAAGGGGCACTCCCCACACCTACTCCCATAGGTGAAGGCAGACTCACGACTCCCAGTTTCATAGGCTAATTTAAAAGACAAGCAGCAACATTTACCATGTCCTACTCCTTTTCTAGCCTCAGCTTTATTCAGGGTAATTGTGCCCAGAATTCTTTATCTGGACTTCTCTAATACCATTCATCATCTACTGCTTGAGTTAAAGTCCCTTGGCTCAAATTTCTACATTGGCTCAGATTTCTACATGGTAGCTCCTAGGTGATGCTAACGGCAGTGCTTCTTGTTTTCTCCAGGCAGTGTACTGGCATGTTTACAGATACAGGTTCATTTAAAAGGCCCTAGAAAGAAAAACCTGTCACATTTCCTGGGTGTCAACTATGACTAGTCTTGCCTATAGTCATCATTCAATAAATGTTTAACTGAATGATTGTTGAGTAAATAAGCTTTTACTTGATTTTTTTTTAAAGATTTTATTTATTTGACAGAGATTGCAAGTACGCAAAGAGGCAGGCAGAGAGAGAGAGGAGGAAGCAGGCTCTCCACTGAGCAGAGAGCCTGATGCGGGGCTCGATCCCAGGTCCCTGAGATCATGACCTGCGCTGAAGACAAAGGTTTAACCCACTGAGCCACCCAGGCACCCTGCTTTTACTTGATTTTTAACAGTGTGGCTGTTTCCCTCAAGTTAACCCTGACCAAGCTCTCACTTGTAGAAAGATGCAACACAATCCTATTAACAATCAAGCTGGTAAGAAATGGCATAACTCAATGCTGAATAAATATCATGATAAAGATTTATGGATTATTTTGCTGCATTTTGCTGATTTGTTCTTGTTTGTATTTTGCTGCATTAAAACAGACACATTTAAACACTGCTTTAAAATACTAAAAAATGGGGGTACCTGGCTGGCTCAGTTGATAAAGCTCGTGATTCACTCTTAATTAACTGGTGGTAAAAAGAAATGAAATTCTGATATATGCCACAACATAGAAGAATCTTGAAAACATTATACTAGGTAAGTGAAAGGAGCCAGTCACAAAAGACCACCTATTGTATGACTCCATTTACACGGAATGTCCAGAATCAGAGATTTATAGAGACAGAAACTCGCTTAGTGGATGCCAGGGGTTAGGAAATTGGATGGAATGGGGGAGTGACTGCTAATTGGTACAGTGTTTCTTTTTGGGTTAATGAGAATGCTCTAAGATTAGAGAGTGATGATGTTTGCACAACTCTGAATATACTAAAAACCATTTAATTGTACATTTTAAATAGGCAAATTATATGTGGGTTAAAAAAAAGAGAGAGAGAAAAAAAAAAAACTCCTGGGGGACAGATGTGGGCAAGTGTATTCCCTAAGACTATCTGTCCTCGTGAAGGCACTGAGGGTTGATTGAGGGGAACTCCTAACTTCTCAGATTTCAAACAGGCAAAATCAACAGGAACTAAAACGATCTAGGTTACTTCAAGTCATTTATTCTGATAGCACTTAACCCAAATGCATATTTTATTTTTTTTAAAGATTTTATTTATTTATTTGACAGAGATCACAAGTAGGCAGAGAGGCAGGCAGAGAGAGAGGGGGAAGCAGGCTCCCTGCTTGAGCAGAGAGCCTGATGCGGGGCTTGATCCCAGGACCCTGGGATCATGACCTGAGTTGAAGGCAGAGGCTTTAACCCACTGAGCCACCCAGGCTTCCCCCAAATGCATATTTTAGATGCTTGGCAAATACAAAGTTCTTAGAAGATCAGCTCTTGCCTCCAACTCCCTATCCTCTTTTCTAAACTGGCAACACATTAGTGCTTGGGCAAAACTAGCAAAATTATCCAACTATTTTTTTTTTAATTTTATTTTTTATAAACATATATTTTAATCCCCAGGGGTACAGGTCTGTGAATCGCCAGGTTTACACACTTCACAGCACTCACCACAGCACATACCCTCCCCAATGTCCATAACCCTACCCCCCCAACCCCCCTCCCCCCAGCAACCCTCAGTTTGTTTTGTGAGATTAAGAGTCACTTATGGTTTATCTCCCTCCCAATCCCATCTTGCTTCATTTACTCTTCTCCTATCCCCTTTATCCAACTATTTTTTAAAAAAATAAGAACAGTAAGCATCTGTCTAGGAAGATCTATGAAGACACTTTTTAGTAGAAAGTAAGTGAAATAGTCAAAGCATTCCTGCTGGGTGTTCCCTTCTCTTCAGTCCACATCCCACACCAACCTTGGGGCCCAGGGGAAAAAAAAGAGAGAGAGAAAGAGAACATTTCATTTCCTTGTTCTAAGAAGTAAGGGTCAATGCAGTAAGTTTTTATATAGATAAAGAAAGAAACATTCAAGGAACTAAAACTAGCTATTCCTCAAGGTCATAATTAAGAGAGAGAGCTTCAGCACTCCCAGAGCTCCCATATCCTTCCATGTTCCGTCGTTCAAGAAATAAACAAGTAGCATCTTACATGTGAAACTCCCTAATTATCGTCTCTAGTTCCATTCTGTTTTGGCAGGATCTTGCTTCCTCAGGCCAAGGAAGACAGATGCTCAACAACAGAAACAAATGGAGAGTGATAAAGGCTGGCCAGACCCTGCAGGATCCTGTGTCCGTGCCCCTTACCCTGCCTCGCCTTTCTCAAAAAAGCAGACCCCCACTGGTCCGGAGCTGAGCCCCCTCCAGGCCCTTCTGCCTGTCCCCTTCAGCCAAGGGGACAAGCTGACTTCCAGAAGCACCAAGTAACCGGGGAGCCCTTTATAATTCTGCGCGTGGGCAGCTTTCTGTGTGTAGGAAGAGTCAGAGTCAGCAGAGGCATAAACCCCTTCAGTCAAGACTGCATGTGTTCAAGAGTAATTTCTGTCTAATGCAGTTGCAGGGCCATGGAAGGGGGGTACGCCAGGGCTGTCCACACCTCCCTGAAATCCAGAACTGAGAGGAGCCTCCAGAGGAGGCAAATGTGCGGCCACACAACCACCATCCCATTTGCTCATGCTCTGCCGTTCTCCGACTCCCGGCCACCGTCGTTTCCTGCATCATTTTCTGTGGGTCAGCGTGTCGCTGGCTTCATGTGCATTCTCTCATGTAAACCCACAACAAATCTGAGCAGGAAGCATAGTTACTATTCTCAATTTACATATAAAACCACTCCGTGAAGCTAAGAAACCCACCCAGGTCTAGGTGGCCAGTACACGATAGAGCCGGGACGAGATCCCAGGCCCTTGGAGCCCATCCCGTTAATCCCGGGAGAGAGGAGAGAATCCTCCCGCCCCGGGATGGTCAGCAGGAAGCTGACCTACCAGCAAAAAGCAAGAAGTCTGCTGCCTTTCCATGAGAAGATAGACTTCTTGTGGAGAAGAGAGACTTCTTGTGGAGAAGAGAGACTTCGTCTATCCCTAGGACTGACCCAAAAAGCCACCCTGGGTGAACAGGTTGGTGGTTCTCTTGGAGCCCGGAAGGACTGGGCTAGGAGGCAGTTCAGCAAGGCTCAGGGTCCGCATGCTATGTATGCAGCCCTCTTCCACTGGGATGACGGGAGCACAGTTCCAAGCAAGTGACATACCCCAGCAGAAACAAGTCCCGGAGGGCGGTCATGCCCACAGCTTATGGACAGCTGGGGTGGAAAGTGGACACTCCGCTTGGAAGGAAACCGGCAAGAGCAGGTCCCGGAGAGGACTTCTGTGCTAACGCCACGAAGCCCCCGCCTGCGCTCAATAGCTCGGACAGCAGCAGCCCGGTGTGGACACCTTCTGTCCACTCCATCAGTGTCCTTGGTCCCTGGAAACTGGCTGGAGGAGGCTTTGCTGCCACTGCCCCTTCTAGGGCTTCACTGCACAGGTCTCACGACCCTGAAGCCTTACCTTACACCTGTATGTCCACACTTCTATGTCAGTCATTAGTGCAATTACAGGGTAAATGACAGCAACGGCCAGGTCCATAAAGGCCAGCCCAGTCTGATGGGAGAGCAACAGGCTTTGAGGCTACCCAGCTCTGCGTCCTGGTGTACTCTGTACTGCTGGGGTGTGATTTATTTCAGTTCTCGGAATAAAATGCCTATAATATAGCCAACTCCAGGGAGGAAACAAATGAGGAGCCCCTCCCCAGACCCACCCCTACCGCCTCCACCAAGGGTGAAGACAAATGATACACATGTGAATCAAGAACCACTCAGAATGAGACCTTGTAGCATTTGAATGTTTCTTACCCGTCTTTCCTGTACTTAAGGAGACTGAGAATTGTTGTTGAAAAGAAAACATCTTCATACCAACGGAAAACACTCAGTAACGTTAGAGGAAGTGAGAAGTCTTGAGGTCAGTCCTAAACGGGGGTCTCAAGTGCGGCTTCGGCCAAAGCACCTCCCGACCTGTGTTACAACAGAGCAGCCGTAGCAGGGTCATGCAGGACACTTGGAGCCCCGAGACCGTGCAGTGATCACGCTGAGTAGCTGCGGAAGTTTCACAGAGGACATGAAGAACAACCCAAACTGTCCGGCTTCTCCAAACGCAGGCTCACCGTTTGCATGCTGCCGTAAGGGGCCCCTGGGCTTACTTTCCCAGAAATATCTCCTGCGTCAGTCTGATGCTATCCTGGGGCCTAAATTCCAAAATGTGAGTTAATCCACTGGTTTAGATATTATTTCAGAAAGTCTTTTAAAATTTAAGTATGTTTTGGGGCACCTGGGTGGCTCAGTCAGTTGAGCGTCTGACTTTTGGTTTTGTCTAAGGTCATGGTTGTCTCAGGTTCATGAGACCGAGCCCTGTGTCTGGCTTGTCGTGAAGACTGCTTGAGATTCTTGCCCTCTCCCTCTGCCCTTCCCCTTGCTCTCTCTCCAATAAATAAATAAATAAATAAATAAAATCTTAAAAGAAATTTACAAAATAGATATGAATATGTTCCTGCAGGAGGAAAAATGTTTTAACCTTGCATTTTTCACACAGAGGTAACAATACACCAATTTAAAAGAAAAAAAAAATCTTATCAGACCCCTACCATACATCCACAGATGTCACTTTGAAAATACTGACTTAAGAGTGTAAATCTTCTTTTATTGCTGTATCTTTCAGTTGCAAATCATTGCTGCAAAAGAGGAGTTTTTTCTTACTAACGGGCAAAATACTTTAAAAAAGGTTATTGTAATGAATACTTTAAAAATTTTTATGCATCTAAAGATTTAGAAACCCTTTTTGAGAATCATAGCTTTAACCTACTTGATGGCTTATATCAAATTAATATCCAGCTCCTAACCCAGGGCTTTGGCACCTAGTTGGTGTTCAATAAACTTTTTTAGAGTGAATGCATTCTATGTGATTAGAGGCAGAGGCTGGGTAAAGTCCAAAGCATAAAACCCTGCTGAGGTGGGCAAGCCCAGGCAAGCACTGAACCATGATCCTGGGCAGCTGGAGTTAAGGAAGAATCACTAAAGGGGGCACTGGGTGGCTCAGTGAGTTAAAGCCTCTGCCTTTGGCTCAGGTCACAGTCTCAGGGTCCTCACATCGAGCCCTGCATCGGGCTCTCTGCTCAGCAGGGAGCCTGCTTCCTCCTTTCTCTCTGCCTGCCTGCCTACCTGTGATCTCTGTCAAATAAATTTAAAAATCTTAAAAAAAAAAAAGAATCACAAGAGATAATCAAATAGGAGTTTGATGAGGCAAGTGCGTCACCTAGGACTTACCCACGGGCTAACTCTGTCTATGGTTTCCACCAGGAACCGAGCTGATGAGGACAAATAAAGCTTCCTTGCTCAATGGATACCACTTTAGGCACAAACACAAACACACACTTTGCCTAGTGCCGCAGAGTTTTTCTTCCTTTTCTGTCACAGCGCCTGGGAGGTGTCAAAGTGAGGGTCAGCGGCAAGCCTGGTCCCATGGAAGAGTGACAGGGTTTGAAATCAGCCAATTCTGGATCTTAACCATTTACTGGATCTGTGTCCTTAGGCACGTGTCTTCGATTCTAACTTCTGGTTTCCTCATTAGTGAAATGGAACGAGCAGGTATGCCACAGTGTTGTCGGAAGGAGCACGTGTCAGAATGCACTGAAAAGTCCCCGTGCGCCACCAGTAGTCACTAAAGCTAATTCCCTGACAGGGACAGGAGGACAGAGCCTGTTATCCAGGTTGGTGAAGAAAGGAACAGTTCAGGACGTGAGAGAGGCCCAAGGCCAGGCATAAACACTACAGTCTCTGGGAAGGGTTAGGAGCAGAGTGGAAGTGAGGAGGGGAAGAGGGAGAGCTGCCCTATCGAGGGAGATGCGCTCACTTTGTGGTTGAAAGAAAACAAAGACGAAGCAGATTTACCACACGTTCATGTTGGGTGCTAGGCAGACCTTAAAGTCATTCCACTGGCTCTGACAAATGAGAAGATCTTCCTTTTGACAAATACAAAACCCCAACAGAAGCCATGTTGGTGAGCTGAAGGTGACTTGCCAAAAGAAAAGAGAAATGGTAGCTACAAAGCATTTGTGTCACCGACAGAGCGGCCCAACAGTGAGGCGACGTGGCAGGAAGCTGAGAGACCCTCCAGCATCTGAGAGAACCTTCGCTTTGCCTTCTGGGACACTTCCCTCAACCATTATTAAAGATTCAAGGAGCCCTTCTCAGGACACCACCTTGAGATCCTTTAGGTAACACCAGCTCTTCCCAAACTTAATTTCAGGGTCTGGTAAAACCAGAATAAAATAAATTCAGGATACTCTACAATGATAACTATGTTATTATAAATATACATGCAGACAGGAGTCTGGAAAGGCAAACGATAGTTGATACATATTGGTTGGTAGAATTTTCCCTTTTAAAAATTATTTTTTAAATTGTTATTTTATTAGTACAATATGTAAAAGCAGGGAAGGGAAAAAAGATCAAGTCAGGAAACAGCCCAGTCTCGTCCATACCTCGTACGTAGACAACCACGGGAAAATGTAAATGAGACCACGGCTGGAATCACACACTCCATCGTCGTGCCCCCTTCTGACCCACTCAGCAGTAGGATAGGGAGCTGCAGCCCACCAAGTCCAGAGCTTAGGGGAGGCTCAAGGCTATATTTCTTTTGGTCAAAATGCAAATTTTACCCACATTGCAGCACCCTTAGAGCACACGCTGTTGACCTCCAACTAGACTGGAGAATTTGGGGTCTATGTAACTTCATGCTAAAAAATACTTAAATCAATGTTTTCTAACTAGCGTGACATTTTTAGTAGCTCTGCAGCACACAGACACACACATCCCTGCTGAAGAATTCAACAGCCTCCAGTATCAGAAGAAACTACACAGCTCAACTTAATTCTTAAAACAGACTTCAGACCTAACTGATCACTTTACTATTACTCTACTGGAAGGTCACCTACACCCATCAGAATTCATTATCCACATATTTTAGTTTTATACAAACCACAGTCCATCCTGGACTATACAGTAATTTGGGTATGGGATGATCTTAAGGATGACTCCTGGAATACACGGTCTTCACCAATATGTGAGTCTATCAAGGCCTACACTAATAACCCCCACAAGGGCAGGTCTCAAGATCCCTCCTGGTGAATGGATGGAAAGTCAATAGTTAATTTGTCCCTATTTCTTCTAGAAAGCCCTCCCTTGCCCTCTCCATTGCCTCCTCCTGCCCCAATACCTTGTGCCCCAATATTTCATTTCTTTATGTCCCTGTCTCCCTGCTAGACTGTGAGTTCCTAGTGAGAAGCAGCTACGTCTTCATTATCTGTGTGCATCCTAGGTTAGCACAGTGCCTGGCACACAGCAGATACTCTACCTGTCCTGTTTCCCTTGGGACATCCTGCTTTAAACCAGTTATCCCAGTATAATAATGAGTGCCCCCTTGCACTCACAGAAGTGCAGGAGTTTGTATGACAAATCCTATCACTACCCTCTCAAGAGACAGTTGATGGATGCTGGCTGTAGGTTCTTATGGGGTTTGTTTGTTCATTTTTATTTGTATATTTTACAAGTCGTTTCCTCACTATCTGCTGTATTACTGTAGGTGGAGAGGCAGGGAGGTTGGTGGCTGGGCAGATGCACAGACTGAGTGAGAAGCAGGTAATCCAGGTATCAGTTTAAGAATTAGAAAGCAGGCAGGGAAGTTTAATTTGTCACAGATTTCCCTTCTAATTATCTAGTCAATCCTCTGAAAGGAATTTTTTTTTTTAAGATTTTTATTTATTTATTTGACAGACACAGATCACAGGTAGGCAGAGAGGCAGGCAGAGAGAGAGGAAGGGAAGCAGGCTCCCCGCTGAGCAGAGAGCCCGATGTGGGGCTCGATCCCACGACCCTGGGATCATGACCTGAGCCGAAGGCAGAGGCCCAACCCACTGAGCCACCCAGGTGCCCCCTTTGAAAGGAATTTTTAAAAAAATATTCATTTATTTGTCAGAGAGCGCACATAAGCAGAAGGAGCTGCAGGAAGAGAGAGAGGGAGAAGGAGGCTCCCAGCTGAGCAAGGAGCCCGATGTGGGACTCAATCCCAGGACCTTGGGATCATGACCTGAGCCGAAGGCAGATGCCCAACCAGCTGAGCCACCCAGGCATCCCGAGTCAATCCTTTGATAACAGTATAAGGACTTTGCTTTCTCTGAGCACGCTGGCATGTGTGGATGCTGGTGCAGCTGGTAACAGCTCGCAGGGGGCAGAGGGAACGCCGCACTGACATGAAATCCAGTGCAGAACCACAGAGACTTGGTGATCCTGACAAGCGCTCACTGTTCCAGCCCAGATGTCAGTGCTCCACGGCTCAGAATTCTGCCCATGAAACCACTCCCTCTAAAGTGCCCCTGCGAAATGGAAAAATCCCCGAGTTTTTCTAATGGGCCTCAAGGATGGAGGAGTATCGGGAACTGGAGAAGGTGAGGATGGAGCCAATTAACAGCCTTGGCGTTGAAGGTTCTGGCTTATACGGGAGCAAGGGGCATGTGAACACGGCCGCCAGATGCACTGATAAAATCAGGATTATCCGAGTGTATGCCATTTGTCCTGGGGTCTGGCCTTTTTACAGCGCATTAAGGATAGGAAACTAGAACCACAGGTCTCCACGGGTCCTTTCCCACTTGTAATCGTCACAGACAGGGCCACGTAAAGGGGGCCGGAGGGAAGAGGGAAGTGCTTCACCTGTCTGGCCCATTTCCTCTGGTGCCAGAGGAACTCCTCCCTGGATTTAAGGGCCCAGAGGCATTTCCCAAATCCCGCTGCTCATTAAGCCTATTTGATTTTAAAGAAGAAGATTAAATACACAGCCCCTAGCCAAGATTCCAGATGTTCCGCAAGGCTTCCCTTTGTGGTTGGGGTCCCCTGCTAAGTCGTACTTCTAATTAACATCTAAAGCTGGGCTCGGAGGGGCTGTTAGAGGACTCAAGGCAGAGAGAGGCTCTGGTCCTAGTCTCAGCTCGGCTGTTTCATTAGTCAATGACCTAAACCCGTCCTTTGGCACCTCTGGGTCTTGATTTCTTCATTTTTCCCCACTGGGAATAGACTATCTACCAAAGACCTCCCCCCACCGCCAAGCAGGCTGTGAAAGTCAAAGGGGATTAGCTCAGAGTTTTCACAGAAAAAGCATAGAAGCCCTCCAGAATGGCACTTCCCAGTGATACCCACTCATCACATGAGGTTATTTAAACTTACACTTGTTAAAATAAGAAATTCAATCTTTTGGTCACACATTCTGAGGGCTCAATAGCTACCCGTGGCTAGTGGCTCATGTTGGCCCCCAAAGACAAGAGAACGCTGTCATCATCCGGAAAATTCTATCAGGCAGCTCTGCTCCAGAGCCTCTTTCGAATTTCTCTCCCCAAACCAAATGAAAACAAAACAAAACCCAGAAAAGAACACCCCAGCCCTGTCCAATGCTCAGGAAGGCAATGATCCACATGTATTTTCACACCTACAAAGAGAGAAGCCCTTCACATTGACACAGTAGGGCCACAATGAGGCTTTCTTCCAAAGAAAGCAGCTGAGTTTTTCTTCCCATCACGTAAAACAGGCACGGGCCAGGGGGGGACTTTTCTCCCACAGCTGCCCTGCCTCTTATACTCAGATCACTCTTTCAGACCTAATCCATTATTTACACAGTCCTACTTTCAAGAAAATGCATTTTGAAACCTTCTCAACAGGAGTGTTAGGTTTGTGCAAATCCAGGGACCAGGGAGACCTAGGCACGTCATTCCCACCTGACAGGCCTTTCCTTACAGCGCCCCCCAATGGCCAGTCCCAACTATTTAATAAAACCGAAGGACACAGTCCTGCCAACGGCCAAGGGTTAAAAGCATTCCTAAAAAGGGGGCCTGAAACAGAAGCTCCTCCCCTCCAATCTGTTCTTCATTGGCCAAGGATTTATTGGCTCTTGCAGTAAATTAATCAATTGCCAAGGGAAAGTAAAACCACGGCTCCAATGTAAATACTTGTTGGTAACAATCCTTCAGTGTGACACTTTGGATTTCAAGTGGCTGGGTGGCCTTCCCAATGCCTCATTAAATGGCAACTTTATAGCATTAAGAGGAAAAGGCCCTGGGATTTTCTGTACAAATGTATAAATCAATCTTTTCAAAGACAAACAATAGAGCAATTCACAAAATGTGTGTGACTGGGGGACACGGGGAGGAGAGGCACTAAGAAGCAGTGAGAGGATGGTCTAGAGTTTTCCCCAGCTCCATGCGTTAGAGTATCCTGACTCTTGCCATCCCTGTTTCGCCCAACATTTGTTAATCCATCATCCAGTGGGACGGCTCTCTTCAATGGCGAGATCCCAGACCGATGGTATCTTTGTTGATCTTCCTATCCCTCATGGTCTTTACCATAAAGATTTCCAAGCAGCAGGCAATTCAAATCAGTTAAGCTATTGACCTCGCCCCGTCAATGATGAAGCATTAAGGAAAGCTATATCAACAGTGGGTTACCGACTACACTGCGTGCCGGCTACTTTAGACATGCTTGGAGAAACACTCGTCCCCTCGCCCCCAGAAATAATTTAACATGCCTTCAGGAGTGTAAACCAGCCAGTTAACAGTTACCCCACAGAGACCACTACCTCAAACGACCTACTCTTTGGTCTTGAGCAACCCAACCCTATTCTCTTGTTCAGGAAAACGTCCATGGGCACTAGCTGCTCCTTCCCAATCCTAGGCTTCAGATGGGCCGAAACAGCAGCAGCTCTGGAAGTCAGGCTTGGAAAATAGATGTGTTTCCCTCTGATGTGTGTTTGGGGTTAACCCCGCTCTCACTGCCCTCAGCTAAGTGGCCTTTCCGAGCTCTGTGTGGCCCTCAGTAGGCCAATATATTTTATTTTTCCTTTAGAAAAAGCTTTAAAAAAAAACATATAAAACTGACGGCTCAAAACAAAGAAAAGCGAAAGTTCTGAAACAGAGCGCGGGTGTGAGCGGGCCTCTGTGTGTGTGCCGGTGGCCATCTCGACCTCGTCCTTCTAGAGGACAGTGTTCTGTGCAACTATACTCAACTGCGACAGACTCCTATGGAAAACGTCAGTCCCATTGTTCCACAAGAACAATGGGCAACCGAGGATAATAAGCAAAGCGAGACAAGGGAAGCGGACTCCTGGATCTCAGGGGTGGTACTTTTCTGCTGTTAAAACAGTTCCTATTGGGGGGAGGGGGGAGAAAAAAAGACAGGGAAATAAGCCATAAGTGACTCTTAATGACAGAGAGCAAACTGAGGGTTGGTGGAGGGAGGTGGGTGGGGGATGGGCGAGATGAGTGACAGGCATTAGAGAGGCACTTGTGATGAGCACTGGGTGTCATATGTAAGTGACGAATCACTGAATTCCTCACGTATGGCATTGTGTGTTAACTCACAAAATTTAAATTAAAAAAACCCCCAAAACAAAACCAATCAACCAACCTACAACAACAACAAAACAATAAAAAACCCAGTTCCTATCCGAAAAGCTGCTGTCTCGATAACCCCCTCCAACCTCAGGTCTGCTTCCCAATCTCAGAAAGCAAAATGAAATGAGATACAGAGCGTAGATGAGTGAAAACTGCTCACAGATTCATAATGTGATCCCTTCCACCAACACCCGAAGTCCCGCCCCTGAGAGTCTCCAGGGCCCCAAATTCACTCCAAGCATTTCTGAGGCAAGAGTCATTTTCTTAATACAATTCTTACTCGGTCACTGCCCCTGCACTCCCCATATATTGTATGCGTGTATGCATCTGTGTTTTGGACTATTTATTTTTTAAATTAAATTAAAAAAATTTTTATAAACATATAATGTATTTTTAGCCCCGGGGGTACAGGTTTTGGACTATTTAGAAACTACTAAGTCCACACTTAGAGCACCTACTCTCCAACAGGCTTATAGGATTTCCAGAACATATCGGAGCGGTCAACAGACGGCAAGCCAAAGGAAGAATGAGTCCTGCTCATATCAAAATTTTAGCAACTAGGCACAGAAAGTATGTGCCCATTCAAGAACTCATGAGTCTACAGCCTGGCACGAAGTCTTGTACGCAGTGGACATTCATAGGCTTTGACAGAACCTACTTGAAGCATTAGTACTTTTGGGCCTGACGTGGGTAGTCACTTGGTCCTACATGCAAGAAGTGAATTCCACCCAGGGACATGGCAAAGGTCCCGAGACATGGCAGAGGGCCCACGCGTCACAGGATCCTTCACAGAAGCAGTTTCCTGCAGGGAGTGTGCTGGTCCTCGGCCAGCCCACAGTTCTCAGAAGGGTGAAAGGGCAAAGGGAGGAATTTCTTCAGCTGGCGGATCCTCAACGCAGGAGGAGAGAGGAAGGGAGTCAGGCAACAGGCTCGGCAAGCTGGGAGGAAGAAGGAGTGGCAGGGAAGGAAGAGGCCCGCTGGAGGCCCATCAAGACTTGGCAAGGGCAGGGCGGACCCAAGCGAGCCCCGACTCTGAGCCTCCACCGCCTTAGAGCGCCTCTGCCCCAGTGCCTGCGTTCAAAAAAGCTGCGAACCGCTTCGGGTCTGTATGGGTACATTTTCTCTGCACTCGCCCGAACTCTATAGCTAAGCCTTCATTTCCTCCTTAATTCCACTCTCATTCCCCAAAAATAACCACTGTTTTCTGTTTTTCATCTAGACCTTCTGGAGGCAGCATTTACATTCTGTTATACGCAGATAGGGAAAAGATGCATCGCTTCACTTAATTGGCTACATATTACACTTACCCTTCTACACCGCGCTTTTCTCTCCGTTTGACGATGTTTTAGAGCTCGTTCTAGCTACACAAAGAGACCCATATTTCATTCTCTAAAACTGCCATATAGTACTATACCATGTGGATTTACCAGAGTTTATTTTTTCATTCTTACACTAATGTTTAATCTTCATTTCCCCCCCAAACCCTCGCCTTTCAAACAGTTCTGGAGTGAATATAGGTTCCGATGCAAGTATTTTGCTAGACTACCCTAGATAACCCTAGATGTGAAATCCCTGGGTCAAAGCAAATACGTAATTTTGATACTGACAAAATGCCTGTGGCAGTTTATTCCCATGGGCGGTATGGGAGCGCTCATTCCCTAATTTACCCACCCCCTGATTCTGCCATTGTCTTAATTTCTGCCTAAGCCTCACCTGAAGCCTGACATGATCCAGACTGGATGGTGGACAGTTCTAGAACAAAATCCACTGCTTTAAATGGCATTTCCTTGATTACCTGAGAGATTAAGCATTTTGTCATATGTTTATTGGTCATCTCCATTTTCTCTTCTGTGATTTGCTATTTCTCTGCCCATGTTCTTTTGGGTCATTTGCTTTCCCCCCTTATTTATAGGTTTTTACATATTCTGATTATCCACCATCTATTATCTATGTTTTATACATCTCTCTCAGTTGTTTTTTTTTTTTAAACTTTGCTCGTGGAATTTTCCCACAACCAGGGTGGTTTCCAATCCACAATACAGTGGCTTCCAAATTGTTCTTTTCAGCAATAGGTTCCTTTCTCCAATCCAGGGGAACCCCCAATAACAGACAGGTAACAGCAAAACTGCTCTGGCTGAGGATGAACCAGCCTCTTAAGGTCCCACCAACTACCCCACCTGGATTTTGAGGGACTCCTCAGAGCTTCTAAGAGCAGAGATGGAAATCACAGATCCAATCCAACCCCCTCACATAACAAATGAAGAAATACAGGATAAGGGCTGC
Organism: Lontra canadensis; assembly: GCF_010015895.1. Taxonomy (NCBI): domain Eukaryota; kingdom Metazoa; phylum Chordata; class Mammalia; order Carnivora; family Mustelidae; genus Lontra; species Lontra canadensis. Next base: position 275,890 of record NW_022631248.1, read on the forward strand.
TAGATGGAGCAGCTCCAGGCCTCCTAACAAATAAGACCAGAATTAAGGTGTCCATTCCAATCCTAGGAACCCAGTGCAGTCTTTAAATTCAGTCTAGATTCATTCCAATTTGATCTGACAACAAAACTCAGCTCTTTGGCACCTGAGCCATGTACTTTTCTCCCACCAAAGGAAAAGAAAGTAAGATGCTAATTAAATAAACAGAGATAATTTCACACAGAAACTCAACTTAAAAAGACATTTATGGCTGCCTTCTAGTTACACAGGCTTATGTCAACTTCCTGTTTCTCCCTACGAGACTACAAGCTAAATGAGAGTGAGGAATCCTGTCCGTCCTTCTCTCCTGGATCTCTAAGACCCAGAATCAGCCCTGCCAAATTATAGGTCTCAATAAATATTTGCCTCCCAAACCATTCACTAGAGCTAAAGACAAGCAGAAAGTGATCCAATTTGCTCTTTTAAGACATTTCAACTGCATGTACCAATGTAACCGCTGCTAGAACAGCCATCCATTAGCAGGTGGCCTGGAGAGTGAGATGGAAGGAGGACGATCAGGGTCATGAAAATCCAAGCGTATAACTGAGAGCAATACTGCCGAGAACACAGTATCCTCCTCCCTACTTATGGAATTCTTTGGGCTTCCGGTTATTTTGCCTGTTTTTCAGGACATTTAGGACCTGGAGGTCCCTTTCCAAAACCTCGTGCAGATGGAGTGAGCTGTTTCCAGTTCTAGGTCTTTCTCTCACCTGTTGGAGAACTAATTACCGACTGTGGGAACTTGAGGTGGTTAAGCAATTGTAGGGCCCAAGTTTCTGGTTCCTCATCTGTCAAGTGGACACAGTAAGAGGGCCTGAGCCTCTTAAGTTTTCAGGTTTAGTGTCAATGACTGTAAGTTGCTTAGCAACGCCACACACATGGAATCACTGTTGTTTGTTTCACCAGTTGTCAGGTCTGCAGAGCTGTCAACTTTTAGGATGGGTTTTTGCATCCCAGAATGAGGTAGGGGGAGAGTAGACTAAACACTACTGAATATGAGGAAGTGGGATGAGATGAGCCAACATTATTAAAAATACATTCTTGAGAGAATAACCCTAATTTACAAAGCAAGTCAAATCTACTTGTAATGGCAAATATTAAATGCAGATCTTGGAACTGCTAGGCCACAGAGGGGAAGACTGATGGAGAACCTTCAGTTAAAAGCCAACCAGCTGATTAGAAATCTCAGTCCAGGTCACAGCCAGAAGAAAAAAACACAAAACAAAACACCAAACCATAGCTAGAGGGCTACCTTTCTATCTCTGTCTGAGGTTATGGCAGCTCCTGTTTACTTGACTGGGCTGCAGGGACTTTTACACCCATCTGCTTCCCAAGCAATCACATAGAATGTGTTCTGGCCTAGCGCCCCCCCCACCCCCCGTCCAGGGAACAGTAACCATTTCATACATTGGTATTTTGCTACGGGGTTATAAATGCCCTATAGCCAATCAAAATAGGGTTTCTACAGATCAAATTCTGATCTCTGCCAATGAGAACACTGGCCAACGCCACTCTGGAAAAGCAAAAAAGAACAAACATTCTGTTCAGAGAATTCTGAACATGTTTGCCTCCTACCCATTCACAGAAGTGGTTACTGTAGCAGGGAGGAAGCGCATCTCAGAGCGGAATGTTGAGACACGGGCGACTGGAGAATGTGTTATAGAATTTGACGCATCCTGAAAGATGGAAATCATAATGGAACAATCTGTGTCTTCAAATTGGCCAAAGCAGGACAAACCTTCATGGATTTTAGTATAAATCATAAATAAAAATGCCCACCTTACTCTGGTCTTTTAAAGTCAGATGTTGCTGGAGAAAGTCTGAGTCGTCTCACAAGCCCCCTTTTAGAGGAGTCAACGTCAAATCTAGGGACTGAATCACACCCAGATCCGCTTGGTCACTGGAGGCACCCTTCTTTTCATCTCAGAAGAAAACTCCCAGATTGTCTATATTTAACAAAGATATTGAGGACAAAGAGTAGTGCTGAGCAGAAAAACATTTAAAATCTGCTCGGAGAAGAAATAAAATCCCCCACTGTTACATATCTCTGAATCTCTGAATGTTGCAGAGGCTGGAAGAGAAGGAGACAACAAAAACGCAGGCATGAAACATCAACCTTGTTGGCCTCTTGCTAAAACTGATTTGACTATTCTTAACCCTGATGCTCATCATCTCCTAAGAAGAGACTCAGAAGAAAGTTCTCAGAATAACTGGAGTTGCTCTCACCCCAGCCTTTGTTCTCTAAAACACAGAGTGTGAAACAACTCGGCGGGTCATACTTGAGGAGCAATTTCAACTCTTAATACTCACCGGGGCACTCTTGTCCAGACAGGACTTAGACTATAAAGGGTGGCCAGCCCCAGTGAATGACCATGTCAATGTCACAGCCCAACTAGTAGCCACCTTCATCACTCCACAGGGCCACATCTCCACCGTGTCAGGCAGCCAACAGCAGGGTGTACAAAAGCAGATATTTAGACGCTGGGTTAGCTATTTTCTTTCTTTTTTTTTTTTTAAGATTTTATTTATTTATTTGAGACAGAGGTAGTGAGAGAGAGCGTGAGCGAGGAGAAGGTCAGAGGGAGAAGAAGCTCCCCGTGGAGCTGGGAGCCCGATGCGGGACTCGATCCCGGGACTCCGGGATCATGACCTGAGCCGAAGGCAGTCGTCCAACCAACTGAGCCACCCAGGCGTCCCTGGGTTAGCTATTTTCTACCAAATTCTAAAATAAGTTGTGGCCATTTGACCACTAGAGGCCCAAAAGCCTTACAGCAAGAAATGCCATCCAGGTTTCCAGACGTCTGAGGGTGTTCTTCTGATGGTCTGATGACGAGAAGAACATGCTTTACAGCAAAAGTCTCAGAAGCCAGGGTGGTTGATGGAGACACCAGGAAGGAATGGAGCTAGTCATGTGGGACCAAGGAAAAAAGGCCACTGTGGGAGGTGTGGGTCAGAGAACATTTCCAGCGAACAGAGAAGGAGCCCCGAGACCTGCAGTGCGATACGAGGCGTGCTCTTACTGGAAGTGATAGGATTACAGTGAACACAGCAAAACATTTTATTTATTTTTTTTTAAAGATTTTATTTATTTGACAGAGATCACAAGTAGGCAGAGAGGCAGGCAGAGAGAGAGGAAGGGAAGCAGGCTCCCCGCTGAGCAGAGAGCCCGATGCGGGGCTCGATCCCCGGACCCTGGGATCATGACCTGAGCCGAAGGCAGAGGCTTAACCCACTGAGCCACCCAGGCACACCAGCAAAACATTTTAAAGCAAGTTATGAAAGAGAAAAGGTCAACATTCTGATAAATCACTGAGTCTAAACTAATACCAGTCTTATGCTACATATCTGAGAGATTTCAAAATACCTGAAGATAAAAAATTCAGTAAGGATATCTCATAATAAGAGAGGTAACACTTACTGAAAGTTCAAACTGGGCCAGGCATATGCAATAACTCATTAGCACCTCACAATCCGCCATGGATAGATAGATACTACTACCTCCATTTTAAAGAAATCTGAGGCACAGATAGCTTCCAGTGCCATTCGGATGTGACAATACAAGAAACTGGACAGTCTGGCATCAGAACTCAGCAGTCTGAAAAGCTGCGTTTACATTAAAATTTTGTAAGAATTGAATTTGAGGCTGGTCACCACCTGGAACTGGTGGCCCACTATTTTCAACTTTATGTCCCCTGACATCCAGTGCAAATCCTTTGAGTCAAGGTCCTTTGCACTATGCTCAGTAGCAGACAATGTAATTGTAAATTTATAATGCAGAATGGCAGTGAAAATCTGTAGTCAGTTTATATTTAATTATCAAGGCCAAACTCTAAACAATTAGAAATAACAGGACATGCTGCATGATTGCTAAGAACAAAAATCCAAATCCAAAGATCAACAGAATTTATTTATACCAGCAGTAACTAGAGAATGTAATATAGGAGGAAAAAATTTGGCTTCCATGGTAAGACAAACTATAAAGTAGAGAGAGATAAATATAAAAGCAACATTATTAAGAAATTATAAAACTTTACTGAAGGATATAGAAGATGATTTGGATTAATGGAGTGATAAATCTTGTTTTTGGAGAAAAACACATTTTAAAGAAGTCAGGGTTTCCCAATTAGTCAATAATTTCAGTGAAATTCTACTAAGATCTCAACAAGAATTTTTAGGAAATTTGAAAAATATCTTAATATTTATATGGGAGAGTATAGAACTGAGACTGACTATGACAATTTTGAAAAAGTATAAAGAGGATGGACTGCCTTAAAAAGGACTATAGTGAGGCGCCTGGGTGGCTCAGTGGGTTAAGCCTCTGCCTTCGGCTCAGGTCATGATCCCAGGGTCTTGGGATCGAGCCCCGCATCGGGCTCTCTGCTCAGCGGGGAAACTGTTTCCTCCTCTCTCTCTGCCTGCCTCTCTGCCTACTTGTGATCTCTCTGTCAAATAAATAAATAAAATCTCTTTTTAAAAAAGTACTATAGTAATTAAGACCATGTGATACTGATGTAAGAATAGACAAAGTAACCGAACAGAATAGAAAGCTGTGAAACTGACCTACCTCTACGCCATATTTTTAGGGACTGTAGGATAGATGTGAGATGGGGGTATATTAATCACTAGATTAATATACAATGCTAGACCTGTAACCCATTTGAAATTTATTTTAAATCTATCTTAAATTTTTCTCTTTAGACTTTATGATCAAATCATATATTTCCAACATGAAAGCCAAAAAACTGCCCACCTTTTAAATATGAAAAATTACTGGATGAGAAACATAAGAGAGGTAGAGACTTTTCTTTCTTTCTTTCTTTCTTTCTTTCTTTCTTTCTTTCTTTCTTTCTTTCTTCCTTCCTTCCTTCCTTCCTTCCTTCCTTCCTTTCTTCCTTCCTTCCTTTCTTTCTCTTTCTTTCTTTCTTTCTTTCTTTCTTTCTTTCTTTCTTTCTTTCTTTCTTTCTTTCTTTCTTTCTTTCTTTCTTTCTTTTAAAGACTTATTTACTTGAGAGAGAGAGTGAGCACGAGTGGGGAGAGGGGCAGAGGGAGAGAATCTTCAAGCCAACTCCCCGCTGATCACAGAGCCCAATGCAGGGCTCAGTCTCATGACTCTTGAGATCATGACCTAAGCCAAAACCAAGCATCAGTCACTTAACCAAATGAGCTACTCAGGTGCCCTGAGAATTTTCTTAAAACAGAAAAGGCAGTTAAAATGAATGACTCTAAAAGAAAAAAAAAAAAAAAAAAAAAAAAAAAAGACTCTTTTGCCCTGGCCAAATCTTAAAAAAAAAAAAAAAAAAAAAAAAAAAGAGTATAAAAAGCAAGATGCAATATGACAAACATTAAGATGCCTATGTTTATGTATAAATTATAGTATTTAAATATCTAAAATTTAGTCTGGAAGGATATGTATTAAACTGGAAGGAAATATGGGGAGGGGGCAAAAGAAACTTTAGTTGTGACTCGTGTTTTGTTTAAGAAAACCCTAAAAGCAACTAAGGCAAAATACTAATAATAGCCATTAAACCCGAGGGGCAGGAATATGGATGGGTGTTCGCTAGATTACTTTTGCATGTTCTCTATCTTTTAAGTTTTTTTAGAAAGAATTCTCAAAACTCAAATGTTCAATCTAGATTTTCTTCATAAACTTCCCTACCAACCCAGAGTATTTTCTTGATTATCTATAATCTTATTCAAATATATCAATAATCTTATTATTATCTATAGTCTTATTCAAAATACAGCATATAAATAGGGCACACATAAATTCAGTTGTTGATCCCAAACGTGATGGTTAATTTATGTGTCAATGCAGCTAAACTATGGTACCCAGATGTTTGGTCCAACACCAGTCTAGATGTTGCCGTGAAGGTATTCTGTTTTTGTTATTTTTTAAGACGTGATCAACATTTCAGTCAGTAAACGTCTCATGAGGCAGATTACTCTCCAGAAGGCAGGTGGGCCTCATCCAACTGAGGTTTCCTAAAGGAGAAGGGATTATTCTCAAGACTGTACCATGGAAACCCTGCCTGAATTTCCAGCCTGTTGGCTTGCCATACCGATTTCAGACTTGCCAGTCCCTACAGTCACATGAGCCAACTTCTTAAAATAACACCCCCCTGCCCATATACATACATCACTGCTTCTCATTCTGTTTCTCTGGAGAACCTTGACTAATACCAACATTGTAAGTTTCGGGGCAACCATGGTTTCTCAGCAACCGAAATGATGCTACAACTCCTGTTAACATGTCAAAGGGGAGAAAAGCCTGCTTTGGGGGAGGGATGGGACTGTGATACATCAGTTAACACTGACATACAGGAATTAAACACATCGTGTGTTTACTTTCTAGAAAAATCCATCTCATGAGGAGATAAAGTTCTTTGTAAGGTGGCTTCTGGTTGGAGATGTGTTCTTGCTGAGTGGAAATTTCCCTATTGGCCTGTGATTACTTGTTGGCCAGATACTCTGTGGGGAGGATACACATCCATCCTCCCATGTGGAGGATGAAAAAGGGCCAGAGGAGTGAGGTCTGTTCTTCCTGTGCCCGTGATTCTTCCTGAGGGAAATTCTCCTTGTTTGTTTCACCAAAACCACCAATTGACAGGCTGCCCAAGACTGATTGTGTTCTGTAGGCTACTTCTCCACAGACGGGCTCTCAGCTCTGCACGCATGGTCATCAACAGTGTCACATGCTCTAGCTTTCTACAGGAGCCTGCCCTCCTCTTACCCCGATCACCTGCTCACACATCTCCAAATACCGTATGTCTAGGTAGAAGGACCCCGAAGTATAAGCCAGCACTGCTTTCCCAATTCAAATCCCTTACCAATTGAAGAGACAATATTAAAATTTGAGCCATTTTAATCTTCTGCATTTCCGTTCACTTTGTTTTGTTTCGGCATTGGCAAACCAAGAGACTTTAAGTAAAAACAAGAATAGAATTACTGAAGCAGTGATTCAAGGTGACAAAACAATGTATACTATAAAAATACTTCTTGACATCAGTTTGCGTTTCCTATAGAGTTAGAGGGGAACAAGACACGTCTCAGTTGGATAAAGGTGGCTCAGACAGAAGTGATCCTCTACTGTCCCAATCAGAAAACAGCCAAAATATGGGGGGAGGGGGTTTGGTTAGATAAATATAGATGATGTAAATGGAAAAATCGATATCATTAGATGTAAACATTTCATCGAAGATATTCAAAACTGAACATTCAAAACATTTACTTTAAGCTATTTAAGATATTATTACAATTTACATAACTGCATGTGCATAAATATATACACAGATATTATGTAACCCTATAAGTGTGCACTAATTTAGAAATATTTCTGGTTTCCTCACACCTTAGAAAAACATTTATTCAAAGTCTGCAGCGGCACTGGCATTCTTACGTCCGTTCCTGTAAGCATGGCTACATTCTGAGTTTGCCATGGTCCTCTTCACTTCTAGTTATTTGGATAAGGTTAACTTGATCCATTTCTAAATGATCTTTAAAAGCCTTGCTTACAAAGAAATCCAACACTTGTTATTGTGAGGTCAGATGCCCAGAAATATTACTAGATTTTTTTTAAACCTTTTTTTTAATACAATTTCCTCAGTTGACCTCTACAAGCATCTAAAATCAGCATTGATAAAAGTCATTCCAGGCTAATGTGTGTTCCCTAAATAATATTTTATGTTCCAAATAAAATAATTGAGAGACCCTCCCACAGCACAAGGAAATCTGTAGATTTCAATTTAAGGCAACTTCCTCATCTCTGTTCATAACTCTTTGAGGGGTGAGGGAACCATGCCTTCCATTTGGGCACATGACGTGAACTGTGTAACTTCATTTCCCACATCTCCTCACATCTGCCTTTCTCCTCAGGAGGCAGCCATTGCAACAGGAGTTAGCACTATAGGTGGACTTCCTCAGGGCAGAATTGGGGGATTCCAGGGGAATCCAGAATCAGGTGCCTCCCCACAGCACAGATGGTGGCTGCCACACAGGCCAGGCTGGGAGGGCTACTGTCTTCCTGTCTTGTCTTTCTTCTTTTAAAAACAGTGTATACAGTTGTGGCGTGATGATTTTAAGGATGGCAGGAGACTATCAGCAACAGGGAGACTCTCGAGCAGCTGTGTGGTCATGAGTCTTCCCAGATTCCACCACTACCTGCTGAAGGATGTGGGAGCCACCCTCTCTGCCCTCACATGCCCCAACACCAAGACTCTTGAGCTCCGGTTCTAGCACTGCTAAAAAGCCTTACTGATGGCAAAGAAAGCCAGAGGTGGGGAGAACTTTCCAGAACATTCTAGGGAAGGGCCTAAATACTTTAGGAACATCACTGGGCCCCTGCCTATTACCTATTTCAGTGACCAAAGTGGAAAAGAACAATGGACAATACTCTACGCTGTAAAGGTGTTAATTGCAGCCCTTAAATTTCAGTTGGGGAGGTGTGGGAGGAGAAAAGAGGATAATGAATATACAGCAACAGTCTGATACTGTGGTTAATTATAAGAAATAATATTTGGTCTTTTTTCACTCTTCCTGGCACAGAGCTTCTAAAACCCTTGTAATTCCCTATATAATAGCCATATGGACATCTTTCCTCATGGTATTTAATTCCTGAAAATCACTCCAGAGCAATAAAGGTGAAATTGGTGTCTTTTGTTACTCATAAAAAGCCTCTTTCAATCGCATCTGAGTTTATGATAATGTGGTGACTTCTGGAAAGTCCTTAAGGGCTGGTTGCCAGGGGACCCAGACTCGGATTAGATGGCTGGAATTTTCAATCCCGCTTCTCTACCTCTAGGGAGGGGTGAGGGGCTGGAGCTTTTCAATCACCAACAGCCAATGATTTAATCAAGCAAAACAAAGCATCCATGAAACCTCAAAGGACTGGGTTTGGAGAGCTTCCGAACTTCCTTCCCTATGCCCTTCCCCATAGGACTGTGGCTGGGTTACATCCTTTTACAATAAACCAGTAATCCGGTTAGGGAAACAATTTCCCTAAGTTTTGTGAGCTGCTCTAGCAAATTCATCAAATGCAATTAATTAAGGGTAAAAACTAACAGGTGGGGTCATGGGAACCTATTTAAGTCAGTTGGTAAGCACAAGTGATGATTTGGGCTTTAGTGGGAGCGTGCATTGTGGGGAGGAGAGAGGGATAGTCCTGTGGGACTTGAGCCCTTAGCCTGTGGGGTCTGACCAGCCCTCCAGGTAGACAGTATCCGAATTAGGCTGAACTGGAGGACACCCAGCTGGTGTCCCAGCATTGTTCGGTGTGGGGAAAACCTCCCCCTACACACACACACACACACATTTGGTGACCAGAAGTGAAGTAGTATTCCGAGAGTATTGTGTGTAACTTAAGTGAAAACAACAAATGGAGTTTTCTCTTCACAACAGGGACCGTGAGTCATGAAAGAGAGGAAAACCTGAGTGGTAGGAACTGAGGAAGTGTGGCTGGGACTTGGCTGGACTCAACAAGTTGGGTCCAGGGCAGCTGACGGTCCCCGTCCTCACAGCAGACATGAGCGGGTTACACCCTGAAGTCACACAGACCGCACACTTTTGGAAGCTTGACAGTTACAACACAAAAGACGGAGGCTTGCCTTGTTCTTCTCAGGTTTTTCCTCCATTAAGAAACTGACCTTTAGCCCAAGCCCCATTTTATGGCTACGGAAACGACTGAGGGAAGTTAACAGCTGACAGTTGACAAAGCACGTCCAGAAAAGAGAAGCAGCAAACCCAGCTCCAGGGGCCTCAAGGCTCAGGTGCCCGGCACGAGGATGAATGCTGTGCGCAGTGTCTCAGCCGTCACCACTAACAGGAGGGGGTGATCGCTTCATTCCCACTTCATGGTTGAAAAAACCAATGTGGGGAAGCTAGCCAACTCTCCCCAGAGTCACTCGGCATGCATCTGGGCCGGCTGGGTTTGGAATGGCACTACTTCATGGACAAGGTTTATTTGGGGAGTCAGAACCGAGAACATGATCTATCACTTTACATGAGCTCCGTAATTGTGAGTATGTCACGGCCCTACTGAGACTTAGTGTCCAGATCTGCAAAATGGGCATATAATACTTAGCTTGTCTGGGTGTGAGATCCTTTAGTCACAGGCCCCAGCACAAAGCCTGACTAACAGCAGGACTCAGTAAAGACACTATCCTGCCTTCCTCTTCCTTAATCTTGAACTCAAGCCTTACAGGTGAGGACTAACAATTTGTCAGTCCCCCAGTGGACACGCATATGTGAAAGAACATAACATCTCATCATCACATGCCGACCTAGGCCAATCTGCTATGTTTTTGTTCAGAAAAGGCTTTTTCTTGTCCATCTTAAACCAACTTTAAGGTAAATATAATGAGTCAGATGTTTTTGATTTTGTAGGGAGTACCTGTACTCTGGTCCTTATGCTAAGTGGACCCATAAAGGGCCATCGTCACGGGAAAAGTGCCAATCAGCAAAGGCCCTCCAGGGACCAGCTCTGGGAGCAGCCCAGGCCTGACTTGGAGATCGCATCTTCTATACCTGAGGCCAGAGACTGGCTCAGGAGCTGCGGAATGTGTAGCTCCCTCTCAACCCACCCCCAACACCTCCTACCCGCACATGAAATGTTGCTGCAGAGTTCACAGCTGGTGAAGGGAGATGTCTGAGTGTGGCTGTGGGTTGGTCCAAACATTCACCCAGCTGTGCACACGTGGGGCTGACGCTGGAGCACCATCTGCGTCCTATTAGGTACTTTTATGAGCTCAGAGCATGACTATCTGGTTTGCATTTGCAACACAGAGGAAGCAGTAAGGGACAGCAGAGAGGCTTTCTAAAGGACACCTTATGGAGGTTCCTTTCGCCACAAAGCACCTTGGAGATGAGCGGGCAGCATGACAGGAGGGGGCTGGGAAAAGAAGCCCACGCAGAGAGAGTCAAGGCACCGAGTTCGGGTCCTCTATACAACCCACTACCTGTGCTCCACAACAAAGCACTGAACCGCTCAGCCTGAGTTTCACCGGGAAGTGATAAAATCAGATTAGATATGCTCTCAGATTCACTCCTTCCTGCTTGAAAATTCTATTTCAGTTTTTCATGAAACCCCTTTATGACTCTAGGAACTCTGAGAACTTGTGAACACCTAACACAAGGTGTTGCCTATAACTGGCACTTGGTAATTGTTTATTGCATAAATGAATGCACCAGGGCTGGTAAGGATACAAATAAAGGTTATTTTAAAAAAGTCCCAGGTACAGCACACCCACGTGTGCACCATATACACACATGTACTCTTATAGGTTATTTTACTTCAGGTGCCTACTGTTGTGACCTCTGCAGAACAGCATCCCAGACATTGTAGTGAGAAGCAGAATGATTCATACCCCTGCCCTACTCCCCAGGACTAGAGAGCTAATAGAAAAGATAAAAAAGACACAAGGATAAAAGGACAACTCTTAGGGCAAGCTACAACTCCAATTCCGATATACTAAGGTACATGTAACAGGCATTTTAGAACCAGACATGAAGAGGTTTTATATGAGGAAGAGATGAACATACACTGTATCATGAGGCTTCCAGCAGGAAACAGAAGGCATATTCAAAAGGATTTAGGGTTTTTGTTTTTTGTTTTTTATTTATTTATTTGACAGAGAGAGAGAGCACATGCAGGCAGAGCAGCAGGCAGAGGGAGAGGGAGAAGCAGGCTCCCTGCTGTGTAAGGAGCCTGACATGGGGCTTGATCCCAAGACCCTGGGATCATGACCTGAGCCGAAGGCAGCTGCTTAACCAACTGAGCCACCCAGACACCCCTCAAAAGTGTTTAATGAGAGAGAACTTTATGGAGAGACGTGGGCAGGATGGAGTACCCACGGGCTAGCCACTAGCTAGTGGGAAACCGTTACCACCTTTAGGTCTGAGGGCAGCAAGAGGAAGCAGTGCAAACTGGAACCTTGACACAGCGAGCTGCCTCGGAGAGCTGAGAACAACCCAGCCCTGGTCAGAATCTCTGCAAGGCCAAACGGGCTGCTATGAGGCGGGTAAACACCCCAACACCCTCTCCTCCTGCCTTCTGATTCCCCTGCCTGTGCCTCCCATTGGCTGAAGCCAAGCAGAAATAAAACAAGGGAGTCCCAATGTCGTCAGTTCACAGCACTAAGCCTCTTGTTGCAGAAGAAGGCAGAGAATGATTTAGGGGGTCAGGGGAAGGAAGACAACACCCATGTGTACATACACACTCTTAGAAATTATACACACATGCATATGCATTTGCGCTATATTTGGAACATGTACATCTTTGACTTTTCAAAAAAGTATCTGTTCTACAAAAGGGTCTCACCATAGGATTAATCTAAATTTAAATGATTTTTAAATTAATTAGAGAGAGAGAGGGCGGGAGAGTGCATGAGTGCACATGAGCAGGAGGGAGGAAGCAGAGGCAGAGGGAGAAGCAGACTCTCCGCTGAGCAGGGAGCCTGCCATGGGGCTGGACTGATCACAGGACCCAGAGATCATGACCTGAGCCAAAGGCAGATGCTTAACCTACTGAGCCACCCAGGCACCCCAGGGCTAATCTAAATTTAAACATCAAGATCTTTTACCATATCTCAGATATAATTTAATTTATAAAACAAACTTCTTTTTTTAAAAAAGATTTTATTTATTTGACAGAGAGAGATCACAAATAGACAGAGAGGGAGGCAGAGAGAGAAAGAGAGGGAAGCAGGTTCCCCGCTGAGCAGAGAGCCCGATGCGGGACTCAATCCCAGGACCCTGAGAACATGACCCGAGCCGAAGGCAGCGGCTTAACCCACTGAGCCACCCAGGCAAATAAAACTATAAAACAAACTTCTTTAATTGCAAATAACCTCTACATAGTGCTCACATTGTTTGATATGTGGTGTGTTTATCTACCTAGGGCCTAACAAGTCACACTATTAAGAAGATAGCCCATTAACTGTACAAAATTGTTTCATCAATTTCCTTAATCTTCTATCCCTACCAGCCCCCTAATTTTCAAAGATAAAACAACTCCAAAGCTTGCACACTAACACATCTTTCCATTTATATTTTCTATCACTTGGCAATTAAAACAAGAATCCCAGAGGTCAGCCAGAAGTCTTAACAAATGAGAGTCAGATATACCATCTCTGGATTCAAAAGCGCAAAATGACAGGTTATGAGAAACCACCTGGAAAATGGCACTTGCCAGGCGAAATTTCAGGGATCTACGTTTCTTATAGCAAATTCCCTGCCAACTAATGCTTACCCTCTAACAGGGACCTTCAGAAAAGTTGCCGAAGTGTTAAATCCTCTACAACACCATCCACTTTTATGCAGAGTTCTACTGATGGCAATGGGAATGTGCAATGGGACGAGGACTGGGATCGCTCTTAAGGGTGGCAGAGGGTGGGGAGAACAATATGAGGGAGGGAGAGGAGGTTAAAGAAGGTCCCGGAGTCACCTCCTGAGTAATGACCACATATCTGAGATTTCTCGGGATGGTCCCAGTCTCAGATAGCCTAGCCCATAATTCTGGGGAAACGGTTACACAAATTATGGGTCCTTGGGGGAAATACACTGCCATTAAAATTAATGAGTCTGTAATGACATGAAAAAGCTTCGTGTCTGCTCACTCACAGTAACGTTTTAATCCCTGTTGTACGCTAGATGGTGTAAGGGTGTTCAGGCTGTACAATGACTTACATATTGCATAAGGCATATATGTTATATAGCACACAGAACCAGACAGCCAACATTTGAATCTCTGCTCCAGCACCGAAAAACTGGACAACACTCAGCCATTTCCCTAAGTACGGTGTGTCGTAAGTGATCTCTGTTGAAAATGGGATACTCATGGCACCTTCTTCATAAGATCATTGTGAGGATCCGATTAGTTCACACATGTAAAGCATAGGACAGTGCCAGGCAAGCAGTAAGTGCTCACTAAATCTTAGCTGTATTAAATAGGAAGTTCCCAGGCTTACAGTCTAGGTTTAGTAAAAGATACAAACAGGAAAATGATAGCATAATGCTAAGTGCAATTAAGGGCTTCTCTTTAGGCTAACATTATACTGGGAATGAAGAGATGAGGGAGGCTTCTTATTCATAAAAATAGAGTATGCCATTGCCACTGGAGTCAGACTGGGGCAAACAGGTACGGACAGGCCACTTTCTCCTGCCTTCAGTCCTACTGACGCCACCGAGCACTTCCAGAGTATATTTCATCTTCAACGCTCCCCAAAGTCCAGGATGCCCAAAAGACAAAGACAACGGAAGACAGAGGCAACGATGCCAATTGTGCGGGCAAGACATGACATCCTCCACAACCACGGGAGTGAATGAAAGCTAGTGCCTGGCTTTTCCAGGCTTTCATCACCTGTTGTTTCAAGAACAGTCTTCACTTCTGTGACAGCCCCAGGATGATCTCTCACTGGGATCGGCTAACAATCTCCCAAGGACTCCTCTTTTCCCCACGGAATGTCTCCACAGTTATTCCTTCTTTTGAAGTTGGAAGAGAGAATAACATTCATTTCATCTGCCTGGAAAAGAGAGTAGAGAGGACTCCTACTCACAGCCAGAATAAGGAATCAGGCAGTTTAGATCTTCAGGAAGGGAAGCCCAATGTCTGCCTTAACTCTCTTAAGAAGGAGATCATGCATAAAGAAATGTCCTCCTCGGGGCGCCTGGGTGGCTCAGTGGGTTAAAGCCTCTGCCTTCAGCTCAGGTCATGATCCCGGGGTTCTGGGATCGAGTCCCGCATCAGGCTCTCTGCTCAGCGGGGAGCCTGCTTCCTCCTCTCTCTCTGCCTGCCTCTCTGCCTACCTGTGATCTCTGTCAAAAAAAAAAAAAAAATCTTTAAAAGAAATGTCTTCCTCTATCAGTCTGGCAGCAAATGATACAAAACCCTGATTCCAAATGGCCTTAGGGCTGCCTAGGTGGCTCAGCTGGGTAAGTGTCTGACTCGATCTCAGCTCAGGTCTTGACCTCAGGGTCGTGAGTTCAAGCCCCATGTTACTTTAAACAAAACCAAACCAAAACAAACAAGATGGCTTGAACAAGGAGGAAATTGATCATCTCGCATGATGGGACCTGCAAGAGAAAGCCTGGTGCTTCCTGAGGACACTCTGGAATCTGCTCTCTCCTGGGTGTTGACTTCATCCTATGGTTGGAGACAAGTTGCCTACAGCAGTTCTAGACAGCAACGTACCAAAGAAGCAAAGGGGTCATTTGCTCATGTCTGTTTCTTATTAATGAGCACCTACCCCAGACACTCCACGAAAGACATTTCTTCACACCTCATTGCCCAGACTTGGGTCACATACTCTTTCATCCACTTGCCTCTCTGGGGTGTGGAATGGAGGTACCACAACCAGAATGTGCTAATCATCTCAGAAAATGGAGGCTCCCGAGTTCACATGACCACTAAACCACCCAATGGGCTTTTGGTGAGGCCAAAAAAAGGAAATGAACATGAATATACGTCAAAAAAGTTAACATGCTCTACAGTTAGAATTCTGGTAAGCCACACCAAACACGTTCAAAAATGCCTTCTGCCAAACATTCCACACATACAAAGAACCATGGTTAACGACCTGAGGGGGAAGATGCTAACATACCCAGTAGAAATGCCCAATAACCACTCTATTCAAGCCTTGGGCATTTTTATTTAATTATTTTAAAAAGATTTTTATTTATTTATTTGACAGAGGGAGAAAGAGAACACAAGCAGGGGGAGCAGCAGAGGGAGAGGGAGAAGCAGGCTCTCTGCTGAGCAGTGAGCCTGATGCAGGGCTCAATCCCAGGACCCCGAGATCATGAGCTAAGCTGAAGGCAGATGCTTGATTGACTGAGCCACCCAGGCGCCCCACGACTTGGGCATTTTTAATGATTATTGCTGAAATGACCATACAATGTGGCCTATTTGCGTTTCTGTTCCAAGTGGGCACCTGTGGTAGACAGGGATAAATACAGAAATATTTGAGAGGAGGGTTCCAGGGCAAAGCTGGGGCATGAGGCAGAGAGACTCCTCAGTAAACATGGATTGAAATGTGAGTAAAGGAATTTTTTTAAGCATGGGGGGAGGGTTTTGCCAAAATCTTAGAACTGAAGAAGCAATGATTGCAACAAATTTTGGAAGTGGGGAAGCGGTCAGTCCAGTGGTAACTGACTTAGCAGATGAGAGAAAGCAGAGTCTGAGAGATAGAGCCCAGACACAGAGAGTCTCTGGAATTGGGGACACCAGACAGGGGTGCCAAAGGCAGGAGGACTGGCTAAGAGCCTGTGCCTGAAGTTGTCAGACCCCCATAATCTCCTTAGTCCTAGCTCCCATGTGACTGCCTACATTCCATGACGGGTTTGCTCTGCAGAATCAGAGCAGCTCTGGACTCCGACATCAAAGGTAGCTGAGGAAGGGGTGCCACTTTAAAAACAGGGGGAGAAGAGAAAGTCTCCATACCAAATGTTAGACTCCTGGTCTCCTACCCAAATCTGGCTCACAGAATGCCACAGTCAACCAAATCCTCTCGGTGACAGGGATGGGGATTTTTCTTCCCCTGGTCAGTTTTGTCTGCGAGAAACAACCATCTATCAAAGGTGGGCGTCGTCCAGTGAAATTGCTTGGCACGATAATCCCGTTACAGCGCAGGTGCTCAGGGCCAGCCGCACACTCGAATCACTTGGGGAGCTTCTAATACTCGCTACTACCTGGGCCCTAGCAAGATCCTATGTCATTCAATTGCTTGGAATAGGAATGGAAAGTTTACTGGGTGCCAGGCACTGTTCTAGATTCTGGAACACTGTTCTAGGTGTCTTTCTTGGAAAGAAGGTACTATTGATTGCTGGAAATAAGCCCCATCCATGTAGGCAGACCTTCCAGTTAGCTTTTAAGTGATCAGTCCAGGATCATTAGACATTACAGTAAAGTGTTTAACAAGCATGAGATTTAAAAGCACAAATGGGGACACCTGGGTGGCTCAGTCCATTTAAGCACCTGCCTTTGGCATGGGTCATGACCTCAGGGTCCTGGGATGGAGTCCGGCACCAGGCTCCCTGCTAGGCGGGGAGCCCACTTCTCCCTCTACCTGCTCTGCCTGCCGCTCCCCCTGCTTGTGCTCTCTCTCTCTCTGACAAACAAATAAAATCTTAAAAACAAAAACAAAACAAAAACTAAGGAAATCTGAGGGGGAAAGAACCGTGAAGGGAATAGAGGAGCACTTCAAAGAAGCTGTCATTGAGATCTGCAGGGAGTTGGAAAGCTTTTCATCCGCGAAACGAGAACAGGTTATAAAAAGAATATTTCAGAGATTTTTTAAAGAGCGCTTGGAAATTAGAAATTTGATGGCAGACATAAAAATTCAGTATATGGGTTGGAAGATAAAAGGAGGAAATTTCCCAGGAAGTAACAATTTTTTTTTTAAAGGAAAGAAAAAATAATTAGAAATTCAATCCGTGAAGATCCCCTTCCAACTCAATAGATGTTCCAAAAGAGGAAAGAAATGAGTTTTTTTAATTCCAGAAAACTGTTCAGAACCAAAGAACATGAGTTTCCAGATTGAGAAGGTGTATTGAAAGCCAAGTAAAATGGATGAAAAAAAAAAACTCACAGAAAGATATGAAAATGAAATTTCATTACAGAGAGAAAGGACATTACAAAGAACAAGGAGAAATCCTAAAAACTTTGAGAGAGGGAAAGAATGACATTCAAAGCATCAGGAATTAGACAGGCATCTCCATGGCAATACTGAACCCGAAGAGCAACGTGTTCCAAATTCCGACGGAAAAGCCTTTCCAACCTTCATACCCCATCAAATACGTGAACTTGGAAGATCTTAAAAAACTGATTTCCCAGGTACACCTTCTGAGAAACTTCCAGAAGCTGTGTTTTACCAGAAAGAGAACAGAAACAAATGAAGAGGAAGATGTGGGTCTGGAACACAGGGGATGCCACCTGGGAAAAAGGCAAGAATCAGTGCCCAGTAGGATGAAGAAAGGAGATTTCCGGATGACGGGTGTGTGGCAGGCCTCAAAAGCAGAGCATCTGGAGGGGTGGGGGGTAAGGAGGCCGGAGGGCAGGTGAGGGAGAGACCCAGTGGAGCAGTACATACCTGCAGTATTTAAGAATACACACAAAATGTTGAAAGCGGTTGTCTTTGGGGCACAGGAGTTGAGGTTGATGGAGGGTGGGGCAAGTGACTGCTGTTTCTAGTTATAAGCCTTGCAGGAATATTTGACTTTGGGAAAATTATATACATGTAGTTTTGATAAGGAAAAAAGGGAAACTCGGGGTCTACATCAGATTCCGGAATGAGAACCCATGTCTAGAAGGCAGCAAAGGTACTTGGTGAAACTGTTGGGAAACAGAAGAGTTGATGAAGAAGCCAGGGCTGAGCTCTAGGCAGAGCAGAGGAGATGAGAACTTAATGTCCTAGGAAATGAGCCAGAATGGGGTCACCCTTCCCCTTCAAGGAGACAATTCCTAAATGTGACCTGCCTGGATTTACAGAGATTAGTAAGAACAGAGGATTAAAGTGAGCTGTGCATGCCAAGTGCAGTGTCAGGCAATTTACCGAAGCGAGAAGGCCATCAGAAAGGTGGTTTCTGGAAACTTTGTTGCTCTTTGCGAGGTCTTCCTTTCTTGCTAGATTAGGGGAGGTCCTCCCTCAAACAATTACGCCCAGCTGTGCAGGCTCACAGAGCTCCAGGCTGGAAGAGCCCGAGCAAGCTGAAATCCCGAGTCTACCTGGGTTTCCCCACTTTCTCTGGTACATCCTATTTCTGTTTCTTCTGTGCGTGGCCCACTCTGAGAACTCTTTCTTTTAGAACCTGACACAGGCCTCCTTTCCCAAAGCCCACCTTACCTATGAGTGCTACAGCTGTATCCTAGGGACCATGGATTTGACTAAGGATCCTGAAAACAGTGAGCTGTGGGTAGATCCTTTTAAGTGTTAATATGACCGCTGAAGAAAGGGCCACAGTGAATCTGTAGGTTACTGGGTGTATAGCAGTCAGATTAGCATTGGAGGTAGAAAGATCCCCGTGTACCTTATTTTTCAGTTCATCTACAAGGCAAAAACAGTCTAGGTGTGCAAAGTTTGAAAGTACTATATTTCATGTGTATTTGAAGACGTTTATGTCATGCCTTTGTGATACCATTATTTACGGTTTCTGTCATGCCCCTTATGATACCGAACTCAGCTGGACCTATTTTTATGAAAAGTGCTTACTGTTTACATCCAGGACTTTTCTCCCAGATATGGTTCCCAGGATGACAGCTGTAGTTATCTCCTACTTAGCAGCATCTCATGACAAGACTGACTGAATTTCACCCCTAGTATTTATAAACTATCTACTAGGGAGTAACG
The DNA here is from genome assembly GCF_010015895.1 of Lontra canadensis. NCBI lineage: Eukaryota > Metazoa > Chordata > Mammalia > Carnivora > Mustelidae > Lontra > Lontra canadensis. The sequence continues at coordinate 295,260 of NW_022631248.1, forward strand.
ACATGATAGATAAGGTCATTCTCTTTCCAAAACATCTTCCATCTTTAAATTCTTAGGTTTGTGGACAGGACAGCAAAATATTCTGTGCCTCAGTGGTGAGAGAGCTGTCTAAGCAGGCTGTTTAGTAGTTTGGGGTGAAGAGCTGTCCTCACAAGAGATCAGGACCTCCTGAGGGCTCAAAAAAAGTTCCCGCTGGTACCAGACGCATCTTTGCTCTATCCCAGATTCCTTTCCCTGCTAGCCAGAGAGAAGCACGGGACAAGGACAGTGTAACAGATGCCTGGGTTGCTGGAGCACCCCCCAGACACACACACTCCGTGGGCTTCAACAGCACCTCCTGTCCGAGGTGTCTGAGAGATCCGTGCCTCAGGCGCCCCTCCAGACTTGTCCCTTAGCACCCCCCCCCATCATACACGCCAGGCGCCTCCTTCCGTCAGTAATTGACAAACCAGTTCCAAGTCGGTTACTCCTCCTAAGAAACACAATCCGTCTCTAAACACGCCAGGCCCCCAAGTCAAAAACAAGACACCCAGGTGATCTGCGAGATGAGTCGGTTGGCGGCGGCGTTTTTCCGAGGCTGTGGCTCAATTTCCACATCTGTGGATTCAGCCTCGACCTGCACCCCAGCCCGAGAGGAAGGGGAAGCCTGAGGTTTCTGTTTGCCAGGCGGCTTCCTACCTCCAGTTCTGAAGTCACCTCGAGGGGGTCTCCACTCCGACGCCTCCGGTGGCGGGCGTGCGGGTCCCGAGCAGCGGGCGGCGCAAACCCTGCGCGCCTGGGCCCCGCTCGGCCGCGCGCGCGAGCCGCTGCCTAATCACCTGCCGCGGCGGGCCGGGCGCGGGTGGGGGCGCTCAGCTCGGGCTCGCCGCCCGGGACGCCGCCCCCCTGCGCGCCTCCGCGCCGTCCTTCTGGAGCCGGGTCCGCGCCGTGCGCTCCATGGCCGTGGGAGGACCCCTCCGCCCGCGCGCAGCCCCGGCTGGGAGGTTATGAAAAGACTGTCATGGGATCCCGGCTCGGCCCGTCACTCCCCTGCTCACTTGTCAAAACTCCACGGCATTCCAGAACCCCTTCCCGGGTCACTCCCTCGCGGGGAGAAGGAAGCCGCCCGCGGGAGGGTTTCAGGGACTCCGCGGTTGCTGGTGCGCGCACCTTCGTGGACATCAAGCGATCGGGGGTGGGGGTGGGGGCGGCTTCCCGCCCTGACCTGGAGCAGGTCCGGAGCCGAAGACGCCCTTCCCCGAGACCCGCGCCGGGTCAAAAGTTCTCTCTCCAGCCGCCGCGAGAAGCTCCACCTCCCCGACACCAGCGCATTTCATAACCGCTCCGTTTCATAACCAGCAGCAGCGTGGGTTCCTACAGGGGGTGGGTGGGGGAGCCCCAAACCAGAATCACAACCATCACACCGGGCAGGATGTCAAGAAACTTTTCAGAAAGCTCCAGTCAGAGTCTTTCTGCTGCAGGCACCAAATTTACCATCGCTGAATTACAATCGCCGGTGACTGCACAACTTAAGCATTTCCTTTATACCTTCTCCCGCTCCCGCGCCCCTCCCGTCATCTGCGGGGCTCAGTCAACAAGTCATCCCCCCGAGAGGCAGGACCGGGCTTGGGCCGCGTAGCCATCGCTCCAGCTGCAAACTGATGAGGAAGCCCGACCCACGAGGCTGAATTGTTTACATCACACCCACCGAGGGCTTCCTGTCTTAAATTAATGGGAATACAAATAAGACAGGAAAAGAGTGTTTGCTTTTCTAAAAGTGGAGGGAGGGCGCTCGGAGACAGGGGGAGTCACCCCACATTTCACTGCACGAAGAGATTATTTTTTTAAACCTCCAATTGTATTTTATTCCACTTTTCCACTTTTAACACTTGCTGAAAAGTGAAAGCATCGCTGTGCCAAACCTCAAACCATTAAGGAACTTCTGCTCACATTTTCACCTGGCTTCGAAAGGGATTCAGGGCAGAGCTCCCAGAGGGAGCTGGAGGTATGGACACCACCTGTGGTTGGAAGGCACAAATCTAGGCACAAAATGAAGCCCTGTGCCTCCTGGGACTTGAGATGGACACACATTCATCCTACTCCTTGGGGTTCATCCCAGAATCTTGCCCCAAACCTGTGTCTCTGAGCTAGGGTTCTCTTCTTGGGAGCCCAGCAACCCCTTAAAGTAAACTAGCTTTGCAAGGGATAGATCTGGTGGAATTTGAAGGACTTCATTAGAAAGGAAGAGGCAAAAGAAGACTTCAGTTCTCAGTACCATTATTGTTACCGGAAAGGGTAACTGGAGCCTGGGAGGGGCCAACCTGTGTCAAGGTCAGGCTGGAAATCTGTCTTCTCTCAGAAGCAGCCCACAGAGTGCCCTGCTAACTAATCATCGCAATCACCAGTCCTGGAATTATCCTCAGTTGCTTCATTTAGGTTGCACAACAGCAAAGCAAGAGACAAGCAGGAATGCCAGGCGGTGGTGGTCCTCCTTTGGAAGTACTAGAAGGAAACAAAACCCCAGGATAAAGTGTATCTCCAGGAGGTTTGGGTACTGCAACCAGCAATGATATGTGGAGTTTAGGAGAACAGGTGTCTGGCGAGACAGAGCTTTGCAAGCCACGCCTCAAATATGGCAATTCCTGGGTCAAAGCCAGTTAGCTTATGATTTCAGGAAAAGCCAAATTTATCAGAACTCTTAGAGGGTCCGGCTTATAAATATTATAAGGCTTCCATGAATGTTGATCTTTACCCCCCTCCCTATTCCCTCCCTTCTGCTTTGGGGTGGCAGACTTGGTAGATTCGTTAGCATACTTTTATGTGGCATCTCAGTATATGATACGTTTTATGGGAATTAGGTTCAAATTGAATGATTTTCGAATAATTTCAGAAGTCATCTTTTCTTCCCTCCTGATTGCTTTCCCCACTGACAGTTTCTTAATGCTTTACTTCTAACACTCTCTACTCCTTCAATCTGGCGTGTAATTTATGATGTGCAAACCAATGCTGTTGAAGATATATCCAGGATTTTACGTTTGATACAAATAAATATTCTCCTTCCCCCACCGACTTTGTTGTCTAAGCTCAGTTTAGGGTGTGTATATGCCAGGAATTAAAATTTGAGCACATCTGTATAATAACTTAATTTCAGGAAAGCTTTGGAATGCATATGACATTCTCATCAGCAGGCCAGAAAGATATGATGTGCTTGGTCTTTTCCCTCCCCAGGTTCACTGCTGACTGGAAAACAAATCAATGGTTCAGTAAACAAAGGGGTGCTTAAAAAGTGGTCTCAAATTTTACCCTAGGTCTGGTTTAAATACTTATAATTGCTGTGTGTACACCCAGAGTCTATAAGTAATACTAATTTGAGCAGAAACTGCTGGTATGTTAGGAGAATCCAAAGTGGCTTCAAGACATGAAGGAAATGGTTCATTAAAAAGAGTTTAGATTTCAGCACGAAGGCTGATTACAAAGTAGTGTCCTGAGGGGTGATGATCAAAATGACAGGCACAAATGGGGCTTAATATCTAGATTCGAGAAAAACAAAGACGTGAGGATCACAGCAGACCATGTATCCAATATGAGTCTGCGTCTTGTCCAGATAAGAAATGGGCAACACAACACTGCGGTGAGTTCACACTGGCGGGAGGTTGACTTGAAAGGGAAGTGCCTCTCCCTACTTCCTCCCCCATAATAAAGAATTTGGCAGCAGAAAGACTCTTATTAGGGTGGTATGTCCAGTGTGAGGGAGATGGGGAGACACTGGAAAGGTTCCAAAGGAGAACCAAAATGATTAAAGAGACAGAAAATAGAACCTTTGAGGGAAGGTTAAAGGATTTGCAGTTGTTTAGTCTAGAGTAAAAACTGCCTCAAGGCAAACTTAACAGTCGTCTCCCATTTGAAGGGTTATTATACAGAGGATACCGACCAGCTGTTCTTCATCTCCACGGGAGACAAAAGAGGTAAGAGACACAAATGCAACATTAAAATTTGGGTCAGACATGAAGCCTTGCTTGACGCTAATGGTAACTGACGGGACACTGACATCACTGGACAATATGCATTCCCTCTTAAGTGATAGTCTTGCGTGTTTAGGCACGAGCCGGGCTAGAGAATGGAATGCCTTCCATTCCCTTCTAGGGCTCAAGTGGTGGTCTTTACACCATTGAATGTGGGAGCAAAGACCCTGAGCGTCCATGCTCTATGACTACAAACAAGGCACCACAAGAATGTCATCCTCCCCACAAACATAGGCCCACATCCCATTGGATCTTTGTTTACTGGAGTGGGTATCTCTAGGAATACGTCCAACTCTTAGATATAGAATAAGTGACAAGTATATTTAAGAGACTTGCTCCTCTCTATCGTTTCTCCATACAAGCAATGTTACTTTTTGTTTAGTGGGCACACAAATATTAGTTGATGATGATGTTAATGATAATAGCTATGAATTATTAAGCTCTTACTATAATTAGGTTGGGCACTCTGTTAACAACTTTATGTAGATTATCTATCTCTTTTGTTTTTTTTTTCAAGAGCCTGTGAAGTGGGAATAATTATTAGCCTTATTCTAATGCAAGGAAACTGAGTTACAACAGGGTTAAGTAACGAAGCTAGTAAATATTGGAGCTCCCAATTCAAACCCATCTAGTTTGACTCAAAAGGGTGTGCTTACCGATTACACCTCTGCATCTCATCAAGTATTTTTACCTCTCAGGAGAGAGGAAACATAGCAAAAAGAAGCATTTATGCTTGTTGGCCCAAATTGAGTAAAAACCAAGACTTCTGGAGGTTTATATACATCACTGGGGGAGTACAATAATTTTTCCCCAGCATAGCAGAGGAAAGGACTGACTTTGCCTTCTGATCGGAAACATACATTGCTGTTTCTCACCAAGCCGAAGAATCCAAGCAAGGTTTATCTCTATTTTATTATTTAGAGACCCTTCACTATTCATCTATAATCTAATCTCGCATATTGTAGGTCTTCTGTGACTGTTGAAAGAATGAATATAAATGCGTTATGACAGTGATGCTTTGAGGCAAACTGAGCTGAATTGAGCCTTTCCAGCATGCTGGTGGGCTGACTCCAGTGGATCATTTCTATGGGCCTCTTATCAGAGGTCCCCTGAGTCTTAAAATCCAACTGCTTCCTTTAATTCAACATCTATGAGAAAACATATGGATGGGTCACATATTTTTCCAATGTCAACTACTTTTAGATTGAGAAAAGATTTTTAATGGGGTTTATTGAGTGCTGTTGTTTATCAACAATAGATGATTCACGAGTGAAACAAACATCAAAATGATTTTTAGAAAGGCAAATGAACCACACACAAAATTAAATGCCTTGATCCAAACTGCTACAAAGGACAGATATTTTCCCATTAGGACAATTTATCCTGAGTCTATAAACAGAGAGGGGCATAATTATCCATGTGTTTGCTAACAGATCTAAACCTTATGTAGCTATAAAAAGCTGGAGAGAGGAAGAAAGAGGAAATTCCCAGGAGAAGATCCCCAACCACATCAGGGCCATCAGATCTCCATAAATACAAAGCCCAGCAGTGGCACCAAGTGAAGCATGAGAAGAAACCTCAAGATTTTAACACAAGCCACGGCAATAACTTTGAATTGTCTTAAAACTAAACAATGACAATTCTTGCCAATAAACTTGCAGCTGACATATGGGCAGAGTGGTGCCTTACTGGTGTTCCAGATGTAGTTAATAGAAACATGACACCCAGAATAAAAAAGGTATTCAGTAAATGTTGATTGAATGTACAGAAGAGTGAATGAATGTCTGAACAGATGCCCAGGCTGCCTCTTTCCCCCTTTAAATGTCTGTTGGAAAGAGGTCTCTGAGGCTTCAAGCCCAAAACCCCCACTGAGGGGTTGAACAATTTGACACTGGTACTCTGGGAACAGTTGATGCAACCAGAGATGGTTTCCAACCCAAAGACGCCAATCTGTGACCCTGTTATAAATACAGAAAGGGGGACTGCAATACCTGTGAACCTTGATTCAAAAGCTCCCATTATTTATAATAGAGATTCTAAACTACTTGAAGTCCAACAGAATCAAGCACAAGTGACCAGCAGCTATTGAGCACTTACTGGATGCTGGGTTTTGTTCTGAGCCCCTTGTATATTAACTCATTAAATCCTATCCCAATCTTAAGAATATGTATCGTCCTCATCAACCTATCTTACAGGCAATGGAACTGGGCTAAAAGACTCCTTCATTAGCTCATGGTCACATGACTAGTATGTGGAGGAGCCAGAATTCAAACAAATTCCACCTGGAACCAGCACGGGTCTTAACCACTCCCCAGTGCTACCTGTCTAAGTCTTACCACCCACCACTCCTCAGCACAAAATCACTATTCCTATCAAACTCTTTATCCACAAATACTCAAAGAGCATTCTCATCTCTGCAGGACGTGTTCCCTGACCTCCCTAGCCCACTGTTACCTCTCTCTTCTGAGTGTTCACGTCACTTATTCTCCAGTGAATGCAGCTGGAACTTACCTAGCTCCTATCACATCTCTCCAACTAGATGTTAAGTCCCTTCCAGGGTAGGACAGTGTGTTGTATGGAAGTTTGGAGATATATAGCCTGTAGAAAGACCTAGATTTAAAGTCCAAATGCCATAATTATTACCCATGAGACGCTGAGGAAATCATTTAATGTTTCTTACACTCCTTTTGGAACCATATTCCTTAAAGGCTTATTGGGGAGGAGAACTTAAATGAAAAAATGTGTATGAAGTGTTGAGGATGATGCCTAATATTATAAGTCAGTGATTCTCAATCACCAGCTACTTTGGCCCCCAAGGGACATTTGGCAATGTCTGGAAATATTTCTGATAGTCATAACTGGGGGGGGGGGTGCTTCTGGCATCTGGTGGGTAGAAGCCAGTGATGCTGCTAAACATTCCACAAAGTATAGGACAGGCCATTGCAAGGAAGGATTATCTAGTCCAAAATGTGAATAGCAATAGTGCTGACATTGAGAACCCCATTATACACTATTAAAAATGTGTTAAAAATGCTTCCATTCCCTTCCCTTTCCTTATTTTTTACAGAGCTGTGCTTATGGTAGGTATTCAGTAAATCTTTGTTGAGTAAGCCTATTCATAAATGGGTAAGTGAATGTATGAATCCTAAGACATTTTACTAGTAAACATCTGACTTCAGGATGTGGTCCAGCCATGGCAGGGGTTGGGTGGGAGTTAATTAACTTAGAACCAGAACTTTCCCATATCCATGCTCAGTGAAAGGAATTCTGAAATAAATCCAAACTAATACCAGGAGCCTGTGGCCAATGAAAGTGAAGCCAAAATCAGTCCTAGAAGAGCTGAAGAACTTAAGACAAGGGCCAGCTCCTTCTTATTGGTGGCTTCCCAAATGACTTGCTATTACCCTGAAAATGTCCCCTCATATGTTTCTAATCCCTACTCCAAAGAATAATACAGCAAGAGAGCCAGAAGACCATGGAAGAATTTATTCAATCTCTCATCCCTTGTCCACCATGGAAGAATTTGTTCAATCTCTCATCCCTTGTCCACCATCCACCCCTGCAACAATCACACACAATTTGGAGTCCGACCAAATGAACTCTCATCAAGACCATGGACTGTAAAACATGGCAGAAGGAAAAAGGACACGCAGCCATTACTTGAAGCCTTCATTCAACAGGTTCAGTAGTATCGGTTGCAAGAACTAGAAATCTAAGAATAAAAGCTTACATTCCTGGATAGAGCATAAATCACATTAACAGAAACCAGAAACGAGAGAGAGGGTGAGGGAGAAGGAGAGACAGGAAGGGAAGGGCAGGGAAAGGAAGGGAAGCAAGAGGAAGCCATTCCTTTCATCTCCCATTCTCCAGACTTGGTGGCAACATTTGCTTGCATTCCATCTTCTGCAGCCAGAAAATATAAATGATTTTTGTGTAGTTGTAGATGAGAAAATTTAAAACTTTAGTCTCCAGGCTTTAAGTCTTTAAGCATCTCTGGGATATTTAATTACCTGAACTAAATTATCTGCCCAGAACTGTGAGAACAAGATAGTTTTTTTTTGTTTGTTTGTTTGTTTGTTTTTTTACCTCAGGCCCCTGAACACATCTAAACTGGGATTGTCCTCCTTCTTCTAATCACCTTCACCTGGCTAATCCCTACTCCCCTCTCTCGACTCAGCTCAGACATCACCTTCTTTAGGGATTCCCCTGCCCCTCTCCTAAACCCCTGAAGCTTTGGTAGCATTCCCACTGCCCACTCACTTGACTGCTTACCCTTCTAGGCTATAAACTCTTTTAGGATAAGGTTGTATGGCCTTGTTTAATATTTTATTTCCAGGGCCTAGCACTGAGCCTGGCACATATGGGTGCCCAACGGATATTTGCTGAATGAGTGACTATAAATCAGGAAACTTCCAAATGCATTCATCCCTGCAATTACTTACTGAGTGCCTTCTATGAACCAGAAATAGGGCTAGACAATGGGAAAACAATAATTGTCACCTTAATATTAATCACAATAACAGTAAAAACAATCACAGCATAGTTTATTGGACATTTACTATGCACGAGGCATCATGCCAAGCTCTTCTAATTTTTTTAAAATTATCCACCCAAAACCCACGTGGCAGGCACTAGCATCATTCCCATTGAACAGATGAAGAAAGATGTTGAGCACTGCTATGGACCTTGACCCTTGACCACACAGATTCTATGTGAAAGAATCTCTGACATTTATGTTCCTCAAGGTCTATTTACATGGGCCTAACCCACATCGACTAAGAAAAGGTTACTGTGCATTCACCCATGACCTTTGTTGATGTCTTGTCCCCTTGCCTACAAAGCCCCCATCCACTCTTCATACTGTCTGAAATTTATTTTAAAATATTTTGGTACCTCAAGTGATGACAATCCTAGTCTACATTTTAGAGGCCGTGAGCTAATGTTTGAAGGACACTTACTAGAGTCCAAGTTTGAAATATCACCATCTAACTCTGCAGCAGAAAGTACTGTTGTTATCAAAATGGGGGCTAGAAATATTTTTTTTTTCCCTTCTGTGGAAAGAGAGATTTTTAAGATAAGTTGGTTAGAAAGATTTGTGTAGCCCCTTCTGCCTTCCCCTGCTCAGTGACAGGAATCCAGGGAGAACCAGCTTCCTGACACCTCTGACTGGTGCTTCAGCTGTGGAACTCCATTGGTCTGGGGCTCCCCAGTTAATGGAGGATTTTGTGACTGGGCCTGACATTGAAGTCAGGTGATTCTTCTCAGAGAGGTAACCTGCTGGGAAGGGGCTCACTGGAGCACCCACCACAACAAGCTGTGGAGATGTCACCAAACATAAAAGAAGCTTGTGGGACCATTTCTGTGTGGGCTTGCTAATGCCTACTCTACGTATGGCAGGAGTCAAAGACTCGCTTTCATGGTAACCGACCACTTGGCAGTGAGGTTATCAGACCGGAAGTAGAGAGCGCTCAACCTTTCCTGATCCCTATTGATATTTGCCAAAAGAGCCTGATGGTCAGCTCAGCTCGGGTCAGGCTACAACACCCTCCTACGTGGATCTCTAGGCAAATAACCATTCATCTTTCAGCACTAAGCTCAAAAATCCTCTCTACTGTGAAGGCTGTCTTGATGAGTCGTCTCCCCTCACGAGTTCCAAGGAATCATCTAGTTGTTGAAATGGCTGCCTGCATGCAGCCGAGATCCTTCTGATAAACCCCCGTTGCTTTAGATAACCTGGGCAGTCATTTGGTCTTCTCCATCACTAATTCTCTTTTCTGCCTCATTTATCCTAGCAGTAAGAGCTTCCATTTTTTATTGCACCTCATTAATAGCTTTTCAACTTGGTTAGATTTTAGTTCTTTTATTTCTCCAGAAATAAAATTCTCTACTATCTTCCATCATTTTTTTGAGCCCAGCTAGCACCTTGATAATTGTCACTCTGAACTCTAGATCTGACATATTACCAATGTCCATACTGATTAGGTCCCTAGCTGTCGGTACTGCCTCTTGTTCTTTTTTTTTTTTGTAGTGAGTTTTTCTGCCTTATCATTTTATCCAGATAAGAATAGATGAATGAGAGAACAAAATACGTAAAGGGTGGCAAAGACCCCAGAAAAATATACACTAACCAAATCAGAAGAGACCTGAATAAAGACAATGTGGTACACACACACACACACACACACAGGCATTCTATGCAGCCATCAAAAGAAATGAAATCTTGCCATGGAACTAGAGGGTATTATGCTGAGTGAAATAAGTCAATCAGAGAAAGACAATTATCATATGATCTCACTGATATGAGGAACTGGAGAGGCAGGGCAGGGGTTGTGGGGGATAGGGAAGGAAAAAAATGAAACAAGATAGGATCAGGAGGGAGACAAACCCTAAGAGACTCTTAATCTCATGAGACAAATGAGGGTTGCTGGGGGTTAGGGGGGTAGGGATAGAGTGGCAGGGTTATGGACATTGGGGAGGGTATGTGGTATGGGGAGTGCTGTGAAAGGTGTAAGCCTGATGACTCACAGACCTGTACTCCTGGGGCAAATAATACATTATATGTTAATAATAATAAGAATAAAGATAACCTGGGCAGGTCTCTTTCTACATCCTGAAAAAGCCCAAATTTAGCAAGCGGGTTTATTTTAGAGTGTGATTTATTATGCCCAGGGACACACTAGGTACTGAGGAAACACTGATTAGCAGCACTGACCGTGGGCCCAGTGAGCTCAGAGACCACAGTGGGACAAGGAAGGGGCACCAAGCATTTAGTTACAACGCAGTATGGGGTAACTGCTAGGTCTAGGGAATTGTTACAAGTCCACCAGAGGACCTAATTAGTCCTAGAAGGCCAATGGAAGGCTTCCAGAAGTGACTGTAAGCTGAGCCCTGATGATAAGCAGACATTAGCAAGGTGAAGAATAGATTCCAGGAAGTGAAAATGGCAGGAACAGAGGACCAGAGCTGAGACAGAGATGCCATGTTCTGAGGTCTACAGAGGTTCAGCCTGGTGCCAAGTTTGGTCAGCATGGGGCCACTGTGAGGAGAACAGCAAACTGGGCAGTGACTAGAGAAGTATGGCTTTGTGGGGCAGAGGTTTGGGCTTCATGCTTGAAGGGATTTTAGCAGGAGTGCCCTGAACATATTTCCATGTTAGAATGATCATGATGGCTCCAGGGAGGAGAATATCCTAGAAGACCAGCTGGGCAGAGGCAGAGAGAGAGGTGAAGAAGCTGTCCCATGAATCCAGCCAAGAAAATATGGTGCCTATCCTGAGGGCATCTTTGGGATAAAACTCAGGCATTGCTCAACTTGCAGGCTCTCACCCACCCCCATCCCTTCCACATCTTCTCTGCCATTGCTGTCTGCAAATATATCATGCAGCAACTACCATTCCTTTCACATTTGGTTGGTCCAAAGGTTAAGTAGACTCTGCTTCTCTTCATCAAACACAAATTTTGATTCTAGTCTTCATAGCCTCCTAAATATCTCACACTGCCCTTTTCTCCCATCGTGGTCCAGTTCATCCCACCATGCTGGTCAGGCAAGACTTTACACAGGTCCCTCCCCAACAATCTTGAAAGTTTCCCAGGGGTTACCTCCCCTATGTGGAGCACCCGCTCCCTCCCATCTGATATCCTAAATCCATTTCATTATTTAAGTGAAAAAATAAAGGTCTCCCCATCTGCAAGAAGCATGCATGAACTCCAACTAACCCAGTACAGAACCCTACCCAAACATAGTCCCATTAATATGTATTCCTGTCAACTGGATATGATGGGATGGTTCTCTAGGTTTTCTCTTCAAGAACATAATACCAGATCACTGCAGATTCACTTCCTTGTCTCTACTCCCTTTCTTGTACTTGTACTCAACATCCTTCTCTGTCCTCCGCTTACCCTGTTCCCTGGACCAAAGAAATTTCTTTCAGCCCACAGAGGTCTTCACTTTGATCTACTCCTGAGAACTGGGACTTGTCAAGGATGGATCTACCTCTAGGCCTAGTCTACACGTCAGCCCTGTCAGCTGGCTTCCTAATAGTGAGCATTATGTCACCCAGAAAGGCCGACATAGACTCTTAAGTGGAATTAAAACTGGATAGTATCCCAGGGACTTTTCCTCTTCCCAGAGGCCTTCACCTACCAGGATCTGGTGTCTTTCCTTCCAAACATGTTTGTACCAATATTGCCAAATAAAACATAGAGACTCAGCTAAATTAGAATTTTAGGTGAAATGAATACTTTTTGAGTATAAATATGTCTCAAATATTGCATGGGATTTTTTATTTGCTAAATCTGACCACCCTAGTTTGTACTTGTTACTCAGGGTGGTTTTTTTTTTTTTTAAGATTTTATTTATTTATTTGAGAGAAAGAGAGAGAGATAGAGACCATGAGCAGGGGGAGAAGCAGAGAGAGAGAGGGAAAATCAGACTCCTCCCTGAACAGGGAGCCCAATGCAGGGCTTGATCCCAAGACCCCAAGATCATGACCTGAGCTGAATCAGGCAGATGCTTAACTAACTGAGCCACCCAGATGCCCCATGTTACCTAGTTTTTATAAAAACCATATCCACACTCATCAATAGATAAATAATTATCCAGGAAACAAAGCATATCTACATTATTAGAACTTGGGACTCTTGAGAAATATTCTTTGTGCTCTGTTTCTCACTCTGATGGAGGTCTTCTTATAAGGGTAGGTTTTTAATCATCTTTATAGCTCACTTGGAGTCCCTCACCTCTCAGCCCTACCTTTCTCACTTGGTTTATAATTCTCTTCCCATGATTACTCTTTGCATCATTAAGTTCAACCACTTTGACCCTTCTTTCTCTCCCAAGCAATTACCATTCAATTGAGTACTTCACCTTGACTTGCTCGGTCTTATGATGATGTATCAAAACATCTCCTCTTTACAAGGCAGTGAACCACATTAAGGAAACATGGAAGGGCTAGTAAATAGTTCCCCAATCAATTCTTCCAAATTGACCTCAGGGATCAGATTCCTTTTCCCAATTGCCTCATGCTCTCCGACTCTGGGAAATCCTTCCAGAAAAGCAACACCAGGACCTGAATCCTGGCTCTGATCTGGTTTATCATTGTTTCCCATTAGCTGGAGAAAGTTGGGAAAAGCAAAGGACCAGATAAAGCTCCAAACAGTATTCTCACAAAGGAAAGGCTGGATTCTTCTCCAGGTGCCAGGGGCCACCTCAACCATGTTGTTTACAAAAGCCATGCTATTTACACATAGTGCCACACAAAGCATATGCCTAACATCGACCCAAGAAATGGAGAGTTTAACCCATTTATAAATGCATGTTTAGGGGGAAAAGGGCATGAAGGGGAACTATGACTTTCCAGTTGTCACAGAGAGTAACTGAGATTCCAAGTAAGAAGAGACTGTAGGTGAGACTCAAAGGGATCCAGTGCAGCTGGCAAGATCTGATAAGTCATGTGTGCTCCCTGGTGGGCTGGTTAGGAAGGAAGGACATTAGTGAGATCCAGAAGGAGTTGTTAATATATCAAGAGGGGGAAACCCACTTTGAATGAGCAGGGCCACAAATGAAAAACAGCCACAGTGGTTGAGAGCCGTATCATTGCTTTTCAAGCTATTTAAAACTTCCATTAAATTATTATTATTATCATCACTTTTATCTATCACTTCATTCCCCATGAGGAAGATAAGACAGATCATTGTCACACACACACTACAGGGAAAGAAAACACCCTGAGAAGGATGACACTTCTAGAGATGAGGTTTCCTGACCTCTGGGCCAGGATGCCTCCCTTGCCTAGCAGGTATTGTTTTGTTCTATTAGGTACCAGCTGGACACTGGCCAAAAAGCCACTTTCAGACTCATCCCAGTACCTCTAGAAGAATGTGCTGGGATTTGGGACTGGGCTGTGTTGGAGTGAGCAACCCAGTGGAAAGAGGAAGGCCTGGGTTTGGATCTTGGCTCTTCCTTACCAGCGTGGGCTCTCTCATCTATAGCTGGGGATTGTGACAATTACCTCGCAGAGGTGCTGTGAGCTATGAAATGAGCTGATGTGTGTGGAATCCTGGCACGGAACTACAATATGCACAAACATCATTATTAACAATGGCTCTAATTGTAGGTTCAGGAATCTTACTTGCATAGAGGAGTTCAAATATGTGCAAATCCCCACTAAGATAGGGAGGAAAGGGATGGAAACTGGTAGTTTTCTTTTTTCTTTAAAGGTTTTATTTGAGAGAGAGACAGTGTGAGAGAGAACACAGCAGGTGGAGTGGCAGAGGGAAAGGGAGAGGCAGGCTCCCTGCTGAGCAGGGAACCCTATGCGGGATTTGGACCCCGAGATCATGACCTGAGTCAAAGGCAGACGCCTAACCGACTGAGCCACCCAGGCGCCAGAAACTGGTAGTTTTTCAAAGCTACCAAAAGACTTGTCGAGTTATATGTTCTTCTGAAGTGACAAGAGAAAGCTGCAAATTAATAGTGGCTCACATTTGTCAAGCACTCGCTGTGTGTCAGACCTTCACATGGATATCCTCATCTTGTCTCCCATCACCTTACAACTTAAGTATTATTCTTCTTTACTCCAATTTATGGGAAAGGAAACCTTGGTTTAGTGGGGTTAAGAAACTGCCTGATGTTCCATATTTTATAAGTGATAGGATCAGGACTCATTAAATTCATGCTCTTAAACACACGTGTAGTCCAACCAAATGATCCGTGAACACACACTTGCATGCAAGTTCATAAGGAAATACACCAAGTATTAACAGTGGTTACCCCTAGGTAGTGGGATTACGGGCGGTGTTCATTTTCTTCTTTATGCCTTATTGAATTGAATATGTACTGCTTTTACCATTTTACCATTTAAGGTTTTCATTTTGATAACAAATACAAACTTTAAAAAATAAACCAGACTGAGGACACATGTGGGGAGAGGAACGATATAAATAGGCATGACATTTTCAAGGACCACTGTATTAAACTTTCAATTTTTTCTTTCAATCCAAAAAACCTTCACAGAAAAAAAATGAACTTCATTAAAATAAAAATTATATTCCTCTCCTGCCACCGGAAAGCTCAGATTCCATCAGTCCTCTCAAGCAGATCTGAGTTCTAAATCTTAAATCTGCTCATGGCTTGAGCATCAATATTAAACCAAAGATTTTACAATTACTTATAACATCACCAACAAGCTCTTATTATTTTTTTTAAACTACATTTTCCCTTTGCATTACTACTTGTAACTTATGAGCAAACCCCTTTCTCTTCTCTGGTCATTATCAAGTGATACAATCATGATAGATCAGCAAAGCAAACATTCCTCTTACTATTTGCTTTGAACTTCAAAGTCTTCTTCAAGGAGAACTGTGAATGTAAATAAGATTCAGTACACCCAGTAAACAGAGCTAGCCTTTAACGATGACCTCCGTGGGAGAGTAAGGAATTGAAAGCAAATCAAAGGAACTCAAAAAATGATGACTTTTTCCTCTTTTTCTTCTTTTGGCCATAGTGCATGAGAAGCATGAGAGAGTCACCTATTCTCCAGAGCTGGGGCCCCAGTTCCTTCCTGGAGAGCGCTGCTGGGGTCCCCTAGGCCATATGATCTGGGAGGATGAGAAGGAAGTGTGCTGAGAAGCCAAGAAGAAGGCTGAGGGAGATGGAGGCTGTGTCCTCCCTTCTGTTCCACTGGAGCTTGCTTATAAAATGAGGCTAAGAGGCTCTCACAGGAGCAAAGAGTTTGGAGTTCAACTAAGCAAGGTGTCCAGATTGCGTTCACAGACCTGACTTCCTGGGAATGCCCAGACTTGGAACTATCTGGAATTATAGTGGCTGGGCTAGATACATGAAGGTGGCAGGGAGGTAGGACAGCCAAATTTGCATCAACACCAGACTACTACATCAGTGAAAAACCACCACTAAAAACCACGGACCTGTGAAGAAAATAGAGACAACTTGTCTGCCTAGCCTTTGTTCTCTTTAATTTCACAGAGCAACGCCTCCACATAAGTTTTCGAGAACTTACCTGTGCATTTGCATGACTGTTTACCTCTTTGAATTCTGGTGATTTTCAAAGTGGAAAAGTGGGATTACTGATCAAAGTCTTCTAGACTCTGATTCCAGACACCTGAGACCCTCTGTGTTGACAGGGCCACATGTTCATGCAAATCGCTCTGGTTCGCATTTCCAGCTCCACAGGTTTCCAGAGTCTAAAATATACCCACAGTCCATAAAGTCTGGAAATACAAAATATTATTTTTAGTATTTTCTTTTTTATAGATTGAAGATGGCCTTGACAGAATTTTGTGCATTTTATCCATGTTTCCAGAATTCACAGACACCATATGTATATATATTTTTTCCCTCACCCTCTCTTTTTTTAAGCCTTTCTTCCTCTCTTCTTTAGTCTTGACTCATGACTCGCTTTATTTTGAGCTACTGTATCAGTCAGGGTTCGATCAGAGAAGCAGAACCATCAGGACCCATACATAACACAGGATTTGTGATAGGGATTTGACAACACAACTGTGGGAGCCGGTTTGACAGTTTATGTACTCAGAAGGCTGTTGCTTCTCTGAGACTCGGCCTGAAACCAGCAGGGCAGGTGACCCAGAAGGAAATACTCAAGTAACATGGGGGGGGAGCCAGGGCCCACAGAAACACTTAAGGAAGAACTAGAACCCAAGAGAAGAGACAGGAGCCTGCCTCCCTGCCTCACCCTCCAACTCAGATGATCTCGCTGACCTGCTTTAGAGCTGAACATTCTTCTGGACCAGGCACCCGGGGAGCTGGAGGAGGAGACCAGGGGCGGGAGGAACCACATTCCCTGCCCTGGCCTGGGGGTTAGGGAGCTGAGGGAGGAAGCCCGGAGGAGTCGGGATGCTGTACCATTCCAAAAAGGCAAATTACCAGGGTGGTGCCCAGTGCTCTTTACCAGTCTTCTGAGTGCACACATGCACACATACATCCCAAATCCCATGCCAAGGCCTCTCATGGCCCACACTAATGCAGAACTCTGCAAGGAAGACTTTTGTTGACTTAGTTAAGTCAACCCAAAACAAATCCACTATCACCTCCACTTCGAACTCAGATTCTCTGGGCATCAGCCCCACAGTGAAGCTGTGAACGTTTTATCTCCAAATTGGTATAGAGTAGGAATTGGCAAACCTTTTCTGTAAAGGGCCAGAGAGTAAGTATTTTAGGCTTTGTGGGCCACATATGGTATCTGTCTCATTCTCTTCACGACCTTTTAAAAATGTAAAATTCATCCTCAGCTGACAGGCAAGAGTTTGCTGTTCCCTGGGAAGAGAGCCACAGCCTGAGAGTCTGGAGGCCAGGCTGCTTCTCTTGGCTGCACCAAGAATTCCCTGGGACCTAGAGGGAGCCACTTCATCTAGCGGGCTTGGACGTTTGTCTGCAAAATGAGTGTTTTGGGCTAGGTCACCATCAAGAATGCACATCAAAGACACAACAGTCTGAATTTTGAGGGGAGTAAATTCTGTTTGAAAATTCAATATAGATTCTTATTATAATATAGATTATTATTATTATTAAATATAGATTCTTACTGGGAATTAATTCAAGTATGCATTTCTTCTTCTTTCAAAACTGAATGAATATATATGATATTAATAATCCTGGAGAGACTAGATAGCTTTTTCTAATGGAATTTCTAGAAGTGATCATAAAAGCCTTTGCCTACCCCTCCGTTTTTTGTCATTAGAACACCATTTTAGTAGAAGAGGTTTTAAGAGAAAGGAGGATTTAGACTGACTTGTGGAAATGTGCAGAAATCATGCTTGTTTGTTTTTGCAAAAACAATAAAATTACTACTCGTTTATGGAGAAAAGACTGAAACAAGCTTACACGAATGCCACCAGCATACTATTTTTTAAAAAAAGACTTTATGTATTTATTTGACAGACAGAGATCACAAGTAGGCAGAGCAGCAGGCAGAGAGAGAGAGAGAGAGAGGGAAGCAGGCTCCCTGTTGAGCAGAGAGCCTGGGGCGGGGCTCTGTCGCAGGACCCTGGGATCGTGACCTGAGCCGAAGGCAGAGGCCCCACCCACTGAGCCACCCAGGCACCCCCAGCATACTATTTTTTGTAAGGATACATTTCAATCTATTTCAAAACATGTAAGTTGGACTGGTAAATTGGGAACACTACCAGAGAACACCTTTTGCCAACACAGCAAATTAAAAAGCACACAACATATAATACTTCTATTTATTTTTAGGGGGACAATTATGGAAATTGCAAATCCGGATCCCCTGGGGTTTAACACCACATTCTCAGTGACTGACACTTCTGCCAGAAATAATGGGACTGACTCAGGACCAGCGACAGAAGATGCACAAACCCAAGACTTCCATTTTAAGAAGGATTAATTTATATTATTCAACAATTACTGAGCCTTCATGATGTGTTAGATGCTGTGCTGGTGAGAGATGCACACCCACTCCACCCAAGACCTTGAAGCTCTGGTTTTTGCCATTGATGGAATGTTAAATATTAGCTTTAGAAATCAGTGAAGGAGAAGATGAGCTTGTTTCTGAAACTGTCCCTAGATGAACTCTTACCACTTGGTCAGTAAGGCAGGGTCCTCGGGCTAAAAGATAAACTTTAAAAAAGATTAAATAGAGTAGTCCAGAGAAGAAAGGTATAGAAGATATTTGAGGGATAATAACTTGTAATGGTCTCTTGTGGTAATGACTGGCTCAATGACACACACCAGTGGTCACCATTCTGCTGTATTTTCTTTGGATTGTGTGTTTGCTGGAAGGAGGCAAGCATAAAAATGATATGAATTGTCTTACTCTAAATCAAACACACAGAGTTGTCTTTGTCTCAAAAGCAAGTGAGCGTTGAGTCCATCTGCCTGGACTATCAAAGGTATGAAATACCAACAGACATTTCTGAAAAGCAAATATTCCTGAAGACTTCAAGTTTTTTTGTTTTTCTTTTTGATCACGTCTTACTTAGGACAACTAATAACAGAATGAAATAAATCTCTTAAAGTTATATTTTCAAGTCATGGAACTTATTCTTTTCTCCATGAGCTGAGGCCACCCACCACCTTCTAGGCTTGAAATACCAAAATGAAAAAATCACCAGGAATGAGTACTGTAAATTCCAGGGAGCAGAAAGATGTGCGTGAAGATGTCACTATTAAGTCATAGCTTAGAGCCATTTTTCTACCTTCTATTTCTGTTGCATAGTCCAAAAGCTTTTTTGGAGGGTGTCCACAAATTCAAGAAACTTTGTCACTTCACCTTTAAGCTGATGTCTTGTCTTGAAAGCAGCTGTGTTAAATTCCAGGAACCCTTTTTAAGTAGAAGCTCTCCATTATTTTCTTTGACTGAAAAGGCATATTAGTTAAAAATGGTAGGTATTAGTATATCCTATTCCATATCTTCAAACCTGGCAGTAAGTGGGTAGCTAGCAATTGGTGGGGGGGGGCAGTTACTCCAACTGGGCACATTCATCTCCAGACCTAGGGATCACTAGAGAAATAGGCAAGGGGTAAAGGAAGACTTTTTCAGGTGTTTTCTCCTCTTGGCAACAAAACATGGCTTAGTTTCTAGTGCTTCTTGCCTCCAGAATTGTGAGAAAATTAATTTCTCTCTGTTAAGCCATTTAGTCTGTGGTTCTTGGAAGTACTGGCAAACAAGTATACTTTTTAAGGCCAAACAATATTTCATCACATGTATGTACCATATTTTATTTATCCATTCATTCATTGATAGACATCTGGGTTGTTTCCATTTTCTGGCTACTGTAAATAATGCTGCTATAAACAATGGTGTACGAGCAACTTTTTGAATCCTTGCTTTCAATTCCTTTGGGCAGGCACTTTAAAATTAGAATTTCTGGGTCATATGATAATTCTAATTTCAAAATTAAATTTAGTTTAATTTTATTGAGGAAGCACCATACTGTTTTGCATTCTTTATTTTAGTCATCACTCATGGCAAAAGGTTACAGAGAAAATATAAAACTATATATAAAAATATATAATATTTATATTATAAATTATATATAATATAAAAATATATATTCTATTATAAAAATAAAAAATAAATATATACAAATAAATTTGGATTCTGTAAAATATGACCTCTGTTTTCTTTTAAAGCACTTTTGTCTTCTACTATGATGAAAATTTCCTTATAAAGACAAAATTGGTTTTTAACCATTTTTATTAGGTATTTCATGTCTTTTATTTTTGCCCAACATTTTCAGTTAATAGGTTTTCCCAACCTTTGGCTACTCCTTGTAACACTGAGTTCAACTACTTTGACCCCTTTTCACTTCCCAAGCAATTACTCTTAAATGTCCATATCGCTGTGACAGACAACATCTTGTTTCAGTCTTCATCAGTACATCTCCTTTTCTACTGGGTAATGATCCATGATAATGGAAAACAAGGAAATGAACTGGGTGCCCACACCTCAGAAACTGCCCCAAGAAAGGCCTTCATGCCCCCTGCTTTCCCACTGAGGGAATTCCTTAAGATAAGTACAGGCGGACCTGTACCACAATAGCTCTGCATTTGCTAGAGAAGCCTTGGTCAAGAAAAGCAAAGATATCTGTATGGAAGGATATACTTCTCTCAAAAGTCTCTGAGAAACTGCCCCTCTCACCGTACAAATCAGAACATTTGGACATTGTGCAAAAGTCCCATGTAAATCCATCTAACTTCATCCTGAAGAGATCCTACCCTTCTGTGTTTATGTGGATGATTAAGTATGTCTACAAGTCTTGAAAAAAGGGATAGAGAATTACAGCCAGCACTCCAGGGCCTAGTTTAGTGATGGGAGAGCTGTTGTACTAATAGAAGAATTTTGGAAGGCAGGAGGAATTTGACAGACATTTGCTCAAGTAGGCTAATTATTGCAAAAAATAAAAAATTGGGAGCCCCTGGGTGGCTTGGTCAGTTAAACACCTGCTTTTGGCTCAGGTCATAATCCCAGAGACCTGGGATTGAGCCCCATGTCAGGCTCCCCAGCTGGCAGGGAGCCTGCTTCTCCCTCTCCCTCTGCCTGTCTCTCTGCCTACTTGTGCTCTATCTTTCTGTCAAATAAATAAATACATAAAATCTTTTTTAAAAAATTGAAAATTTAAAAAAATAAATTGAACAAGTAAAATAAAGAACAATGCCTTAGATTAAATATATTAAGGGGGTAGTTTGGGGAGAAATTCGAATAATTGAGTAAAAGAGATCATTGGAAAAAACCTTGATGGTACCAGCCAGGAAAGTTATCTTGTGATGATTAATACCACTTTACTTTGATTAAGTAAGAGGTGGTTAATAACTGGTAAGGGGTGTGAGGGAGGACTCTGAGGTGCTAGTAAAGTTTTTTTCGCTTCATTTAAGTGATGATTAATATAAACATTCACTAGCTGAACATTTATGATTTGTTCCTTTTTCTTTATGCATGTTATACTTCTCAAAAAAGAAAAGTTTATTGGAGGAAACCCTTCTGGAATGATAGAATAAAGACATCTACAAATCTACTCCTCCATGAAAGCGACAAGAACACTGGAAAAAAATTTACTAAAAGCCAACTTTTTGAACTCTGAAAGTTAACCCGACATAGCCTAAGAAGCACTTAGAAAAATGGCTGAATCTCGGTAAGCACAGTGAGTTTTGTGGCATTTTAACGTACATTATTACCATCCCTTTCTTCCCAACTCTATACAGCCTTGAAAATCAATAGCCTCACAACTATGGGAGCTGTGGAAATAAGCAGCTTAGCTGCCTCTGGGTTAGAAAAAGTTTGAAGGCCTGTAAAACCCCTATCCCCAGAGAACTGTCAGTATTTGATCTGTCTGGCAACTCTATGAAAATCTCCATTTTTCAGAAGAGCCTTATTCCTATGTCATTTGTTGAAAATAATCAGTGACAACTGCTTAACATCTGTAGCTGCCTGAGAAAATATTTGCAAATCATATGCTTATATATCAAGAATATATATAGAACTCTTACAACTCAGTAACAAGAAATAAAGGCAACTGATACAATTTTTAAATGGGCAAAGGATTAAAATAGACATCTTCCCAAAGACACAAATGGACAAAAGTGCATGAAAGAGTGCTCGATGTCATTAGTCATCAGGGAACGCAAATCAAAACCACGGTGAAATACCATTTCACACCTACTAGGATGGCTGTAATAATAAGGACAGATAATAACAAGTTTTGGTGAGAATGTAGAGAAATTAGAACCATCATACACTGCTGGTGGGAAAGTAATATGATACATTACTTTTGGAAAGCTTGACAGTTCCTCAAAAAGTTACACATCGAGTTACCATATGACCGTCAATTCTATTCCTAAGCATACATCCAAGAGAACTGAAAACATAAGTCTACACAAAACTTGCACAACAATGTTTGCAGCATTATTTGCAATATTGAAAAGGTAGAAATGACCCAAATACCCATCAATTGATGGAGAGTTAAACAAATGCGGCATAGCCATACTAGGGAAAACTCTTTGGCAATATAAAGGAGGGAAGTTCTTAAATATACTACAACGTAGATGAACACAAAAAGCATTATGCTAAGTGAAAGAAGCCAGTCACAAAAGACCACATACCAAAATATCCAGAATAGGCAAATCTGGAGATAGGAAGTAGATTATTGATTGCCAGGGGCCAGAAGATGGGAGAGATGGGGAATGAGTGATAATGGATATGGGGCTCTTTTTGGAATGATGAAATTTTCTAAAAATAGATATTGGTGATACTCAACTCTGTACATATATAAAACCACTTGCTTGTACACTTTTAAAGGGTGGTTTTTATAGCATATGAATTATATCTCAATAAAGATGTTGTATAACAATAAAATTTACTTTAAAATCTCCTTCATATTATTATTAATCATATTACCCACTCCAAGAGTAAGGCAGTTTTCTAAGGCATGGATGCATGCTCCAAATAATGAGGGACATTGTATGTCTTTGTACATCAGTAGTTGCCTAATAGGTAGAACCAGGGCTAAAACATTGTACATGGTCAACAGATATTCTCACATGAATAAAAAAGTAGAATAAGAAACTGTCTAGAACCAGATTTCCTGATTTCTGATTCTTCCCATTTATAGTAGAGAGGGATGGGAGATAGTGATGAGCAAGGAGCTTGAGATGTCCTGGCCAGAATGTCACTTATGAAATTATTACTGTATGCTCCTTACTGGGAAGTGGACATACTGTCTATTGGGGATGAAAGCACTCTCTATTGGAGTAGACATACTATTTGGGGGATGGGTACTAACTAACACAGCATCATAACAAAATGGATTTGGGCAGGTAAACCTGGGCTCATTTCCAGGCTCTGTTTCTTGCAGGTGTGTTTACCTAATCTTTCTCAGTCTAAATGTCCTCATCTATAAGTGGAGATAATATTTACTTCTTGCCTCATAGACTTGTTGTAAGAATTAAATGAGAAGAATATGTGTAATGCATATGGCTCATATGGATAATAGTTGATAAATACTTTTGTTGACATTGATAACATCTAATGAACAAACAGGTTTTTCAAATATGTTGTAAAAGAAAGAAAGAAAGAAAGAAAGAAAGAAAGAAAGAAAGAAAGAAAGAAAGAAAGAAAGAAAGAAA